>NC_083705.1:26544652-26893819 GCF_033118175.1 Dama dama
AGTGGAGTGGTATTTGTGGTGCTGGGTGATGGTAATGGTGGTGGTGGTGGTGGTGTGGTGGCGATGGTGGTGGTGGTGTGGTGGTGTGGTGGTGTGGTGGTAGTGATGAAGGTGGTGTGGTGGTGATAGTGGAGTGGTATTTGTGGTGCTGGGTGATGGTAATGGTGGTGGTGGTGGTGGTGTGGTGGTGGTGTGGTGGCGATGGTGGTGGTGGTGTGGTGGTGTGGTGGTGTGGTGGTAGTGATGAAGGTGGTGTGGTGGTGATAGTGGAGTGGTATTTGTGGTGCTGGGTGATGGTAATGGTGGTGGTGGTGGTGGTGTGGTGGTGGTGTGGTGGCGATGGTGGTGGTGGTGTGGTGGTGTGGTGGTGTGGTGGTAGTGATGAAGGTGGTGTGGTGGTGATAGTGGAGTGGTATTTGTGGTGCTGGGTGATGGTAATGGTGGTGGTGGTGGTGGTGTGGTGGTGTGGTGGTGTGGTGGTCTGGGCGTTGGTGATGGTGGTGATGGTGGTGGTGGTGTGGTGGTGATAGTGGAGTGGTATTCATGGTGCTGAGTGATGGTAATGGTGGTGGTGGTAGTGGTGTGGTGGTGATGGTGGTGATGGTGGTCTGGGCATTGGTGATGGTGGTGATGGTGGTCTGGGCGTTGGTGATGGTGGTGATGGTGGTGGTGGTGTGGTGGTGATAGTGGAGTGGTATTCATGGTGCTGGGTGATGGTAATGGTGGTGGTGGTGGTGATGGAGTTGTGATGTGTGATTGTTTTTAATATCTAGTGGCTTCCTTTGACACTTCCATGACTTTTCCAACTTCTTTTTTTCTGGACTACTATTGACTACCATAGACTAATTGCACGGATTGTTGTTGGTCTTCCCTCCTAGGGTCAAACACATGAATCCCCAAAGTGAATGTTGCTATTATTTTTAGAATATTTTATCTGTGATTCACTATCACATTGTCATTTTTGTACAGTAGTCTTTCTTGCCATTTGTTAAAAGTTCTAACACTTCAGGGTTGTGACACCTGTACTGCAATGAACTTGATCTTTGCCTAATTCATTGTTGTATGCCTGCATAGTTTTCTTTCTTTGTTTTCAGCTTTATTCAGGTATAATTAACAAATAGGAATTGTGTATATTTAAGGTATGCAACTTGATGTTTTCAATACATTGTGAAATGATTACCATAATCAATCTAATTAACATATTCATCACTTTATATAGTTGCCATTTTCTTCTTTCCTCTTTCCTTCCTTCCTTCCTTCCTTCTTGCTTTTTTTCTGGTAAGAGCACTGAAGACCTACTCTTTTAGCAAATATCAAGTATTTAATAACAGTGTTGCTAACTGTAGTTACCACATAGTACTTTAGATATCCGGAACTTTTTCATCATGTGTAGCTGAAGCTTTGTGCTCTTTGCCAGTATCTCCCCGTTTTCCCCTCCCAACTAGCCCCAAGCATCCCCCATTCTATTCTCTGCTTCTATGAGTTTGGCTACTTTAGATACCTCATATTAGTGGAAGCATGCAGTATTTGACTTTGAGTCTGGTTTATTTCACTTAACATAATATCTTCCATGCTCATTTATGTGGTCACTAATTTTTTCAAATGTGTCCTTGTAAGGGATATGTTTTTGTGGCCCTACATTCCCAGCTGGCAAATATACATGACACAGTTTATTTTTTTAAATTTATTTATTTATTTTAATTGGAGGATAATTGCTTTACAATGTTATATTGGTTTGTTGTATGATGAGAATCAGTCATAACTACATATATAACTCTCAAACCTTTCTCTTGAACCTCCCTCTGACCCACCCCCCACCTCAACACAATTTTTAATAACTGAAGAAAATCTTGGATATGAAAAAGATATGGACTGCATTGATAAATAACTGTTTGCTCTGATAACTGAGGTAAGAAATGTGGCAGTGTTACCATGGCTTATAAATAGATGGTGGATTCTTCAATACTGTAAAACCTACATGTCAGATCTTTCCCCCTAATTAGTTGGTAATTGAATTACATATTGATTCTTCAGTTTCTCCTTTCCTTATTTTTATAATTGCTTGAAAAATGGAAAAGATTGTTAAAATAAGACAGAAATGTGTGGTTTATGTGTTTAGAGGCAGTGGCGGAAAGAAGGGTCTATGGATCTGTAACTGGGAAGCTTTCAAGGAGAAGAGCACAAGGACAAGTCCATAATGATTTGATTGTTAAGATGTCGTTTTTTTTTTACAATGTTTACAATATGAAACTTCAATGTTTAATTGATTGTACCCTTGCAGTTCCTGTAGAAATTAAATAATTTTATTCTAGTTTAAGTACAGAATTAGAAAGAAGAAACAGCTTGGTTATTTCCATTTTTTTTTTCCTCCTAATTCTTCATTTCAAATACATTGTTTTTCCCAGTCTAATTTAAAAAATAGTATAAGCAATAAGTAGAAAATGTGGAAAACACAAAAAGTACAATTATAAAATGAAAAATCTACTTATATTCCCGTCCATCCAAAGAGATCCACTGTTAACACTTTTATATAAATTTTGGATAAGTACTGGCAAATAATGCTGCGTAAACAACCTCAACATCTCAGTGGTTTACAACAACTAATATTTATTTTGCAACTCATGGGTCTGTGGGTTGGTTGGGTTGATTTTGCCTGGACTCAGTTAGGCCGGGCTATACACATCAGGTCTGGGCTGAATCCATCTCATGTGACTTATTTTGGGCCCCAGCTTAAGACACAGCACTAAAATTTTTCAGTAAAATGATATGAAGAGGGTATAAGCTAGGCTGATAAAGAGTGGGTAGGGCTACAGATGAAATAGCACTGGCCGTAAGTTGCTAATTATTGAAACTGGGTTTGCTATACTATTCTCTCCATTCATTCATATGTTAAATTTTTTACATAATAAGGAGTTAAATTTGTATCCAAATACTGTTTTTACTATTAGAAAATTCTTTAATACCAATCCTTTAAGCCTGCATACCATATTATTATTATTATTCCTTTACAGCAAATACTGTGTGTCTAACTTATGATCCTGTAGTGGTCAACAATTGATCTTAAGATCCTTCCAAAGGTCCATCAATTTTTATTGACACTCCAGACTTGTTGTGTTTGTCTGATTCAGTGTGTTTTCAAAAATAGATCCAGATAAAACTGGAAAATATCTTAATAATGAATATACCAGGATCACCACTCTCTCTCCTGCCCCCTGGGAGGAATAATCAAATCAAATTCAAAGCAGTTCTACTGTTTTTTAATTTATAGGCCATCTGTCATCTTATGTATTTTCTATAGATTCCCAGGGCTTATAAACATTATAACCAGCCATTCCATTCTTCTGTTAAACCCCAAGAGGACTCCTGGGGTCTGACCAGAAGGGCACTCTACGCTAATCTCACCTAGCTTTGTCCACTTCTGCATTTAAGAAGTAAGTCCTCAGTGAGGGGCTGGCTCATCACACTCTCTTCTAGACTGAGGTTCTGGGAAACTCACAGCCACTTGGACAAAATCTCCTTTTTCCCACATGGAGAATCATATAGGACATCCTCTTTGTCATCTAACATTATTGTAAAGATCCCATAGACATAGGGTATTTCCACTGATGGGAAACTCACCCATTAGACCAAAAATAACCTATCTCTACAGCCTATCAGGGTTTTCCCCCATAAGGATAATCTCTCTGTGGAATGAGGACAGTATTCCTAGAAAGTGACTGCTAGCTGAAGAGTCTGTGTTCTCTGATTTTTAGGCACCCATAACTACACGAATTCTTCTATTAGATACAGGTGAATCGATAGTCATCCAGTAGTTCAAATTATTTTCTTTGTAGCACTAGTAATTTAACTGGTTGGCTGGGTTATCTACTGTTCCACAACAAATAATCCCAAAGACAGTGACAGTGGCATTGAAAGACAGAAGTCCACAGGTTCTTTGGATCAGGAATTTAGGCAGGGCACAGCATGTGTTGTTCATCTCCCTTCCATGGTGACTGGGGCCTCTTGTTCTGAAGATTCAGAGGGTGAGGAATGCCTTGAAAGGCTGAGGGCTGAAATCACATGGAGGCTTTTTTAGCCACACTTCTGGCTCCTGGGCTGAGATGCCCCCAAGGCTGGACTCAGCTGTGCTGTCAACCAGCACCAACACTTAGCCTCTCCCAAGCTTGGCTTTTCACAGCGTGGAGGCTGGGTTTCTGGAGTGAGGACCCAGTAAAAGAACTTCTGTAGAGCGAGTGGTCCAAGAAAACTGAGGGGAACTGAGTGGCCTTTTGGGACCCAGTTCCAGAAGCCATATAGAATCACTTCTGTCATACTCTCTCTGCTGAAACAGTCACAAGCCCCCTGGATTCATCAGGGAAACAGACAACCTGCCTCTTTATGGGAGGTGCTTCAGTGCATTTGAGGGCTTGTTTCCAAACTACCACATAGCTTCGGATTCCGTAGGAACCCCTGCACCTTCAGCTTTCCCCAGTGAGGTGCTTTGCTGATAGCATGATAACCGACAAGGAATGCAGCGTAGACTATTTTCTGGCATCGCAGTATGGACAGAGTGCTTTATATTCTTGCTTTTCCAAAATTGTTTCCCAGCATTCTTATCTCTAAAACAAAGTGTGTACTTTAACCATATCATTTGTGTTTTTAGAGCTTTTTAAGGGCTCGGTTCATTTCTGTATCTTCTGTGGAGCATTCCAAATATATCATTGGTTTCAGAGTTGGGGAAGGCAGTGTTTCCTTTGGCTGTCTAGCTTCCATTTTCCTGTGTTCAATGGATAAACAAGTCGGGGTTACAGTCTGTGCAGGAGAGAAGAGAGTGTCTTTGACACCCCTCCACCTGTAGTAGCTGAATGAAGCCCCTTCAACTGTGTCCTCATCAGATAGAAGTAGCCAGTGAACTATGCAGGCTCCTGCCTTTGTCTCCACAATACCAGATACCAACCCTTTCACATTTCACATTGGCTACTTCTGTTTCATCCCTGGCCACGTTCCTGTGCCTGTCCTTTGCTCACCTTTCTGTTCGCTAATCTCTTTGCATTTTTTAAAGCAGCTGTTTACATAGCAATCCTATATTTCCTCATTTTAAAATGGAACATTTTAAAGCATTTTTGTTTTTTCTTTCATTTATATTTTTCTATATCTCTAATTTCTGCAATAAATATGTATACTTAAATAAACACACCCTCACTAATTTAAAAAAAACAAACAGGAAATAACAAAGTTTGGTAAATCAGAGACATTGAAATCCTTTTGCAGCTGAAATGGAGAAAAGTTTGGTAGTTCCTCAAAAGATTAAAAATAGAATTACCATTGTTGGTGTTGTTCAGTAGCTAAGTAGTGCACAACTCTTTACCGCCCCGTGAACAGCAGCACACCAGGTTTCCCTGTTCTTCACTATCTCCCAGATTCTGATCAAGCTCGTGTGCATCTAACCATCCTGTCCTCTGTCACCCTCTTCTCCTCTTGCCCTCAGTTTTTCCCAGCTTCAGGGTCTCTTCTAATGAGTCAGCTCTTTGCATCAGGTGGCCAAAGTATTGGAACTTCAGCTTCAGCACCAGTCCTTTCAACGAATATTCAGGGTTGATTTCCTTTAGGACTGACTGGTTTGATCTTGCCACCTGACCCAGCAATTCTACCTTTGGGTATATACACGAAGAATTGAAAGCATGGTCTCTAAGAGGTGTTTGTATACTCATGTTCATAGTAATCTTTTTTTAATTCCCATTTTATTGACTGATTGAAGTATAGTTAATTTGCCATGTTGTGTTAATTTCTGCTATACAGCAAAGTGACTCAGTTAGATACATATATACATTGATTTTTATATTCTTTTCCATTATGATTTATTCCAGGAAGTTGGATATAGTCCCTTTGCTACACAGTAAGGCCTTGTTGTTTATCCATTCTATATATAAAGGCTTACATCTGCGAACCCCAACATCCCACTTCATCCGTCCCCCAATTCATTCCACTTTGGCAACCACAGTCAGTTCTCTTTTAGAGCATTCTTTACACTCGCTGAAAGACAGAACCTTCAGGGGAGTGTGTAATTTCCTCGGGTTTGTTTCGCCACAGCCAAGATTTGAAATGGTGGACCAGTGTTACAGCTCTGTTACAGCTCAGAGTTTTATTCCACAAGCAAAATACACCCTAGAGGCATGAGTGTGGGCCAAGCCCAAAGGAGAGGCCTCAATCCGTCTTGGCTTCCTCTTTTTATACATTTTTGTCTCCTCCCCACGAGCCTGCGCTATGCAAATTGGGCTAGCCAAGAAGAGGGGTGTGTTTGTTTCGCCTGAAATTCTCACTCTGGTCTGCAGATTTTCTTTTGTTCCTTTTTGATGGGCTTTTCTCTTTCTTTGTCTTTTAGCCACCGCCATTTTGGACTCCTTTTTCCTATTCTAACTACCTAACAGAAGCAACTCATGAATGGGTAAGCAAACTGTGGCATATACATGCAATAGAATATTATTCAGCCTTAAAAAGGAAGACTTCTTAAACTTCCCTGGTGGTCAAGTGGTTAAGACTCTGTGCTTCCAATGCAAGGGGTAGGAGTTAATCTGTGGTTGGAGAAGTAAGATTGAACTAAGATCCCACATGCCATGCAATGCAGTTGGCGGGGGGGGGGGGGGTGGGGGGGGGGGAAGAAGGAAATTCTGTAGGCATGGTACAACTTTAAAGACATTTTGATGAGTAAAATAAGCCAGACACAAAAAGACAAATACTGCATGATTCCACTTACATGAGGTACATAGAGTAGTCAACTTCATAGAGATGAAAGTAGAGGTGGTTGCCAGGGGCTGGGGGAAGAAAGGAGTAGGGAGTTTAATGGGTACAGAGTTTCAATTTCACCAGAATTAGTTCTGGAGATTGGTTCCACAACAATGATAATACTTAACACTACTTGAACCTAGACTTGAAAATGATTAATATGGTAACATTATGTTACCCCTTCCTCTTTACATTACTATGTCAATCAGATTTGCTGTCAGTTCTGCTAGCATTGTAGAAGGAGTTGGAAAGCTTAAAAAAAAAATTTAGAGTACCTCCACATGCCTCACAAATTATACATAGCTTTAAGGAATCATTCAGGTTATTCTCTGAACTTTCTTCCTTTCAGCGATCACTGTAAAAATCTCCATCTCTCCGTGGCTGGGACACATCAGGTTTTTAGCAGTGCTACATTTATGAGGGCAAAAAGTCAGATCCTTCAGAGTAAGGAAATGGTGAAGTTCAGCCCTGTGCTCAGACACTTCCCTCCCTTACCCTCTCACCCATCTTTTCCTCCTCCTAGCAAAACAGTCAAACAAGCTTCCAGCTGTTATCCTTCTCTTTCCCTTCCTCCAGAGACCTCTACCCTGCCTTGTAGGCTTTTAGAGAATGTTTGTTTATTGGCTTCATGTATCTATGTGTTCCTAAACTCCCACCATTATCAACTCCAATTTCACTTCTGTGTTTCCCTTGTCAAATAAAGGAGAAAGTTCTGTTTTCCCTTATCAAAGAAAAAAGGGGAACAGATAGAGTGGGGGCTGCAAAGCAGGGTTGGGGTGGGCTCAAGGAGGAGCTCATTAACTCGATTTCTTGTTGTCTGTCGAAATCCTTAAAATGGGCCACAAAATGGGCATGTGCTAGGTTTAGGGAAAGGGAGTGCCAGTGATGTTTCACGGCCACCACCCTGGTACATGGTACTTGTCAGCTCTCTGCATGATTGCAAAGAGCCTCTCAGCTGGAGTGCTGATATGTGCCCTTGACTCAGCCAGTCTTTTTTGCATTTGTCAATATTCATTTTAAAATATAGATCGAGTTATGTCTCTTTCCTGCTTGAGCCCTTCAGTTACCTGGAAGATAAAAAGTGAAACCCTGAACATGCTTTCAAGGTCCTGCAGAGTCAGCGTCTGCCCAGCTGACCAGCTACCCTACAGCTCCTTACCCTAGCCGAGTCATTAAAAAAGACCGATGCTTGGAAAGATTGAAGGCTGGAGGAGAAGGGAGAAACAGAGGATGAGATGGTTGGATGGCATCACCAACTTGATGGACATGGGTTTGAGCAAACTCCAGGAAACAGTGAAGGACAGGGAAGCCTGGCGTGCTATGGTCCATGGGGCTGCAAATAGTAGAACAAAACTTAGTGACTGAAAAACAACAATGACTGAACAAAGACTTCAGCAATTTTTTAGTTTCTCAGATATTCCAAGTTCCTCTCTTTATCTCTGGATAAAGAGATAAAGTCTGGAAAGACTTTATAAAGTCTGCTAGATCCACTACTCCCATACCCTCTGCCCCCACCACCACTGCCCTCAACACACACAAAATCCTCTTTCCTTTAAACTGAGTAACTCCTATTTTTTGTCTTTTTTTTTTTTTTTTTTGTCGGCATCACACCATGTGGGATCTTAGTTCTGCAACCAGGGGTCAAACTCATGCCCCCTGCAGGGGAAGCAGAGTCTTAACCATTGGACGGCTGGGGAAGCCCCTCTCCGTTCCTATTTTAAGGGAACCTTTCCCAACCCAGAATATATCAGACTTCCTGATGTATGCCTAGAACTCATGGTGCCTATTTTTAGAGCACTTATAGTGTTTTTAATTAAATGTTTATATAATCTTCTGATTCATATGTGCCTTCTCCACTAGACTGTAACACAGGAAGGCCATGACTCTGTTTGTCTTGCTTCAAATTTTAATCCTGGGTGCTTAGCACAGTGTAAGCATTCGAAAAATATCTGTTGACTCAATATAGTAATGTAAGTGATAAATTGTGAGCCTATTCTATATTACCCATTGAGGGGTAGAGGGGTTAATAATAACACCTATTTTTAACCTGCTTGAGTCTAGACCAAAACTGGAAATAGATGCAAGAGTCAGGCAGACAAAGATTAAAAAAAATTCACTGTTTGTATCAAAGAGAAAAGGCATAATAAATACCATTTCCAATGAAAGGCAATAGGTGCTCCTTGGAGAAATGGTCAACTCTGGGTCTGGAGAAGCAAATATGTTTGATGAGCTTAAAATATCTTGTAGCAGAAAATAAAGACATCATTTCAAAACTAATGGGGACATATGGAAACAATACAGGAGCTGGTTTCAAAAAGACAATGACAGTAATAGATCATAATTCATTAAATAAACAAGGAATCCATGAGTCCATAATTAAATCACACTCTGTGGAGGTAGAACCCAGGCATCAGGAGTTTTTGAAGCTCCTCAGGTGATTCCAATGTTCAGGCAAGCTTGAGAACTGCTGCTGTAAGAAGTCTCTCCTTGGAGAAATATGATTAGGTAAGGAATAAGCATTCAGTGTCAACATTAGTCAGGAAATGCCCCCAGGTTGTAATAGGATGCAAGTTCAGAAGGAACCAAAGCTCCTAGGGGCTTCAGAAAATAAAGATAGAAAGCCCCTCGTCACAGCCATTCAGCTCCTATCCAACTGTAGTGTCTGTCCTTGGCCACAGTATTCCAGAACTTTCTCATTAGTTCTAGTAGCTATTTTATAGCCCTCATAGAATTTTCTACATAGGTTATCAAGTTGTCTGTAAGTAAAGATGGTTTTACTCTCTAAGTCATGGTCCCCAAACTCAATGAGTTTGCAATCTAAGGTGAAAAAACTTATACACATATAATAATTGTAATACAATTAAGTAGAGCCATACAGATAACAGTGAAATTATTAAGAAGGAAATATCTGGAGTAGGTTGAAGTTATCAGAAAGGCAGCTAAAAAACAGAGAGCATCTTCAGGAACAACAACAAAAAAAGTGATGGACAAAGAAAGGACTGCTGAATTCTCCAAGATGATTGCAGTGACTTGTTAGATGAAATGCTTCTCGGCATTTTACCTAGAAAGATCCAGCTACTGTTGGGGAAATGCTAATTAAGTCTCTTGTACTAAAGCTGACTTTGGAAATTAAACAAATAACAACAAAGTCATACATCTTCTGTTCCACTGATCCGTATCTATCCATTCAACAGTGTCACAAGGTCTTGTTTCTAGGTACATAATAAACCTCTTTCCACTTGTTAAAATAAGGAAAAAGATGGTTTTATTTATTTTTTTCAATTTGGATTCTTTTTCCTTTTCTTCCCTCATTGTGCCAGCTAGAACCTCCAGTACAGTGTTGGATAGAAATGGTGAGAGCAGATATCCTTGTCTTGTTCCTGATCTTAGAGAGCAAGTATTCAGTCTTTCATCAGGTATGACATTACCTGAAGTTTTTTATAGATTGTTATTAAGTTGAGGAAGCTCCCTTGTATTCTCTAGTTCATTGAGAGATTTTTTTTAAAAAATCAGAAATGGATATTGGATATTGTCAACACTTTTTCAATTTTTTTCTTTTCCTTTATCTTAAAAAAACCCTTTTTAAAATAGAAATTACACACATAACAAGAGTAGAGATAACAGGAATAAAGAACTCTCATGCATTCATTATCCAGCTTGTTAGAAATGGAAATTTTCAGGCCCCAGGAAAGTTCTACAGAATTAGGAACTTTTGGGGGTTAGACACAGTAATCTGCATTTTCACAAGTCCTCCAGGTGATTCTGATGCATGCCCTTAAAGACTGAATCTTTTAAAAGATAATTATCATCCAATACAGTTTTAAACTCTTATTCTTGATTATCTTCAAATATCTGTTCAATATTCCATCTTCCAATTGTCCCACAATTGTATTTAAACACTTTTAGTTTTTATAATTTTTAAAGTAGGTTGAATTATGATCTAAATAACACCCACATGCTGTGATTAGTTTCATTTGTCTCAGATGTCTTATGGGTTCTCTGTCTACTCTCCACCTACCTCCTTTCTTGTAATTGCAAATGCCTGGTCACTCATAGATTCTCCCATGTTCCAAATATTACCAGTTGCAACCCCACACCTCATTATTTTTCCAACCTCTGCATTTCCTGCAAATCAGTAACTGCATCATAGAAAATGAGGTTAAGTTTCAATTTGAGGGGCAAGAATCCTTAGTAGATGAAGCTGTGGTCCTTATCGCTAAAACTTGATTCTAACTATTTGCCCTGCAGCTCTGTAGCTATTCCAGGTTCTGCCTCAAACCTCCTGTCTCATTTTACCTCCCCTGTTCCCATCTCCTTGGGCTCTGTACTTTTCCAGGCTCAGTTGAGAAGTCTGACTCTCCCTATGACCTTTGTCTAACATTCCTTTAGGATGCTATTTCTGATAACTTTATCATCACGCAAAGAGGAACATGTAAGAAGCATTTTCTCCTAGAATGCTGCCTAGGTCCTCTGGCAGGGCCTGCAGAACCCAACCTCCAGGTCTCAGCTGGTCTGAGGGAGAGAATCAGATAATAATGGCATACCTGTGTTCACTCCTCTGGTCCCCCTACGCCCCAAAGAAGCTACTTTCAGGAGAGGAGTTAGCCTGGCATCTGTGTTTTAAATAAGTCTCCAGGGTTCTGGTATGTAGGTGAGCTGGAGGTCACTTCACAGGGAACCTGAGGAGCTTCTCTCCCTTCTAATTCCTCACTGGAGTTGAAATCAAAGCGCTGCCCTGTCGTTAATTCCAGGAGCCACCCAATTAGAGACTTTTTAGAGACAGCTAAATAATGAAATGTAGTCAAGAGGGTTTGAATGTCTAGAAGGTCTCTCTTTAATTTTAAATGAAAGGGGAAAACCCACAAAAATCCACAAATGGTATATCTGGTCAAGCTGGAAACTGAATGTTGTGTGCATTTGTCCACTCAATAAAATCCTTTTGTCTCCTTCCCCTCCAATTTTTATAGTTGGCTTTTGAGTTACAATGTAGGTGGATTAAATTCCTGGTTATCTGTGAGTTAGCTCTTATTCCCCCTTTAGCTTTGGGGTAAACTCCTTGTTTCTTTTTTCTTTTTTTACACAGTGGAAGATCCACACCAGTTATGTTGAGGCAGGTAGAGACTGGAGGTCGGCTCCGGTCCTAGTTATGTTTTGTTTCTTGATCAGAGTGCTGGTTACAAGGATGTGGTCAGTTAGTGAAAATTTCCCAAGCCCTATACAGGTAATGTCCATATGTTATAACCCAGTAAAAACTTGAAAGAAAGCAAGGAAAAAGATCTGTGTCGGAAATCAACAAAAGAAAACTATAAAATACAAAGAAGTCATCAAAACAAAATGGAAAAGAAGTCATCAGTAAGGACGAAATGCTTAAAATAACTCTTTTCTTTTTTATTCAAGCCAGTTTCAGTCACTTGGCTCTGAAAGAAAATAAGAGTGGCTGTGTTGTAGGCAAACACAATAACCACTGCTGCCTTTGTTAGTCCTTCAAGATAGCCCAATACATACAGACACCCTGCCCCAAGCGCAGCTCACAGACCTTCCTTGTTCCCCAACTGCTTCTGCCTCCCAATCTCATTCTCATTCTGCTCTGGCTCGGTGCTGCCGACCACTGTCCCACTTCTGCCTCTCTGGGCTCTTGTGTTTGTTTGTGGTCCATGGGCCTTGGCTCCCAGGACCCTCTGCTGCCCCGAGGGTCTTACCTCTGCCCCCGGCACCTTCCTAACTACAAGATGTGGGGCCTTGCAGTAGTGTTTTCTAAAAGTTCTGCACATGCTTGTCCTCTACCTTTTTTTTTTTTTTCTTTTTTGTAAATTGAATTCTTTAGGGCTGTACTAATTATCTTTGCTATTTCAGGGAACATTTGTGATGAACCTTTTAAAAGTGCAGATCATTTTATCCTATCTTTAGATTTTTCTTAAAACTGAGCTTAGAGGCTATAAACTCCAATACTTTGGCCACCTGATGTGAAAAACTGACTCATTTGAAAAGACCCCGATGCCGGGAAAGATTGAAGGTGGGAGGAGAAGGGGACAGCAGAGGATGAGGTGATTGGATGGCATCGCTGACTCGATGGACATGAGTCTGAGTAAGCTCCAGGAGTTGGTGATGAACAGGGAAGCCTGGCGTGCTGCAGTCCATGGGGTCGCAAAGAGTCAAACATGATTGAGTGACTGAACTGAACTGAACTGGGGGCTATAGGGTTCAGACCACTGACATACTGTACTGATACTGGAATTTAACATTTCACTATTTCTTTGCTACCTGAAAGTTCAATCACAGGTAATGACTGTAATTCTGCTGAGGTGAAAACTTGAATCTTGAGCCTTTGACCGTGAAATAGAGGGGAAAATCTTGGATGGAAGCCCAGAGTTCAAGCCTCTAGGGAGGGAACCAAGAGACTGGGATGATTCCCTAATTGAACTAGCACTGGCTCAGGGCAGGCTGAGGAATCTCAGAAGATGAAATGCCAGGAGTGGGCAGACAATCCTAGACTCAGAGGTGAAGCAGCAGGTTTGTGGCTCAGAGAAACTAGTCAGTCAGGGTAGTAAGCTAAAGGGCTGAGATGGGACAGTGAGGGCCTCTGTTCTGTCTATATTCTTCCTTCCTCAAAGTCCTCATTTATCTACAAGGTTTCAATTTCTCCAGCTCTACCCTCCCCTCTTGATCTAATGTTTTCAACCATGGGTCATTTCTATTTGGATGTTTCACTATACAGGCTACATACCCAAATTCCAACTTTTGGCATTTATGAAGAATAGGTCCACTGATGAGTAATTCTGAAATACAAGGATAGCATAATATTGTCCCTAAAAGATACATAAACACAAACAGTAGAGAATATCAAGGTCATATTGAACAGAAACTCCTAGGGGTTGGCTGGGCTTATATTCAAGCTGGATGACATTCTCTTGCACACTAGCCTCTAAGGTGGGAGTTTTAAAGTTCTGCCTCATCAAAATTAGAAATATGTACATGGATCTTTGCAGCTGCTGATAAAGAGTCCAAACCATCAACCACCTATGCAATCTAGGTGCCTAGGATTTTAAACAAGCTACCTTGGAGATTCTCATCTCCAGGATCTTCCTCCTTTAATTCATCCTATGTTCCTTGGACAAACCAATGTCTGTTAAAAAATTTTTTTTCCCATCAGTATACTTTCCTGGATTTAGAGAATTATACTTAGCTATAGCAAAATAGAGGCATGGCTGTGACATTCCAGAAACTGAACTTGTGTGCAAATATAAGAATACATTCAGCTAGATCCTTGCTAAAGATTTTCAGGTGCTAACTCCAGACTCTAATGGTGTGATTGTGAGGTGGCAGGAAATGTGTGTGCATGTGTGTGTGTGTTTATGCATGTGATTATAATACAAGGCATGGGGTATGGATTGTATCTTCCCAGACTCAAAAGAGAGAAACAAATATAGATAATCCTTTAACAGTAAGAACTAATAGAGTAGCAGTTTCAGAAGCTACTAATAGGTAATTGTATAGGTAACATTGAAAATATAAAAGTTAGCTATGATACTGTAGAGTACATACATATAAGAAATACATTTATGGATAAAATGAACTGAACTGACCTTTAGGAGATAAATAACCATTTGAAGGTTAGTTTCATTTGCTCATTCATTTATTCATTCAACAAATATTTGTGGAATGTCATTATGTGACAAGCACTGTACCAATCATATTTATTTACTTTTCCTACTAGTGTATTGCTACAGTATCCCTAACTGCTTTTCCTGCTTCCATGCCACACCTACACCCATTCCAGTGTATTATCTACACAATGGCCAGAGTGATGCTTGAAAAACCCTGTTTAAGATCTTGACACAGTCAAAACTTTCTAATATATTTTCAAAAATTCAGAGTAAAATCCAAATCCTATAGCCCATAATGTAGCCTCAAAAGCCCCCTTTCCATTCTGTATCCAGCCACATATCCTTCTCTTTCCCTTCACTCACTCCGCCTCAGTAACACCAGTACCCTTCCCGTATTCCCTGGACCTGGCAAGTATGCATCCATCTCAGGCTTTCACGTGGGTGTTACTCCACTGTCTTGGGAGGTCTTCCCTTAGACAGCTACCCCTCTATTCCTCTCAGATTTTCTAACCTGATGTCACTTCATCAGAGAGACCTTTCCTGATCACCTAAGCCAAAATAGCATCTACTTCCTTTACCACCTTCTCTTTCTTCTTCTACTTTTCTTTCCAGAACTCAATTGCTACCTGATATATTAAATACATTTTATGTATTATAGTGGGCTTTTCATCCCTTCCTCCACTAGGATGTCAGCTTTTGGAAACAAGAACTTTGTTTTACCTCCAGTAGTATTTCAGTGATTGAAACAGTGCCTGGCATATAGTCAGTATTCGGACATATTTGTTTAAATGAATAAATGAATGTATAAATCCTCTATTTCTCTGGGGCATTTATTTTTAAAATGCTGAAATAAAAATATTGTTCAACAGTTTCAAAGAAATAGTGTGGGTTTGTGTTTTCCATATATTTTTATCCTTTCTTTTTCACCATACCCAAAAGAACATAATGTTCCTGTAGGTGAATAAGGTTAGCACAAGCATTGGGGGAAGATTTCCTAATAGAACAATGACAGTATAGACCAATAACAATGGAAATCAAGTCATTGATATGACAGTTCTAAGAACCTTGACAAATAGTGTTGATGGCTTAAATGCTAACAGATACAACTAAAGATAGCTGCAGTACAATCCAAAAGGCTCAAGTTAAATGTAAGCAATGACTTGGGTTTCAACAGAGGCGTTCTTTCGAAATGACCCATCCAGCTGTCTGGGACACCTTTCAGGCAGCAGCAGGACTGCATATATCAGTCAGGAATTCCTGGGGCATTACTGAGAAACACAGCCTCCAAACCCACAAAATAACTGAGGCCTATGTTGTTGTTGCTCCACAGCTTGGAATTTCTTAATGTCAGTGACAAGTCAGGTGTGAAGTCAGCATATGAACTTAGACCTGAATGGTGAGATGCAGCTGGTCTTACAAAGCACTGGGGCAAGAACATTACCAGCAGGGGAATGGTGCAGAGACTATGAGGTTTGAATGGAAAGAGGACCATTGTGCCTGGAACATAGTCAGAAAGGTAGAAAGCAATTTAGGGCAGACAGCGGGTGAGAAATCTCCCAGTTGATGATACTGAAAGACTGGGAGATGATCAGTCTTTATGTAGTTTGAATTTAAACTACATTTACAAAGACTGTGGACTTTTATATATTTACAAAGACCGTGGCTTTTTATACATAGATCATGGGGAGATATATCTTTCCAGAAAAAGGAACTGTCTTGTCTTTTGCTCATGATGGACTCTTGGGAAAATGCTCAAGAAGCAGGGCATGATGTTTTGTATCAGATCCCAAGTCCACCGCTGTGGCAAGTGATGACAGTTTCCAGATGGACAGGGCCCTGAAATCCCTTTTTCCTTCTGTCTCTCGTGCCCCATTGGTGTCCCTTCTACGGAGGCTTCCTAAGTGGTCCTAGTGGTTAATAATTCTCCTGCCAATGCAGGTAGTTGTAAGAAATGTGGGTTCAATCCCAGGGTTGGGAAGATCCCCCGGAAGAGGGGAGGGCAACCCACTCCAGTATTCTTGCCTGGGGAAACCCATGGACAGAGGAGCCTGGTGGGCTACGGTCCTTAGGGTCACAAAGAGTGGGACACTCCTGAAGCGACTTAGCTCGCACTGCGGAATTTAGAAGTTCAAAAACCCCACAAAGTTCTGATAAGATTGGAAATACAAAACTATCTTTATTGCTTTTTTTTTTTCTGATTACAAAACTAATAAATATGTAATATTTTAGGAATTTTGGGGGTTTTCTAAAACGCAGCTAATACATATCTAATGCAGGAAATGGAGGAAGGGTATTAATAGAACAAGGGCATCTGATCCCTGCCTTGTCTCCTTACTATATCTCATCCTGAATGATCGCTGAGGGGACCAGATTTGAACTTTGAACTCGAGTGGTAGGTAGAGAATGGTGACCTCAATTGTCCCTTTGAACAGTTGCAAATCAGATCATCAAGTCCTAGGGGGAAAACCCTGAGAAACAAAAAACACCTCACAGCCCTGTGGCACAGGACTGAAAATTTCAGTCAGATTCAAAAAAACAAAGAACTCAAGTTCCAGGGAAAGAGGACGCTACCAAAAGAACAACACAGGAAGCTGAACGGGGCTCTTCTCCAGCTCTTTATTCTTTCACTTGTCGACACTCCCTGGGGCCAAGTGCTCTTATCTAGTTTTCACACGTCCCTCCGCTTGAAAAGGGAGTCCACTCGCTTCCCTTCACTACCCACTTCTCCCAATCTCAGCCGCAACCGCTAGGTTCAACCGCGCACTTGAAAGGGTACACATGGCTTTGTCTATCCAGCCCAGCCGGGTTTCGGTCTCTGAAATACACAAGTTCAAAGCGACCCCTCTACGTGCGCGCGGGCTGGGCAAGCGTGGGCACGCACTAGAACCGAGTCGGTTTCAAGCTTGTGGTTCGCTCCGCCGCCGGCGGTTCGGGAGGAGCCGCCCACCGGCCCCTCCTTCGAGCCCCGACAGCCCCGCCCCGCAGTTCCCGTCACGTGCCGCCGCGCCGCCCAATCAGCGCCTGCAGCGCGTGGGCTCGGGATTCAAACTGCGGCGCCTGGGACTCTCCGGGATCGGCGCTGGTCGCCGCCGTGGCGTGCGGGGCATGGAGCACCGCATCGTGGGGCCCGGGCCATACCGGGCCACCAGGCTGGTGAGTGTGCGTGCGGGGGTCTGGGCGAAGCGAGCCCCCGGCCTGCGGGCCGACCGTGGACTCGTCAGTACTCGCTTCTCCAGAGCTAGTCTGACCGAGTTCTGGAGGCGGGGCGTGTTTCAGCTTGTGAGGCCAAATTCTAGGTGGTGCTTAAAGAAAGGCTAGCCCGGCCGCGGGCCCAGCCCATCGAGGGTGGGCGCAGCTTGGATCCCGAGACGGTGGCTGGGTTCTCGCCAGTGAACGGCGACTCCGGGTTTAAAGCGCCCGGAAGAGCTTGACGGCACCCTCCTCCCCTTTCCTGATCCTCTGGAACCCTACGCCCCCCGCCGGGAGAGGATGATCTAGTCAGTCCGTCACTTTCGGGCCACCCGCCGCCCGTTACGGGCAGGGCGTGTCCATCCTGAGAGTCACTTGTGGTGACACTTGAGGTTCTTTGCAACGGTAACCTAAACAGAGGTGGATCTCTCTGGCCACGTTTCCGGCTCCTGATGTTTCTTTTTCTATCAGCACCCACCTAAATGAAGGGGAAGGGTGGGCCCGGACGGATGGTTTGAAAGAGACTTTTCAGCTTCCCTGGTGGCTCAGACGGTAAAGCGTCTGCCTGCAATGCGGGAGGCCCGGGTTCGATCCCTGGGTTGGAAAGATCCCCTGGAGGAGGAAATGGCAACCCACTCCAGTACTCTTGTCTGGAAAATCCCATGGACGGAGGCGCCTGGTGGGCTCCAGTCCTTGCGGTCTCAAAGAGTCGGACACTACTGAGCGACTTCACTTTCTCTCTCAGACCCCAGTGGTCCAGGGTGCTGCCTTTTTTTCCTGGGAGAAGAGCATTGATAATCAGAGTTCTGAGGCATACTTGATTTTTTTGTGACCTGAAGCAAGTGATTATAGCGATTTCATAATGGAATAAATGGAGATACTTTGGTAATGTCCAGGGTTGGTTTTAGACGACTTTTTATGAAAGCTTAAAGGTGGTTTGGGAGGAAGAGACTGCACTCCTTGGACTGTCACCACTTCTGGCCACAGCTAACTTGAGAATTAGGCTCATTGTTCCTTGCACCCCTAAGGGATATCCAGGAAAAGATAACAGGATGGAAGAAGTTATTGCCCTCATTTTTGCAAACAATCCACTTCAGACACCCATAATGATTTTTTTTAAATTTATTAATTTTTTAATTAAGGATAATTGCTTTACAGAATTTTAATGTTTTCTATCAAACATCGATATGAATCAGCCATAGGTATACATATGACCCATAATGATTTATTCATTAAAAAAATTAATATAAATTTAGGTTTTCCTTTGGGGTAGTCTCTAAGAGGTATGGATGCTGGTGGCAGGGACAAGACTATTTTAAAATAGTGTTTTCTTATCAAGTTCCATGTCACAGTGCCTCTACCACTTGAAACCATCTGGGGTCAAGGCTATTGGTTGGTCCATCTTTAGGGATGAGAAACAGATTGTGCTTTATCAGGGACATTCAGAAATTTGACTCTCTTTGGGACTGCCCTGGCTGTTCCGTGGTTAAGAGGTTTCCTTCCAATGCAGGGGCTGTGGGTTTGCTCCCTGGTTAGGGAGCTAAGAGCGCACATGCCTTAGGCGCCCCCCATGCTCCCCCCCTCCCGAAAAAAAGGAAAAAGAACAACACCCTACACCCTACAAACAAAAAACAAAGCAGAATCAACACTGTGACAAATTCAATAAAGACTTTAAAAATGGCCCACATCAAAAAAAAATCTTAAAAAAACAAAAAAAGCAAAAAAGCTTACTGTCCTTTGTGGAGGTAAAGTAATATTCTCCTACTGCAGATAGAGAGGAGGACAGCAGTGGATGAGATGGTTGAATGGCATCATGGACTCAATGGACATGATCTTGGGCAGACTCCCAAAGATGGTGAGGGACAGGGAAGCCTGGTGTACTGCAGTCCATGTGACTTGGCGACTGAACAACAACTGCCAATTTATTCACTACACAGGGGAAACAGAGACGCTGGATCTTGGGGCGACTTGTTCTCATTCTTCTAGCTTTAGACTAAAAAAATAAATTACATGATAATTGAAACTTTTTAAATCTCATATTCACAGAATTGTATGAAGTAACTCTATAGATGCAGCCTGCCTATGTGAAAGACATTCTTGATTCTGAGTCACATTAAAGTGTTATCAAAAGAATTTATGAAGAAAAGTATTCTGTTCTTCAGAAGTTTTCAGTTCCCAAGAAATGATTTTCAAGTCACATTTAGCCAAGACTGATCAAGTTAAATAGGAAACGAAATTATGTGAATAATTGATGAAAACACCTCAGTTTCACCAGAATTTGCTAAGTATCAATCAGTTCTCGATTTTATTCTCTTTGAGAATCTTGAACTTAAACTCAGATTTTTGAAAACCCAGAAAGCGATAGGCTTTTTTTTTTTTTTTTTTTAAAGTGAGAATTCCTGATTTATTGGTGATCTCTGTAGTCATTACAGGTACTTTCCCCCCATTGTAAAATCTCTAAGTGTTTCTCTGAGTATAATTCATTTGTGCTTTACAGCTTCTATCAGTTAAATCAGTTAGCCCTCTTTCTCTGCCTCAGATCTGTTTGCCTCCCTGGTTCCCAGTTTACCATTTCCGTCTTCTCCCACCGTTACACTCAACCTAATCTTCAGAAAAGCTTGCGAAAAACCTAGTGGTACACAATGAGCCGGCCTTTGCTTCCTCCTTTCATGGCTCACTATACTTTCTCAAACCATGTACAGCTCCATTTTCTAAGGTACCAAAGTCTTATCTGAAAATAACATTTTATGGACTAGGTAAATTTCTATGCCCCAAATCAGATGACAGACTCTGTAAGTCAATTCATGGTGAATATGGAAGCTAATTAGCAACTTACTCATCTTCACTGAAATAACTTTCATTTTTGTAATCCACGTATTAAATAGTTCCGTAAACACTAGTTAACAAGAAATGATGAGAAAGAAAATTGATTTTTCTGAAAACAGCATAAATCTACCAATCCTTTCTTTGAACTTAATTCTGAGTTGTATGTATCTTCTGATATAACAGGTGAACTTTAAAAGACTTACAGGTGTCATTGAATCTGAGAGTTTGAATCGACTCTAAAGATTCCAGTTCTCTCATTTTGTTGTTATTGTTTAGTTGTGAAGTTGTGTTCAACTCTTGGCGACCCCATAGACTGCAACACGCTGGGCTCCCTTGTCCTTCTCTGTTTCCTGGAGTTGGATGCAATATTGTTCTTTACAGCATTGGACTTGACTTTGACCGTCAGACACATCCACAGCTGAGCATCATTTCTGCTTTGGCCCAGCACTTTCATTCTTCCTAGGGCTATTAGTAATTGCGCCCTGCCTTTCCCCAGGGGGACACCTTCTGACCTGGGAGAGCACCTCTTCTTGTGTCATATCTTTTGTCTTTTTTTGTACTGTTCATGGGGTTCTTACGGCAAGAATACAGGAGTGATTTGCCATGCCTTCCTCCAGGGGACCACGTTTTGTCAGAACTCTTCACTTTGACCTGTCTGTCTTGGATGGCCTTGCACAGCATGGCTGATAGCTTCATTGAGTAATGTAAGCCCCTTCGCCACAACAAGGCTGTGATCTGTGAAGGGGACTCTCATGTTATTGAGGCCTAAAGTGGTGAACTGACATGGTCAAGTTCACACTGCCAGTGTGTGGCAAGTACACCTTTATCTAGCACTTGTTTGTCTCTGAAGTCCCTGGCCAGTGCTGTATTATAGCACCACTATCATAATATTTTTGATACTAAGAAGTAAAGAAATGGAATAATGTTCAAGAGAAAAAAATAGGAAGCACATTTCAATACTCAGAAAACTGAGATCATGGCATCCAGTCCCATCACTTCATGGCAAATAGATGGGAAAACAGTGAAAACTGTGTGAGACTTTATTTTCTTGGGCTCCAGAATCACTGCAGATGGTGATTGCAGCCATGAAATTAAAAGACACTTGCTTGCTCCTTGGAAGAAAAGCTATGACCAACCTAGACAGCATATTAAAAAACAGAGACATTACTTTGCCAACAAAGGTCCATCTAGTCAAAGCTATGGTTTTTCCAGTAGTCATGTATGGATGTGAGAGTTGGACTATAAAGAAAGCTGAGTGCCAATGAATTGATGCTTTTGAACTGTGGTGTTGGAGAAGACTCTTGAGAGTCCCTGCAAGGAGATCAAACCAGTCCAAGGACTGATGCTAAAGCTGAGGCTCCAATACTTTGGCTACCTGACCAATGAGCTGACTCATTGGAAAAGACCCTGTTGCTGGGAAAGATCGGAGAAGGCAGTGACACCCCACTCCAGTTCTCTTGCCTGGAAAATCCCATGGAGGGAGGAGCCTGGTAGGCTACAGTCCATGGGGTCGCTAAGAGTCAGACACAACTGAGCGACTTCACTTTTACTTTTCACTTTCATGCATTGGAGAAGGAAATGGCAACCCATTCCAGTGTTCTTGCCTGGAGAATCCCAGGGATGGTGGAGCCTGGTGGGCTGCTGTCTGTGGGGTCGCACAGAGTTGGACACGACTGAAGCGACTTAACAGCAGCAGCAGCAGCAGCAGCTGGTCAAGATTGAAGGTGAGAGGAGAAGGGGATGACAGAGGATGAGATGGTTGGATGGCATCACCGACTTGATGGACAGGAGTTTGAGTAAGCTCCGGGAGTTGGTGACGGACAGGGAAGCCTGGCGTGCTGCAGTCCATGGAGTCATAAAGAGTTGGACACGACTGAACGACTGAACTGACTGATTTCAACACTCAGTGTTGTGTTTTGTAATTTGACTTGTATTGTGAAGCAAAAACAGTTATCAATTACATTTTATCTATGTTATTCATCTATGTTACTGCATGTAGCAATCGTTTGTTTATTCTCATCACTTTACACTATTCTGTTGCATGAATTTGTTTATTCTTATGTTGATGGACATTTGGGTTGTTTTTAATCTATTAAGTAAGAATAGTGCTATTTTGAACAGTGTGGCTTTTGGATAACACACTTCTTTTGGTTTTTTTTTTTTTTGTTAACATACTTCTGCTGCATATATATACACACTTAAGAATGGAATTTCTGGGTTATACAGTGTGCATATTATTTCTGGTTGCTCCATGTTCCGATTGGCACCTAGTATTGCCCATCTTTTTCATTTTAGTCTTTCTGTAGGCATGTATATTATTGCATTGCGGATTTATTTGCATTTCACTGCTAATTCATGAGATTGAACATCTCTGCATATACTGTGGTAAATTTGGAGATTCTTTTATGTGAAGTGCCTGTTTAAGTGGTTTTTTCATTTTTCTTTTGAATGCCTTTTCTTGAGTTGAATTTTTCATTTTGTCTTAGAAATTTTGGTTATATGTTATCTTACTCTACAGATTGCATTGTTTTTGTGTGTGGTTTTAAGAATTAAAAAAAATTTTTAAATCTGGACCAACTTAATTTGAAGCATGGCTTATCGTAGTGTCAAATGAAGTAGAAAGATTGATATGCAGAGGACATAAAGATGTTTGAATTTGGCCAGGAGGAAGACATGATTGAGAATCAGAGTAGAATTAAATTGCATGAAGTTAGGAGGTGGTTTAATAAAAACAGGAAAAGGGAAAGACCAGTTAGGTGTTTGCGTGTTGAGTACCTGCTGTGTTTGCTGTGCCCTGTGCTGCACGTCCAGGGAGCGTGCTTGAATAGACCCGACCTGGGCCCTTGACGCACCTGGTGTTGTGTACTCAGGGACGGTTACTGTGCTTGAGAGAGGCTGGCTATCGAAGGGAGAAGAGAAATGGACCACAGGCGCAGAGGTGATTGGGCAGCGGAGAGTATGGAGAGAAACGCAGAAGAGGCGAAAACAAGGTTACAGTGTTGGGCAAAATAAAAAGAATATGTTAAGGTCAGGACTATCGTTGAAAGAAAAAGGAAGAACTGATTTCAGTAGGAAAGGTAGGTAAAAAATAAGGTTCAGAGTCTGTAAATTAATAGACTTAAAAGAGGAGCATGAAAGAAGAGAATGGTAGTAAGAGTAAGACTGAGTTTTCAGAACTTGTAGGACTGGCGGGATGACAAGGGTCCTAAGGAAGTGGAGTAATTATGTAGGAAGAACATCACATGTGAACATTTCATTTAATTTTGGGATGGCTGATAATGGCTTGAATATCTAGATTAAAATTTTTTTTTTCCTTTTTAAATTTGGCTGCATCATGTGGCATGTGGAATCTTAGTTCCCTGGCCAGGGATCAAACCCTTGGCCCCTGTATTGGAAGCTTGGAGTCCTAACCTCTGGACTGCCAGGGAAATCGCTAGAATTTTTTCTTTTCTTTTTTTTTTATAGGATAGTATTCTGCAGAATTTTTAAATATTCTTTGACACCAGGCACTATATTTTATGTATCTCTTTTTTCCTCTCCCCATACAATGCCTCGTGTAATAATCAGTAAGTACTTGCTGAATGAGGTAGTTATATTAAATGTAGGACTCCAAGAATTGAATTATGGCCTCAGTTTTTACTATTAGTTTTGTTCATGTATTTCTCATTAACATAAAAATCCATTAAGTTCACATCAAGGACAACTTGATGACAACATTTCCAGTAAATATTTATTGAATGAATAAATGTATTTGTTTATAAGGTTACTTTAGCATTTAAAGGTCGTAAATAGAAAAAAAACTTGGACTGCTTCTGTTATTGAGGCAGTCTTTTAAATGGAAAAACTGCATTTGTTGTCCTAATATTTAGGATGCAGTAACATTTTAAAAAATTTACTAAATGCTTTCCTCCATTTTTGCCCCAAGTGGAATGAAACAGTTGAACTTTTTCGCGCCAAGATGCCATTACGGAAACATCGCTGTCGTTTCAAAAGTTACGAGCATTGCTTCACAGCGACTGAAGCTGTGGATTGGCTACACGAGCTGCTGAGGTGCAGCCAAAACTTTGGCCCCGAAGTGACCCGCAAACAAACGGTCCAGCTGCTTAAAAAATTCCTGAAGAACCACGTTATTGAAGACATCAAGGGAAAATGGGGCCAGGAAGACTTCGAGGACAACCGTCACTTGTACAGGTAATGGCATGTCAGCCCTGATGCGGAAGAGCATGGGGAGCACACGTGGATCTGGTCAGTCTGATGAAATTCCTCCTGTGAGAGAACTTGCCTTGTCCCCGGGAGGGGTGCTTGTACTTGTGATTTGTTGGGTGGAGAACTGCATCTGTCGCTATGAGAGAACTGATTGCGCTTGTTCTTGGCTTCATAGAGCACCCGTAAGTAGTCTTTTGTCGCAGTGGCTTTCAGTAATGGAACCTTTTCGTGCCTTCTTATAACCTGGAAGGATGGCTATAGTAGAGTGCCTCTCCTGGGGAATCTGAGAGGGTGAAACAGTAGCTCTGGCTTGCACCTTTCTGAGCAATGTGAGGGTGTGTGTTCAGGGTTTCGTGGCAGAGGTGTCTGATCTCCAGGCAGAGCTCAGGCTCATCATGAGGAATTGTGCTGGAACTCCCCCATGTCTCAGATTAACTCTGCAGTGCGTGGCTGCCTCCCCCCGCGTTTCAGTGCTCCTCTGTGATTGCTTACTTACTATGCGATAATCTGAGGGCAAGGACGTCCCTCTGTTGACACTGCCCTTCTCATCGCACGCTAGGCTGGTTTATTCCTGGAAGTGGAGAGGGCCTGCCTGCGATTCAGGAAATGAGGGAATACTTAAAGAGGAATGAAAAGAGGAATCGTTGAGTTATCTACAGAGAGGGCTACCAGAGCACCAAGAACCTGTGAGGGATTAAAGGAAGAAATGAAGATGGCGAGCCCTTAATATCTGCTGTCGTTTACTCCAATAGAAGAATAAGGAATGCTCTTATAGCACGTTCAGTGGGGCATTTGGGGGCCACTGGGACGCCTGGCTTTGAGCAGAGAAAGCGTGCCTGTTCCCTGCCTGAGTCACGTTGTCGGTTCCTTTGGGGACTAGCTGCTGAGGAAAGGCTGCAGAGCAAGTGGAGGGGGGTCACCAGCACTCAGGCTAACACCCAGCAGTGTGTATGTTTAGGCTCTGACTTCCTCATGGAATGTCATCAGCAATCTCCCCTTCTAGGCATCAGGATTGTCAGCTGGGCAATTAGTTGTCTCTCCACTTGGCAGTTATTTCTGGCTTGCTTATCCAACTTTTAATTAGAATCTTGGATGATATTAGCCTGTTCTGAGACCATAGTGCATATTAGTATCAGGCAGTGGAAACTCTAGCCCTGGTTCCACATGACATACTTCATTGGGAATGCTTAAGTGATTGTTTCTCTTGGGAAGCTATAATTGCTTGTACCCCATCAAGAGTTAACTCACACTTCTAGAAGGTTGTCTGGAGGAGTAACTTGAAGTCTCTTTTATTGTGACCTTAGATTGGGTACCAGCCATTGAGTCCCATGAGGCTTTCAGAGATGCCAGGCGAGTAAAACAGAAGCCTGTTCTAGGAGCCAGCGCCGCCCCCGAGCAGTGACTGTCAGAGCAGGTTTCACCTCAATATGAAGACTTAATCATTTGTCCTTTAAAAAATAAAGTGCCTTGAGTTGAGAGCTCACTCAGGAGTGTAGAGGCACCTGTTGGCACGAGGCAGCTTCCAGGACTGAGCGTACAGCTCGTGATGATATGCTGACTTGCCAGTGCCCCAGGGAGGATTGGGGACAGGTTGCCCTCCCTGCGCAGTGTCCACCTGCTCCTTGTGGTCGAATAGTACCACTGCCAAATCGTAATGAGAGCCCATGAGGGACATTAGGAGCTCGAGGCATATTAGATTTGAAAAATAGGTGAAGAATCTATAAGATAAATTCCTACAATGCTTTTAAATATCAAGCTTTGTGGAGGAGGAGCCTCTATAAGTAGTGTCAAAGTTGGAATGGGTAGCTGAGAGTTCTTAAAAGAAAGGAACTAGCATTGTGGAGCACCTGTGATGGGCCAGAGTCACTGCATAGTCATCATTTATCTCGGCACCTGCAGATGTCTCTTATCTAATCTTAAAAATAAGGAAATTAATGAGACCAAAGGTACCAACTTGTCCACAGTCACTCAGGTGGTAGTAAAAGAGAATTTGAACTGAGGGCTCTGCATCTGAGGCCTGTGTTCTTGTGTTGTGCTTGACTGCCTCCATTTCCACGGCATGAGGTTGACTAGCTTGTGAACTAATTTAAGGACTGAATGAGAAAACACAGAATAGTAAATAAGAAATAGTTGGTGTAGTCAACATGTGTTCATGTATTCACAGAATTCTAGAGATGTGTTAAGTACTGTGTAATACATGTTGAATGATCAACTGTCTTCTCAAATAGAGGCGGTAAGGTAAACATTATCAGCTGAAATACTTATGTAAATGTAGGGGATGGGTGGTTGCCTGGGTCTGGGTTACAGAAAGCAACATGAAATATAAAGACAGAGTATTTTTTAAAGGCAGAAATTACACACACACACAGAGCAGAATTTTATAACAGAAATGATGAGTTATGTTTTTACTTTGTAGTGTATTAAATCTTATTTCTAGTTTAAAAAATGTATTTATTGTGTGATTGCATTCACATGTGTTAACTATGATTTTATTTTTCAAGAATCTAAGAGTTAAGTATAGAAAATAGGAAATAGTGAATTTTTGTGTGTAAAAAAGGAAAATAAGATCCTAATATGAGAATGTCCCTAACAATCAGAGATGTTGCAGAGAAAGGTCCAGAGCTATTTACTGAACCACTTCTTTGCTGTTAGTAACACTGATGACTAGAAAGAGTGGCTAGATTTGCTACCGGTAAAGACAATTACATCATAGTCATCGGGGTCATCATAGGGTCATCATCGTCCAGCCAGACAAGATGCTATCATTTGTGTCTAACCAAGCTTTGTGGCCCTCGACTTCAGATGAAGAGAACCTGCACTACCTTGTATTTTTATGAGAAATTTCAGTTTATGTAGCAGTTTCGCTTTATGATCTCATTTGATCTTCATGACAACCCTGTGAAGTAGACAGAGTGGATATTTCATCCTCAGAGAACCAGACACTTGTCTCTTTGAAACATCTAAACATAACACCAGGAAATTCCATGCCGATCCCTGAATTACCCATTTGTGTATGTGAACAAATGGTTACGTGGGATTATTTGAACCTAATGCCAACAAAGGTCCATCTAGTCATAGCTATGGTTTTTCCAGCAGTCATGTATGGATGTGAGAGTTGGACCATAAAGAAGGCTGAGCACCAAAGAATTGATGCTTTTGAACTGTGGTGTTGGAGAAGACTCTTGAGAGTCCCTTGGTTTGCAGGGAGATCAAACCTGTCATTCCTAAAGGATATCAGTCCTGAATATTCATTGGAAGGACTGATACTGAAGCTCCAATACTTTGGCCACCTGGCCAGAACTGACTCCTTAGAGAAGACCCTGATGCTGGGAAAGATTGAAGGCAGGAGGAGAAGGGGATGACAGAGAATGAGATGGTTGGATGGTATCACCGACTGGATGGACATGAGTTTGAGCAAGCTCCAGGAGATGGTGATGGACAGGGAAGCCTGGTGTGCTGCAGTCCATGGGGTCGCAAAGAGTCAGACAGGACTGAGCGACTGAACTGAATGTAGTGGGTTATATAAAAATAGAAGTGTATACTGTGATCATCGCTTGTTTTGGACTATTTAATAAGGAGAGCATTTGGTCTGTTTTAGATTTTTAGCGGAATAGGTCCTTTGATCTGGAGCCTCCACCTGCCCCTTGCCCTGCTCTCATTACCAGTGCTAGCTCCGGGATGCAGTTGTAACTGGATGGTGCTCACAGTTTACAGAGAGGAATTCACTAGTTCCCGTGTAGTGTGTGTGAGCTAATGTGGTGTTGTTTAGTTGCTAAGTCGTGTCTGACTCTTTGCGACCCCATGGTCTATATAGCCCACCAGGCTTCTCTGTCCATGGGATTTCCCAGACAAGAATACTGGAGTGGGTTGCCATTTCAGGGGATCTGCCTGACCCAGGGATTGAACCCTTGTCTCCTGCATTGGCAGGCAGTTCTTTACCACAGAGCCACCAGGGATGCTTTGATCTGATGTGTAGGGAACCATTTTCTTTTTATTCTACTTATTCCTGTTCCTTTTTTTTTTTCGTCCCTCTGTTTCTGTCTCTTTATGTGTATCATCTCACATTCCCAATTCTTTCCCCTTTTCTTTTTCTTCTACTTAGTTTCTCCTTTTCTTTCTGTCTTTTCCCTTATATTTGCTTTTTTTTTTTCTGGCTTATTTCCAACTTGTGTATTTTAATTTGAACCTAAAATTTGTTACGTAGATTTTATCAGCTTTCTTGAATGTAAATTTCACAGTTCTTAATTTAAAAAATAGGAATCATGCTATGTAGTTTCAAAACTTACCATATAAACCACAGTAATGAAGACTGGTATTGGTGAAGGGGTACATGGATGCCTGGATCAGTGAAACAGAGTCGAGTCCAGAAACACACTTATGAATATGGCCAATTGATTTTTGATGAAGATGCAAAAACTCCTTTAAAGAAAGAGATCAGTCTTTTTGGTAAATGACGTTGGAACATTTGGAAGGTAACTGTACTTACCACTATACCACCGGCAGTCATAACATTGGAAAAATCTGTTCATCTACATGCTAAAAAATGAAGCTCCACCTAAACCTCATTTTTTTATACAAAAATTCATTCAAAGTGAATTGTAGATTTCAGTGTAAAACTATGAAAATTTTAGAAAAACAGGAGAAAATCTTTATACTGAAGGGTTAGACAAGGAGCTTTTAGACATGACATCAAAAGCATGATTTATAAAAGAAAAAACATGATAAATTGGATTTCATCAAAATTAAAAACTTTTGCTGTGTGAAAGGCACTAGTGAGAGGATGAGAAAACTGGCGACTATTGGGGAGAAAATATTTGTAAACCACATATAAGTGGACTAATATCAAGAATATATAAAAAATTTGCAAAACTCAACTGTGAAAAAACAACTCAAAAAATAGATTTGAAAGGACACTTCCTCATTAGCACTAGGGAAATGCAAATTAAAACCCTGGTGAGATACTTCTATATATTTAGTAGAATGGCTAAAATAAGAATACTGATAATGCCAGAATCTAGTGGGTGCAGAACAATTGGAAATCTCATCCATTGATGGTGGGAAGCCTAGGTTGGTAAACACTTTGAAAAACAAAGTCACTTTGGAAAACAATTTTTCAGTCTCCTTTCAAATTAAACATGTATTACTTACATATGACTCCATATTCTGCTCCAGAGCATTTACCCTAGAGAAATGAAAACTTATGTTCACACAGAAACTTGCATGTGAATGTTTATAGCTGCTCCATTAACTCAGCTGTTCCTCCATGGGTGAGTGGATAAAACACTAAACATCTGTATGGAATGTTGCTATGTATATCGGCTGCAGTAGGGGGTATGACTATACAGTCAGAGCAGGAGAGAGGTTTTTTGGTGAATGATGGAAATGTTTCCTAATTGGGATGGTGGTTACACAAGTGTCTATTGACATATAGAGCATTATACACATACATACACACAATGGAAAAAATGATCAATTTTGCTATATGCTAATAACATTTTTTAAATACTGGAGATTTGAAAAGTCTGTATTTGTTACCTCTAGTGAAAGAAATCCAAATGCCCCTGTGGGCCTGGAAAAAAGTCTTCATTGTTACCATATGGACAGAGGAGCCTGGCGGGCTGCTGTCCTTGGGGTCAATAAAGAGTCGGCCATGACTCTACTTAGTGACTAAACAACAGTGTCTTTTGAAGGGGCAGATAGGAACTTCTTCACGTTAATGGACTATTGGCTCCCTCTAGTGGACACCTTTTGTTCTTATAGTCAATTTCAAAATTGTGATTGTGATTTTGTTTTTCTTTTCTTTTTATTCATTTCCTCAAGTCTTGTGTTCTTATCCTGTGATGGCTAGATAAATTTTGTACCTTTCATATGCATCAGTTTTTTCATCTGTAAAATGACAGGACTGGGACTAGTTCTTCAAGCATATTTCTTTCTTTATTTTGGCTGTACTGGTCACTGTTGCCATGCACAGGCTTTCTTTGTTGCAGTGAGTGGAGGCTACTCTAGTTTTCCTGCATGGGATCCTCATTGCTGTGGCTTCTCTTGCTGTGGAGTGTGGACTCTAGGGTGCACAGGCTTCAGTAGTTGGCACACGGGCTTAGTTGTCCCACAGCCTGTGGGATCATCCCCGTGTGTGTGCGTGTGTGCTCACTTGTGTCCAACTCTTTGCAGCCCCGTGGACTGTAGCATGCCAGGCTCCTCTGTCCATTGGATTTCCCGGAATACTAGAGTGGGTTGCCATTTTTTACTCCAGGGGATCTTCCTGTCCCAGGGATCGAACCCACCTCTCCTGCATTGGCAGGCAGATTCTTTATCAGCTGTGCCACCAAGGAAGGCGATCTTCCCAGACCAGGGATCAAACCGGTGTTCCTTGCATTGCAAGGCAGATTCTTAATCACTGGATCATCAGGGAAGCCCCTGAAATAGATCTTTAAGGTCTTTTTCCATTCTAAACTTTCATTATTCCAAATATTGAGTACTTATCACAGGGGTTTTCCAGTGCTTAGGTGATGAAGAAGATAAGAAATAAATATGACATTCTTTTTCTCCTCAGTTTTGCAGTCTCTCTTGAGAGAGAGTATACATGTATGAAAAAGATAAGTGGCAGAAACAAGGCAGTATTGAGTTTAACCAAAAAATTAGAGGCACTGCACTGACAGTCCTTGGGTTAACATAGCTATTTTGTTTGACTAGCATTATGTTTTCAGTCACTGAAAAATTTTTTCTCATTTTTATTTTTCAATTTTGTATATTTTGTGAAGGTAATGCATTCCTCTGATTCAAAATTTACAAAGTACCAAAGAGTATATTCGAGGAGGGCATGGTAACCCACTCCAGTGTTCTTGCCTGGAGAATCCCATGGACAGAGGAGCCTGGTGGGCTACAGTCCGTGGGATCGCAGAGAGTCGGACACGACTGAAGTGACTGAGCACAACACAGAGAGTATATTCAGTGAGAATCTCCCTTCTACTTTGCTTTCCCAAGGTGGGGTTCAAGCCTTGAACTTGCACTGAATCTTTCTTACTTTTATTATTTATTCTAAAGTTGTGTTGGTTTTTTTATACCCTAAATTACAGTTTGACCTGGATGCTCAGTTCAGTTCAGTTGCTCGGTTGTGTCCGATTCTTTGCGGTCTCATGGACTGCAGTATGCCATGGACAGGCTTCCCTGTCCATCAGCAACTCCCAGAGCTTGCTCAAACTCAGGTCCATTGAGTCTGTGATGTCATCTAACCATCTCATCCTCTGTCATCCCCTTCTACTCTTGCCTTCAATCTTGCCCAGCATCAGGGTCTTTTCCAATGAGTCAGTTCTTTTGCATCAGGTGGCCCAAGTATTGGAACTTTAGCGTCAGTCCTTCCAATGAATGTTCAGGACTGATCTCCTTCAGGATGGACTGGTTGGATCTCCTTGCAGTCCAAGGGGCTCTCAAGAGTCTTCTCCAACACCACAGTTCAAAAGCATCAATTCTTCTGCACTCAGCTTTCTTTGTAGTCCAACTCTGACATCCATACATGACCACTGGAAAAACCACAGCTTTGACTCCATGGACCTTTGTTGGCAAAGTAATATGCTTTTTAATATGCTGTCTAGGTTGGTCATAGCTTTTCTTCCAAGGAGCAAGCGTCTTTTAATTTCATGGCTGCAGTCACCATCTGCAGTGATTTTGGAGCCCAAGAAAATAAAGTCTGTCACTGTTTCCATTGTTTCTTCATCTATTTGTCATGGAATGATGGAGCTGGATGCCATGATCTTAATTTTTTGAATGTTGAGTTTTCAGCCAGCTTTTTCACTTTCCTCTTTCACTTTCATCAAGAGGCTCTTTATTTTCTCTTCACTTTCTGCCATAAGGGTGGTTCATCTGTGTATCTGAGGTTATTGATATTTCTCCTGGCAATCTTTATTCCAGCTTGTGGTTCATCTAGTCCAGCATTTTGCATGATGTACTCTGCCCATAAGTTAAATAAGCAGGGTGACAATATACAGCCTTGACATACTCCTTTCCCAATTTGGAACCAGTCCGTTGTTCCATGTCCAGTTCTAACTTGCTTCTTGACCTGCATACAGATTTCTCAGGAAGTAGATAAGGTGGTCTGATATTCATGTCTCTTGAAGAATTTTCCACACTCTGTTGTCATTGACACAGTCAAAGGCTTTGGCATGATCAATAAAGCAGAAGTAGATGTTTTTCTGGAACTCTCTTGCTTTTTTGATGATCCAACGGATGTTGGCAATTTGATCTCTGGTTCCTCTGCCTTTTTTAAATCCAGCTTGAACATCTGAAAGTTCACGGCTCACATACTGTTGAAGCCTGGCTTGGAGAATTTTGAGCATTACTTTGCTGGAGTGTGAGATGAGTACAATCGTGTGGTAGTTTGAACATTCTTTGGCATTGCCCTTCTTTGGAATTGGAATGAAAACTGATCTTTTCCAGTCCTGTGTCCATTGCTGAGTTTTCCAGATTTGCTGACATACTGAGTGCAGCACTTTCACAGTGTCATCTTTTAGGACTTGAAATAGCTCAACTGGAATTCCATCACCTCCACTAGCTTTGTTTGTAGTGATGCTTCCTAAAGCCCACTTGACTTTCCATTCTAGGATGTCTGGCTCTAGGTGAATGATCACACCATCGTGGTTATCTAGGTCATGAAGATCTTTTTTGTATAGTTCTTCCTATGTATTCTTTCCACCTCCTCTTAATATCTTCTGCTTCTGTTAGGTTCATACCATTTCTGTCCTTTATTGTGCCCATCTTTGCATGAAATGTTCCTTTGGTATCTCTGATTCTCTTGAAGAGATCTTTAGTCTTTCCCATTCTATTGTTTTCCTCTATTTCTTTGCATTGATCACTGAGGAAGGCTTTCTTAACTTTCCTTGCTATTCTCTGCAACTCTGCATTCAAATGGGTATATCTTTCCTTTTCTCCTTTACCTTTAGCTTCTCTTCTTTTCTCAGCTCTTTGTAAGGCCTCCTCAGACAACCATTTTGCCTTTTTGCATTTCTTTTCCTTGGGGATGGTCTGGATCCCTGCCTCCTGTACAATGCCACAAACCTCCGTCCATAGTTCTTCAGGCACTCTGTCTGTCAGATCTAATCTCTTGAATCTATTTGTCACTTCCACTGTATAATCGTAAGGGATTTGATTTAGGTCATACCTGAATGGTCTAGTGGTTTTCGCTACTTTCTTCAAGTCTGAATTTGGCATTAAGCAGTTCATGATCTGAGCCACAGACAGCTCCCCGTCTTGTTTTTGCTGGCTGTATAGACCTTCTCCATCTTTGGTTGCAAAGAATATAATCAGTCTGACCATCTGGTGATGTCCATGTGTAGAGTCTTCTCTTGTGTTGTTGGAAGAGGGTGTTTGCTATGACCAGTGTGTTCTCTTGGCAAAAAATCTTTTGCCCTGCTTCATTTTGTACTCCAAGGCCAAATTTGCCTGTTACTCCATGTATCTCTTGACTTCCTACTTTTGCATTCCAATCCCCTGTGATGAAAAGGACATCTTTTTTGGGTGTTAATTCTAGAGGGTCTTGTCAGTCCTCTTAGAACCATTCAGTTTCAGCTTCTTCAGCATTACTGGTCAAGGCATAGACATGGATTACTGTGATATTGAATGGTTTGCCTTGGAAACGAACAAAGATCATTTTGTTGTTTTTGATATTGTACCCAAGTACTGCATTTTGGTCTCTTTTGTTGACTATGATGGCTACTCCATTTCTTCTAAGGGATTCTTGCCCACAGTAGTAGATATAATGGTCATATGAATTAAATTTGCCCATTCCAGTCCATTTTTAGTTCACTCATTCCTAAAATGTCTATGTTCACTCTTGCCATCTCCTATTTGACTACTTCTAATTTACTTTGTTTCATGGATCTAACATTCCAGGCTCCTATGCAATATTGCTCTTTACAGCATTGGACTTTACCTCTATCACCAGTCACATCCACAACTGGGTGTTGTTTTTGCTTTGGCTCTGCCTCTTCATTCTTTCTGGAGTTATTTCTCCACTCTTCTCCAGTAGCATATTGGGCACCTACCTGTGGTCTGTCAGTATCATGTCTTTTGCCTTTTCATACTGTTCATGGGGTTCTTAAGGCAAGAATACTGAAGTGGTTTGCCATTCCCTTCTCCTGTGAACCACGTTTTATTAGAACTCTCCACTATGACCCATCCGTCTTGGGTGGCCCTACATGGCATGGCTCATAGTTTCATTGAGTTAGACAAGGCATATTCAGGGAAAATCTCCCTTCTACTTTTCGTCCCCAAGGTGGGGTTCAAGTCTTGAACTTGCAGTGAATCTTTCTTAATTTTATTATTTATTCTTAAGTTGTATTGGCTTTTTATACCCTAAATTCCAGTTTGACCTGGATGAGAAGAAGTTAAATAACTTTCAAATGCATAATAGCAGTAGAGGGGGAAGAGCAGATCAGAAGATACTTTATTGTTTCTTTTTTCCAGCTTTAGGAAAAAAATATAGAAAAGTCACAATGTTAACAGTAGCTATTTCTGGATAGAAGGCTTAAAGACAGCACAAATTATTTTCTCTCTTCTTAATATTACTCATAGAATGTATATTGCTTTTATTTTCAGTTTTTTAAATCATAGCAGTAAAACAGGGATAAATCCTATTGTGTGAAAGTTTACAATGACAGTTGTTGAGTTGCTAAGTTATGCCTGAGTCTTTGCAACCGCATGGACTCCTGCATGCTAGGCTTCCCTGTCCTTCATTTCCTGAAGCTTGCTCAAACTCATGTCCGTTGAGTTGATGATGTCATCCAACCATCTCTTCCTCTATCACCCCCTTCTCCTCCTGCCCTCAGTCTTTCCCAGCATCAGGGACGGAATGAGTTCTTTTAGGTACCTCTGCTCCACACTGTTATCCCACTTGCTTCTATGGATTAAGAAGGCCTCCTGCCATTGTCAGTAAACAGAGGATGTTGCAGCCATTTAGACTCAGGATGAGAAAGCAGAGGATGCTGGTCCCAGGTAGCTGAGGTGCATATCAGAGGAGTGAGTTCCATAAACCCAGACTCTTGCATCTTCCTATATACATAAAAGTGCTAAGTTCATTAATTTGAGATATGTGATTCTCTTTAATTAACAGTAATCTTTCATCATTCTCACTATCTGGACTTTGTCGTAAAACTCCTATATCTTGGCTCTCCCCTTACCTCTTTGGAGCAGTCTCTCAGTAGTTTCTGAGAGTTATTGTTTCAGTTGACAAGAGTAAAAACTCATTCAGTAGAGAAAAGGCACAGAAGTAGCCAAAAAATCTTGGACAGGACTTTTCGCTTTATCAGAAACTAAAATGCCATGGGGCTAAACAGTGTGATAATAGACCTGGAATAAATCAATATGGAACTGAATAGAGTAGAGAAAAAGACAAGCTCTCCATCCAGTTGCCTTTCCTACAGGCACCTAATTAGCTTCTAACACAGGGTCTTAACATTTGTGACCCTGCAAGTCTTTAGAAGAGAAAATCCTGCCCGCCCCCGCCCCAGTTGCCACCTTTTCCATCACTTCTCTACATCCTACCAGATTGTATCATGGTTTTGTTGTCTGCCTGGTCAACGCAGGAAGAGTCTGTGAGCCAGTCAGTGTGGATGGAAGTTGTGCAGCCTCCTGGAGGAGCGGGTGGAGGACATCTGTCTGCGTCCTGAAAATGGGATAGGTTCTGGATGATCAGATGGGAAAGGGAGGGGGCGGGTATTACAGGAGACAGGGCTGGTACGACCACAGCTCTCAGTCAGGTGTGCCTTAGGCAGCTTTACTAGGAGAAGAGGGAGGAAGGAGTTTTATTAGTAGGAAGTCATAGGGCTAAATTTGGTGATGTTTCTTAAACACCTGGCTTGGTGTTGACGTTTAAGTAAAAGGAAAAAGCAGCCAAGGCCCATGCTTTGAGTAGAAATGAAGTCTGTGTTCTAGAATAGAGTTAATTGAATAGTAGTAATACATTTTTAAGGCAGAGAAACTGGTGAGGTTTTCAGGTGACTGTGGTGGGGGCGGGTGTTGCCCAGATGAGAATGCCAGCCATGTGGTTGAAAAGGAAGGAAGGACCCTTATTTTATAGCCAAATTCCAAACAAGCCCCTAACTGCTCTGTAGACCTTCAGGCTTGCCTGAAGTCTGATACTTTTTAAACGTGTTATCCATTAGTCTGAAATCATTGTTTTCATTTAGAATCTTTGTGAATATTTAGCGTTTTCTTTTACTGATGACTGGAATGTAACAGAAGTCCTTTTCAAGGCAACTGTCAATCATCATACCTTGTAGTTCTTCAAGCACCTACAGTGTTCAGGGGGCGTCTGAGTCTTCGGAATGGCTGTTTCTCTTTCCTGTATCAAGGGCTCAGGGATCTCAGGTACTGGATGAGCATCTCAGGGTGTCTGTCCCCATACCTCCCACACGGGTCAAGAATGAATGTCCAGGTAGTGCTGTCATAGTTGTGGAGTAATATGGGAAAATATGCAGTAGACATTTGACTTTTTTTTGCTGCCACACATTCTAAACTCCTTTTTTATCTTGCGGGAGTCCTTGTTTGTGTGAGCTTTGGTGGGAGACAGTCCCCGCCCCACCCCGGCCCCTAGTGGAAGCCTGGGCGTGTGAGCTGCTGTCTCCCTGCCCCGAGTGGTTGGCGTGCACGCATGCCTCGTGCCTTGGCCCTTGGCATTTTCCCTAGGACTTCAGACAGCTTAGAATTTCTTGTGCTGGCAGTGGTGGCTTGCGGGAGCAAGGACGAGTCACCATGGTGCTAGTGGCGACTTTTCACACTCACCTGTCACTTGTGGTCCTACTGTGTGTGCAGGGGGACTTTCTTTTCTCCCTTGTCCCAGCCTTTAAAATTTTTAAAATTTTCTGATCCCAGTTTTCCAGACTCAGACTGATATAACAAGCAGTGCCTATGGAAGTGACAAAACTGGGGCAGCTTTCTGGGCCTAGGAAATAGTGCCATACTTTCTGTGTGCCTGAGAGCCAGCCCTGGATCAGATTGGCCTGAAGCTGCCAGACTTGGACATGGAGCCCAGGATCCCTGCTGCGCAGTTGCAGAGTCTTACTAAGAAGAATGGTTACACGTGGCCCGAGGGCTGAAAGTTCTGTATTAGTCTTGCTTAGTCTGAGGTTACATTATCATTGCTATCTTTGGATGTAAAAGATGCCAGTAGGGTGTGTTACACAGAAGGTTGAACTGGGTTGTCCTGACTCACAAAAGGCAACTCCTAGTAACTGATAAACTTTTGTAATGTCCTTTTTTAGGCTTTTGGTGATTAACTCATGCGAATTTTAAATTTGTGATTTATTTTTTCTATCTTGGGCCTTCATTTTTGGTCATAGCTACATGTTCCCTGTCAGGTTACTTTATATCCCTTCCCTTTATATTTGTTTGTTTTATCCACTTGGTCTTCATGGACTTGCTCTTGAAATTTTTTCTTTTTAAATCCTTGCCCAGATTTCTTTTCTATGAATTTATGATGCCCAGTTATTATCATTAATAGGGAATGATGTGTCATTAGTAGGGAATGGAACAGTGGAATCTAGAAAAATCAAAGGTGCTTGACTCACTGAATGCTCCCATTTCAGATGGGGAGAAAGCTCTTTTCAGTCAGAGAAGGTAGATTGAATAGTAGTTCTCAATACAGTTGACCTTGAAACAAAATAGAGTTGACCCTTGAACAATGTCGGGGTTAGGAGTGCAGACCTCCTGCACAGTTCAAAATCTGAGTCTAACTTTTGATTTCCCCCCCAAATTTAAGTACTGAGAGCCTACTGTTGACTGGATGCCTTATTGATGATAATTAACTGTCAGTTAACACATATGTTGTATGTTATGTATCATACTCTGTATTCTTACAATGAAATAAGGTAAAGAAAACAAAATGGTAAGAAAATCTTAAGGAAGAAAAATGCTTTTATGGTATTAAACTATATAGGTTATATTCATTCTTTTTTATTAAGATTCTACATGTACATGAAAACAGACAGTATTTGTCTTTCTCTGTTTGACTTATTTTGCTAAGCATAATACCCTCCAGATCCAACCATGCTGTTGCAGATGGCAAAATTTCATTTTTAATGACTGGATAATATTCCCCTGTATATATATACCACATCTTTTTTAGCCATTCACCTGTTGATGGACACTTAGGTTGCTTCCATGTCTTGTCTGTTGTAAATGATGCTGCTCTGAGATGGTTGGATGGCATCACTGACTCAATGGACATGAGTTTGCGCAAACTCCTGGGAATGGTGAAGGACAGGGAAGCCTGGAATGCTGCAGTTCATGAGATTGCAAAGAGTTGAACAGGACTGAACAGCATTGTGAACATTGGGGTGCATGTATTTTCCTTTTTAAAATATTTATTTATTTGGCTGCCTTGGGTCTTAGTTGCTGAGTGTGGGATTTTTGTTGTGTCACACAGGACCTTCTGTTTGTGGCACACAGGCTTTCTAGTTGTGGTGCTCGGGCTTAATTGCTCCAGGGCATGCAGGATCTCAGTTCTCTGACCAGGGATCAAACCCATATCCCCTGCATTGCAAAGTGGATTCTTAACCACTAGACCACCAGGGAAGTCCCCATATGTCTTCTTGAATTGGTGGTTTTATTTTCTTCAGAGATATACCCAGGAGTGGAATTACTAGGTCATTTGGTAGCTCTATTTTTGGTTTTTGGAGGACACTCCGTACTGTTTTCTGTAGTGGCTATACCAGTTTAAATTCCTACCAGTAGTGTGTAGGGTTCCCTTTTCTCCACATCCTCAATAGCATTTATGTTTATATTTATAATTTTATATTATATTTATAGCATTTATATTTGTTGCCTTTTTGACAGTAGCCATTTTGACAGGTGTGAGATGATGATCTGATTGTTGTTTTGATTTGCATCACTCTGATGATTAGCCAAGTTGAACATCTTTTCATGTGCCTGTTGTTTATAAAACTAGAAGAAACCATAGGCTGTACACTCTTTGACATGTCTTAGCAATAGTTCTGTTTGAATCTGTCTCCTGAGGCAAGGAAAACACAGTAAAAAATAAACAAATAAGACCTAATTAAACTTGAAAGCTTTTGTTCAGCAAAGGAAAGCATTGATAAAATGAAGACATCCTACTGAATGGGAGAAAATACTTGCAAATGATATGTGTGACAAAGGGTTAATACTCCAACTATATAAACAACTCATACAACTCAATATCAAAAAAACGTGTTTACATATATATGGAATTTAGAAAGATGGTAATGATAACCCTATATGCAAAACAGAAAAAGAGACACAGAAGTACAGAACAGACTGTTGAACTCTGTGGGAGAAGGTGAGGGTGGGATGTTTCGAAAGAACAGCATGTATATTATCTATAGTGAAACAGATCACCAGCCCAGGTGGGATGCATGAGACAAGTGCTCGGGCCTGGTGCACTGGGAAGACCCAGAGGAATCGGGTGGAGAGGGAGGTGGGAGGGGGGATCGGGATGGGGAATACATGTAACTCCATGGCTGATTCATGTCAATGTATGACAAAACCCACTGAAATGTTGTGAAGTAATTAGCCTCCAACTAATAAATAAAAAAAATAAAAAATAAAAATAAAAAAACGTGTTTAAAAATGCAGAAGACCTGAATAGCCATTTTTCCAAAGAAGACATGGACTTATGGACTGTATTGATTGATATTGTTAGTTGACGCTGTTTATAGGATGAATTGTCTGTCAGCACCTCAATCAATATTGTCTTATGTGATACAAAACACTATAGATGTTATATATATCACTAACAATAGACATTAAAAACGAAGAGATAATATGAAAAAGAAATTAATATTTATTTACAGGTATAACATTTCATACTGACCCTTTGTGACCTCATGGACTATAGCCTGCCAGGCTCCTCTGTGCATAGGATTTTCCAGGCAAGAATACTGGAGTGGGTTGCCGTTCCCTTTTCCAGGGGATCTTCCCAACCCATGGAAGATCTGAGCTACAAGTGCTTCACTAAAACATCCGCCTGCAATGCGGAGACCTGGGTTTGATCCCTGGGTTGGGAAGATCCCTTGGAGAAGGGAACAGCTACCCACTCCAGTATTCTTGTCTGGAGAATTCCATTGACAGAGGAGCCTGGCAGGCTACAGTCCATGAACACGACTGAGCAACTTTCACGTCACTATAATGATTCATGCATTGATAACAAAGAAATAACAGTATGATTGCTCCACAGTAGCCTACCCTATACACTAATGAATGAATTTTTACAAAATTCTTATGGTGTACAGTATTAAAGTCATATTCATAATACAATATTAGAAGCAGTATTACATTAAAAAAAACAAAAGCTGGTTACCTGTGATGATAGACTTGATACTTTCTCCAAATGCAAGAGAGAGATACCACATACTGTATGATAATATAATTCTTTGAAAACAAAGGAATGACATAGTTAAAACTAGCACATTGTTAGTTTTATATTAAATATCACTCATCTTATGCCTGTCTAAGGATGGGCTATCTACTTCAACACAAGTCATACACAAGATGTTCTACAGAGTGAATATTTAGGTAATGATGATAATGATGTCTCACCAGATTTTCACATGGAGATAAGCTTACTAACTGTATGGTGTAATGAATATTTACTATTCATTTTAAGTGGAAGTGGCTCATCAGAAAGGCCTTCATCCTTGTCTTCACAATGAGTAGGCTGGAGAGGAGCAGGGAGGAGGAGTTGGTCTTGCTGTCTCAGGGGTGGCAGAGGTGGCAGAGGAGAGGAGGTGGTGGGCAGGGAGGCAGGAGAGGCAGGCACACTTGGTGAACTTTACAGGATGTATCATGATTTCTGACTTCTTTTTTTGCTTTTTCATTTGTCTAAAAATGTTTCTGTATCGTATCAATCGTTCTATCCTCTGTTTCAGTTTCCCTGCCTGTATCTTAGATGGATCCATGTCCTAAAAGAAGTCAGAGCAGTCTTGAGTGACTGAAATCCTGGTACTGCTGCTTCTGTATCTTCTTCCTTATCACCTGACACAGGTTGGGAGGCACCTGTCTCCATCAAGTTGTCTTCTGTTGATTCTTCCAGTGTGACGTCTGTTAGCTCTTGACTTTTCTCCAAGATCCATGTCTTGAACCCCTCGCCCTGTTCAAGGCTCTGTTGTAAATCCCACGAAGTCATGTACAACATTTGGACATACTTTTTCTTTAGCAGGAACTTACTGTTTTAGATTTGAGAGCTTTCAGAGCTTTTATCATAATAACAATGGTATCTTCATGACTTTCATGACGTTCTGTCAGGGTTCTCTTCCATAGTGTGACAATCCTTTCTATAGAATATCTTGTATAAATTAACCTTAAAGGCCCTTATGACCCCCTGATACGCAGGCTGAATTAGAGACGTTGTATTTGAGGGTAAGTAGATCACTTTGACGTCTTCATTGTTGAACTCATGGGGTTCTGGGTGGCCAGGGGCATTGTCCAGTATCAGAAGAACTTTAAAAGGCAGTCCCTTACTGGCAAAATATTTCTAAGGACGAAGCACCAATGGAACTGGTCCAGAAAAGGGATTCTTGTTGACCATGCCTTCTTGTACAAACGAAGACTGGCAACTGGTGTTTAGTTTTCCCTTCAAGGCTCAGAGGTTAGCAGCTTTATAGACAAGGGCAATCCTGATTGTAAACTCTACTATGTTTGCACACAACAGTAGAATTAGCCTGACCCTCCCTGCCTTAAATCCAGGTGCTCCTGTCTCTTCCTTATTAATAAATGCCTTTTGTAGCAATATAGACACCCCAAATAATATAGACACTTTCATGTGTATTAAAAACCTGTTAAGGCACATATCTGAGTTTCTCCTCAGTGATCTTAGTGGTGTTGGGGAGTTCACCTGCTGCTTCCTGGTCAGCAGAAGCTGCTTGTCCTGTTATCTCTGCATTGTTTATAAGCCAAACTTTTTTCTGAAATTACCAAACCATTCTTTGCTGGCCTTAAGTCCTCCGATTTTAGATCCTTCACCTTTCCTTTGCTTTAAGCCGTCCAAACAATGATTTTGCTTTTTCTCAAATCATATTAGAGTCTATACATCTTTCTTATAGCAATCCTGCACCTACATAAAAGCTACATTTTCAATATTAAAAAAAAAAAAGGTATTTCTCAAAAAGTGCAAGGGTTTTGCACCTGCTGGCTTATTAGTGTCAGCAGCAGCTTCATAGATTTCTTTCTTTTCCCTTTTTTTTCCTTAAAGCAGTGATCCTTACACTGGATTCATTTATCTTGAGCAACCACACCTTCAGACCTCAACCTCTATGGTACATATCAAGCAGTTCCACTGTTTCTTGTCATATCATGACTTTTCTCTGCTTTTTAGGCAGCACTTCTAGCATCACTGGCGGCATTTTGTGTGGGTCCCATGGTGTTGTGCGAGGTTTATGGCACCAGACATGATAAAAAATACATGAGAACTGTGAGAGATCACTTTTTACTTTGAAACACAGTTTATTGGAAATACGAGCTGTTCATGTGGAGACGGTCAGTCACAGAGCACTGTAAGCAGACACTGGGAGCATGACCTCCCCGTAATGGCAGCAGGCTGCGACTGCAAATTGCCACAGTAGTACAGTGTGAACACAGTTTTATGTGGTTTTAATATTGCATTTTTATGTTGGTTAGATTTTTCTCAACTGCTAATAGTACCATGTACAGTCACTTGAGTTTGTGTGTAAATTTTGATACATTTTAGCTTTTTGTAGTAGATTTGTGTTTATTTTACAGTAGTAAATGATAAAATAGACTAGTCTTTACATACGGTTTATGCATTCAGGACACTCCCTAACTTTTTCCTCTTTTTTTGATAGTTCTAGGCTACATGGTTCATCTGTGAGTTTTTTTTTTTTTTTTTCCATCTGTGAGTTTTTTTCAAATTGTTGCGCATCTTCAAAAAATTCCCACTATGTTTATTGAAAACAATCCGCTTGTAGGTGGACCCACACACTTGAAACCTGTGTTGTTCAAGTGATATAGATCATATGGGCATCCGTCAGTTTTTCTCACTTAATTCTAAAGCTAACTTTCTGAGAAGAGTGGGAATTTGCCTCGACACACAGGTTGTTCATTGTACATGCGTACTCAGTAGTGTCTGACCCTTTTCCATGCGATGCCTCTAGGCTTCTTGGTCCATGAGATTTTTCAGGCAAGAATATTGGAGTGGGTTGCCATTTCCTCCTCCAGGGGATCTTCAGACCCAGGGGCCGAACCCGAGTCTTCTGTGTGTCCTGCCTTGGCAGGTAGATTCTTTACCACTGAGCCACCTGGGAAGCCTGTAGGTTATAAGACTAGGTTTACAGAAGTCATGGAAACATGCCTGATATGCAGCATGCACTTAGATTGTTTGAATTGATTTGAAGGTGTCACACAGAAAGGAGTGCACATTAATAGAAGATTCTGTTAGTTCTTGTCCTCTGGGAAGAGAAGGATTCACCAGGAGGGCAGTGGATTTGCAGGCATCATAATGCCAGGATTGGGGGGAAGCACCTGGGAAGGATAAAAGAAAGAGGAGTTAGGGAATGAGGGCCAAGCCCACAGGGTACAGTTCTGGAAAGGTCTCAGTCTCGGCCCGGCTGACGTGATGGGAAGTCCTTGGGCAGTCGTTACCTGCTGGGGGAGTCTTGTGTCTTCTGGTGGGATTGACCTGGCTCCAGTACCTGCAGTGTGCTCACTGATGTGCTGGAAGCATCCTGGGGGAAGCCTGAAAGGTGCAACAGCTAGAGGCTGGAGGCTGTCCTAGAGGCTGCTGCTCTCAGAGGGGTGTGAGCCGTGCTCCTCCGTGTCCGGGCACCATCCTTTCTTGTGCTGCACAGATTGTTTCTTGGGTGCCTTTCTTTTTGAGGCAAAATCTAGGAGATGGAAATTACGTTCTGCTGGAAGAGTACATTCTGCTGCTGTAGCTCATGGTCTCAGGGCTGAGACTGGTGCCGATTCTCTCCCTTCTCCACTCTCCATGGTCGCTTCCCCCACCCTCAGCTGTCACACTGGCAGACTTGGGTGGCTTACCTAGAAGTGTGACCTGGAAGTTCATTCTGAGAATCTAGACCCTTGGTAACCATTTGCTTCTCAGGCGTGATGTTTGTGTCCGTGCCCGTTCACAGTACAGTGGGGGAGGGGAGCACGAGGTGCCCGGGGGTATTCATTCCTTCCTGCCCCCCAGGGTAAGAGCTCCCGTGCTTCCTTCTGCTGGTCAGGACCAATTACTCCTGCCAAGATAGGGATTCCTTTTCTTGCCTGCTGCTCCCTGCCAGATTCTGGCAGGACTTCTCTTTGGAGGATGGGACTTCTAACTGCAGAGCGCAGGGTCCTCGGGATGGGAACTACAAAGTCCCCACCATGGGTCATGGGAAAGATGGTAAGTGGGGCTGTTCCTGCTTCCACCCCTTGGTCCTGGGCAGGCATTCACGTGTGTATTGGACCCAGCACTCTCTAGAGCCCTCTGACTTAACTCATACACATTCCATTGTTCTGTATGTCCACCTCGTCTCCAGTACCGTACTGTCTCCATTAGAGTGGGTTTGTAATGAATCTTGAATTCAGATAGTGTCCTCTAACTTTTCTTAAGTTGCTTTGGCTATTCTAGTTCTTTTGCCTTTTCATATGCATTTTAGAATCAAATTGTTTATTTCTGGAAAAATTTCTTTTGAGATTTTGGAATGAAATTGTGTGGAATCTGTAGGTCAGTTTGGGGATTTTTGATAACAAAATTGAGTCTTCCAAATCACCATGGTATATCTTTCAGTTTATTTAGATTTTAAATCTCTCAGCTTTAAATATACAGACTGCACAAATTTTGTTAGATTTAGACTAAGTAGTTCATTTTTTTGGTGTTATTATAAATAGTGGTAGTTTTCCCTGTAGAAAACTTGTGCATTTCTTTTATTTTTTTTATCATCAATATTTAATATATTTTATTCTGTTGTAAATGGAATTTATTTTCTAAATAGTTATTGCTAATCTAAATCAAGAATTTCTTTCACATCAGATCATGCCTCTCCCCTCCTTAAGAATACTCATTTGTTGGAGAAGGCAATAGCAACCCACTCCAGTACTCTTGCCTGCAAAATCCCATGGACGGAGGAGCCTGGTAGGCTGCAGTCTGTGGGGTTGCTAAGAGTCGGACATGACTGAGCGACTTCACTTTCACTTTTCACTTTCATGCATTGGAGAAGGAAATGGCAACACACTCCAGTGTTCTTGCCTGGAGAGTCCCAGGGATGGTGGAGCCTGGTGGGCTGCCGTCTATGGGGTCACACAGAGTCGGACACGACTGAAGCGACTTAGCAGCAGCAGCAGCAACTTTGGGATGCTTCAGAGGGCCCCTGAGACCTCCCAAAGAGATATTAAACAACCTGAGTTCACTTGGCATTTTAAACTACACGGGAAGTGCTGTCAGAAGGAGTGATGAATCTTCCCAAGTTATATTATATGGTGGATGTTACTGTAAGGTATAGTTTGGGCCGAGGCAGAAAAGAAGGAGAGAGAGATGGCATTTGTAGTTGGGCAGGGGGTGATAAGTCCCAGATAGATACAACCGGCCTGGAGCCTCATGGCGGGACCTGAAGTTCGGTTTTATTTTCTCCAAAGTTAGTTGATTTAGCAAAGCTAAATCTTTGAGACTGTTGTTTTCTTTTCTAGGCCCAAAGACTCCTTCAGTTATTAATATAGGTATCCTAGAAATTATGTGACATCCATGAGAATCTACTATGCCCTGGTAAAATGCTGTCTGTTATAATTCTAGTTATCATATTAAAGTGTTTCAAGTCACAGCAAAAAAAAAAATAAAAAAGAATACTCATTTGATCATTTACTTATGGTGGAATCTTTATTCATACAGAATACAGAATAATTTCTGAGCTTATAGTTCAGAGTTCCTTAGTGTATCAAGTAACTTTTTCCAGCTTCATCTCTTCCTGGAATTCTCTCTTGTAATTCTCCAGGCCAGAATACTAGAGTGGGTAGCCTTTCCCTTTTCCAGGGGATCTTCCCAACCCAGGGATTGAACCCAGGTCTCCCACATTGCAGGTGGATCCTTTACCAGCTGAGCCACAAGGAAAGCCCAAGAATACTGCAGTGGGTAGCCTATCCCTTCTCCAGCAGATCTTCCTGACCGAGGAATTGAACTTCAGTTTCCTGCATTGCAGGTGGATTCTTTACCAACTGAGCTATCAGGGAAGCCTGTATCTCTCCTTCTCCTTCCCCCAAATACTTTTAGTTCCTACACATTGAAGCAGAATCGTGGGATGTAATCATTGGCAGTTTTTCAGCATTTAAATGATACAGGACTATAATAATGTTATTGGGCTCAAAAAATATGTTGACTGGGTTTATAGAGCATAGTGAAACCCAGCAAAATACTGTAAATTTGCCTGACCTACGGGTTTCTGGGAAACAGCCGTCTCAGAGATCAGCTCATGTAATAATCACTACTAGGCTGACTTTTTTATACAAAGGCTTCAGGCTACTAAGGCAAAGAGTAAAAGCTGGGGATGCTACAGATTTCTGGAGATGCTAAAGGAAAATTTTTAGCATGTATTGTGGAAAGGATTTTAAGTCATTCTATCCCCTATCATTCATGAATCAGATTTATTAAGGTTTATAAATTGTTTTCTTTAGTGTTCAGATGCCCTGGAATGTTGATTGATTGATTAGGTAATACATTCTATTTTATTTAGAGTATATTTGTCAAAGGATAGTAGTTTGGGTATGGGTTATTATTTAATTGCTTTTTTCCAACTAGTGTTTGGCAACTGAGGCAGCAGTAGGAGACCTGGGTTGCTGTGTTGAATGATTAACTGTGGCTAGTTCCTTTTTTTGCCTCAGATTTTTCAGTGTACAGATGTGTAGTTTGTGCTAGATCATTTCTAAGGGGACTTTATAATTTTGGAATCCATGATTATCTTGGCATTAAGTTTGTAGTTTGTATTTTATTGCTTATTTTTTGACCCTGCTGTACAGTCTGTGGGATTCCAGCTCCTCAACCAGGGATCGAACCCAGGCCATTGGCAGCGAAATCTAGGAGTCCCAACCACTGGACTGCCAGGGAATTCCTTATAGTTTTTAAAATAAAGACAAATGTTGCCCTTTAGAAAGTGAAAGTGTTAGTCGCTCGGTTGTCTCCAACTCTTTGTGGCCCTGTGGACTATAGCCCACTAGGCTCTTCTCTCCATGGAATTCTCTAGGCAAGAATACTGGAGTGGGTAGCCATGCCCTTCTCCAGGGGATCTTCCCAGGGCAGATAACCCAGGTCTCCTGATTGTGGGCAGATTCTTTCCTGTCTGAGCCACCAGGGGAGCGCCCCCCTTCACTAGAGAGAGCTCTGCTCTATTCGAATGTCCTCAATTTTGAGAAATACATTTTTCATGCAAGGGTGTATAAACTATATTCAAATAATTTATATAGGAATAATAAAGCAAACACCTATTACCCACAGTTTCTTCTCTGGAGAGGTCCTCAATATCCTGACGTCTGCATTAATCATTTGCTTGATTTTTGTTTTAACACTTAGGTCTGTATCCTTAAGTACTATTTTTGTTTCTGAAACACTTTTCTTTGTTTTGGACTTTGTATTAAAGATATCAAAGAGTGTGTGTTCTCTGACTTGTTTTGTTTTTCATGGTTTTTGAGATTCATCCATCTTGGTATACTTAATTATAGTTCTTGGAATTTCCTCAGCTGTATTACTTGTTCTCTTATATCAATTTAATCTCTATAATCTTTTTCTCCTGTCATTGGAGATTTGGGTTACTTTGAGTTTTTTGCTCTTATAAACAATGCTGCCATGAACATTGGTGGATATGCATCCTTGCATATGTGTGAGTGTGTCTTGAGGTTACTCGGCGTTACTGAGGAATGGAATTAGTATACAGGATATGTGTATGTTCATGTGTGCAAGTCCAACTTTACTAGGTCATGCCAACTGTTTTCCATAGTGAATATGCTAATTTTTATTTCAGTGAAAGTGAAAGTCGCTCAGTTATGTCTGACTCTTTGTGACCCCGTGATACAGTCCATGAAATTTTCTAGGCCAGAATACTGGAGTGGGTAGCCTTTCCCTTCTCCAGGGGATCTTCCCAACCCAGGGATCGAACCCCAGTCTTCTTTGTTGCAGCTAGGTTCTTTACCAGCTGAGCCACAAGGGAAGCCCAAGAATGCTGGAGTGGGTAGCCTATCCCTTCTCTAGCAGATCTTCCTGACCCAGGAATCGAACTGGGGTCTCCTGCATTGCAGGTGGATTCTTTACCAGCTGAGCTGTCAGGGAAGCTCTTTATTTCAGTAGTGGGAAATAATTTGTTACTGACTGATTTTAGCTTTTGCAGATGTGTTAAGAGTGAAATGATACTTCATTGTGATATTTTGAATTTCCTTGATTACTAATGAGATTGTGCTTGTGCTTGCACTCAGTCACTTCAGTCGTGTCTAACTCTCTGCGACCCTGCGGACCATAGCCCGCCAGGCTCCTTTGTCCATGGGATTCTCAGTGTCTTTTTTTATTTATGATCTTGTATTAGTATCAGGTATACAACAACAAAGTGATTTGGTTTCATATATATATATATATATATATATATATATATATATAAATTCTTTTCCATTATAGATTATTTCAAGATATTGAATGTAGTTCCTTGTGGTATGCAGTAAATCCTTGTTATCTATTTTATATATGGTAGTATGTATCTGTTATCCCCATACTCCTAATTTATCCCCCACTCCATGTTTATTTATCATTCCTGATTCCATACCTGGAAATTCCTGCTTCATGTCTTTTGTCTTCTCAATAGAATTTTGTTTTTTCTCATAAATCCTTAGCAGTTTAAAAAAATGTATTCTGGATATTAATCCTTTGTCAGTTATATAGATTACAAAAATCTAACATTTTTTTTTTCCACCTTATGGTGTCTTGATGAACAGAAAAGTTTTTAATTGTGATGTGAATGAATGTATCAGGCTTTTTCTTTGTACCCTATGGTTTTTATATCTTGCTTAAAAAGAATTCTTTTATTGCCCAAGGTCAGAGAGATATTGTCTTATATTGTGTCCTAAGTTTTTTTCTTTTTTGGCTGTACTAGGTCTTTGCTGTGGTGTGCAGGCTTCTCTAGTTATGTGAGGGCTTCAGAGTGTGCAAACTCAGTCGTCTTAGTTCTCCAACCCGGGATTGAACCCATGTCCCCTGCACTGGAAGGTGGATTCTTAACCACTGAACTACCAGGGAAGTCCCAGGGCCCTAAATTTTATGGTTTTGCCCATGATTCTTATTCATGGTGTGAATTTGGGGTTATTCTGGTTTTCTATGGTTGAAAAACAGCTTATCCCAAACTTTAGTGGCTGAAAGCAACCGTTTTATTTAGCTCATGATTTTTGTGTCAAGAATTTAGAAAGAGTTCAGCTGGCAGTATGACCCTTATCCACAAGGCATTAGTTGGGCTAGAAAATTCACTTCCAAGATGGTTCCTTTCTCTGCTCACAAATGTGGTACATTCGTGCATCTTGGCTCCTTTCTCTTTCTACCTGAGCTTTTATCCTCTAGGGCATCTCCATATGGGTTATGCTTCTTGCAGTGTGATGGGCTTTGGGTAGTTGGTATTCTTATGTGGTTGTTGACTTCTAAGAGGTGTATTCCAAGAATGAGCATCCCAAGAGCTAGTATTTCCAATAGGCAAGAAGAGGAAACTGCCAAGCAGCTAAGATCTATGCCTGGAGTTCACAATGTCACTTCTGTCTGTCCTATTTGTCAAAACAATCATGGGGCTCACTCCAATTCAAAGGAGTAGGGAAATAAAAATAACCTCCTCCTGTTGATGGAGAGTGTCAAAGCCACACTGTGGAAGAAGCATAAAGAAAGGGAGATATTATTGTGGTCATCTTTGAAAAATACCATCTGACCACAACAACATTTATTTTGAAACTACATTCAACCACTTCGTCAAAACTCTCAAAATGTATTCTGTTATGGCATCACATATAGCAGTCAGTAACCCGTATGTCAACAAAGATCCGTCTAGTCAAAGCTATGGTTTTTCCAGTAGTCATGTATGGATGTGAGAGTTGGACTATAAAGAAAACTGAGCACTGAAGAATTGATGCTTTTGAACTGTGGTGGTGGAGAAGACTCTTGAGAGTCCCTTGGACTGCAAGGAGATCCAGCCAGTCCATCCTAAAGGAGATCAGTCCTGGGTGTTCATTGGAAGGACTAATGCTGAAGCTGAAACTCCAATACTTTGGCAACCTGATGCGAAGAACTGACTCATTAGAAAAGACCCTGATGCTGGGAAAGATTGAAGGCAGGAGAAGGGGATGACAGAGGATGAGATGGTTGGATGTCATCACCGACTCTATGGACATGAGTTTGAGTAAGCTCCAGGAGTTGATGATGGACAGGGAAGCATGGCGTGCTGCAGTCCATGGAATCACAAAGAGTCGGACACGACTGAGCAACTGAACTGAATTGAACCCATATGTAACACTTATTATATACTTGAAACATGCCTGCTATTCCTTGATTAGGTCACAGTTCTGCCTCCTGGATTCTATGTGGTTCCTGGCTATGCCCTTATACTCTTAGCTCTAAATTCTTAGCTCTAAATTACCCTTAGCTCTAAATTCTGAGTCATTTTGGTCCATGATTGCAGTGGAATAGCTTTCTAAGATGCTTCCTGCTTATAAAAGCTTGAGATTCTTAATTGTTTTTTTTAATTTGAAATAATTTAGTCCAAATGAATGTGCTCCTGGTGAATTTAAGGTCCTTTCTTTGTCTCAAAAGAATTTGCAGATAAAGCAGGGAGATAAAGCAGCAAATGAATGTGCTCCTGGTGAATTTAAGGTCCTTTCTTTGTCTCAAAAGAATTTGGAGATAAAGCAGGGAGGTCCTTATTTAAGCAAGGACCTACTCTCAGGGAGAGCAAGCAGACAGGCATGGAGCTGCTGCCCTAGGTGTCTTTGGCAAGTTGTTTATGAGGGGCATACACATGAAGGGGTGGAATATTCACTGGGGAAGGAGGAGTTTGGGGGTTGTATTCCTTGATTTTCATCCCAGCTCCATCTTCCCAAAGGGAGGAGGGATTTTTGTCCTTATTCAGTTTACCTGGTGGCTCAGAAGGTGTAAAATCTGCCTGCAAGGCAGGAGACCTAGGTTCGATCCCCGGGTTGGGAAGATCCCCTAGAGAAGGAGATGACAACCCACTCCAGTGTTCTTGCCTGGAGAATCCTGTGGGCAGAAGAGCCTGGTGGGCTGCAGTCCAGAGTCGCAAAGAGTCGGACACAACTGAGCAACTAACACTTTGGCTTTTCACCTCAGCTTAGATCAGAGGTTCATGGTATTGGTGCATAATGGGTACTTCTTATCTGTAAGTCTACTTTTGTTGTAATGGGAACATAATGAGTAACAGGTTATGTTTGGACTCAGGAAATTCCCATCTTTCCACACATTTCTTTGTCTGCTTCCAGGACACTTATGACCCAAAATATATGGTTTCCTGTCAGTTTAGAGGTTCCTGCTTTTCTCTGGCTGCCCACGGGTGCCTGCTGTTTTTAAGATGTATGATTTCCTGCCACCTGTCCTCTCTCCCCATTTCTCTGCTCATACCTAGCTACCTGCCTATTGAAACCAGTGGCGATTCTGTTAGTACTGTTTCTGTGGATCTTATTGTGCTTTAATCCATTAGACAAAAGTCACATTCGTAAATCTCTTTGAGATAGGCTCTACTCTGTTATTAAGTCTGCTGTGGTACAACACTCTAAGATTCCTAAAGTGCTGCTTTATAAGGTACTGCCCTAAATCTTTCTGAGGTTATAGCAAACGGTTTATAGCCACACACTTGTGATTACTCTGAGACAATAATTTACTAGCAACAGCTTGAATTTGATATTTGTTATAAGGCCATTTTTACTTTGAGAACCTTTTGCTGGGAGAGATTAGGGATGGAACTAGCTTTATTTTTGAATCATCAAGTCACGACTCTTATAGTTCCTCTAAATTTTGCTTAAAAGCTAAAAAGTTCCTTCTTTAGTTTCTCTCTGTCTAAATCTTGTTATCAAGGCTAAAAGAAATAAGTTGGCACTTTCACCATTCATCCTGGAAGAGTCCTTAGCCAGGCCTACCTTTTGTATTTACCTTGTTACTGAAAGTGCCAGTTGTAACTGAACTTTATGTAACTGTGTAACATGGGCCTTTCTCCATCTTCAGTAACAACCTCGTCATTGTTCTTCCAGCCTTCACTAACGTGTGTCTCTGAGACCCTTTAGGCCTCCACTCACTGCCTGGCCCTAATGCCACACATATCTGTTCTGGTTATCCATTGTTTAACAAAGCTATGTGCAAACTTAGTGGCTTAAAACAATCATTGTAATTTTTATGTAATTTTGTGGGTTTTAGGAAGGTACTGCTGAGGCCCATCCACAAGCCTGGAGCTTCTGTGCTCCTTGACCTCAATTTCTTTTCATGCAGACTCTCCCCTTTCAGGCCTCTTCCTATCGCTTAGGCATCGCTCAGGGTAGTGCGCTGGGCTCAGGGTGGTTGCACTTCTTACATGATGAATGGTTTCCAGGAGAGAGTTTTGCAAGAGTGAGTGATGAGCGCGAGTTCCAAGAGGCAGGAAGAAAAGTTTCAGGCCAGTTAAAGGCTAGTGCCTAGAACTGCCACTGTCACTTCTGCCGTCTTCTTTTTATCAAAGTAATTAGAGACGGCTCACCCTAACAAGACTCTGCCTCTTGTTAGGGAAGTGGCAGGATCACACTGCAGAAGCGCATGTAGGTGGGAGGTAATATTGCAAGACATCTTTGGAACTTACGTTGGCCACAGGGGTGCAGCCTCACTGTTCCCAAATGGATGCCACTTGGATCAGAGTTCTTTGTTGAACAGTCGGTTCTCTTTCTGTTCTGTCATAAATCAGGTTTCTAAACATGTGGGTATTTGTCTTAGATTGCCTTTTTGCACTCTTGATTTTCAGCTGGGGGTTATTCTGCAGGGAATAATATGTGGAGACATTTTTGGCTGTCATACTTGGGAGAAGGTGCTACTAGCATCTAAAGAATAGAGGCCAGGCTTACTGCTAAGCATCTTATAATGTACAGAACTGCCTCCCACAGCAAAGAATCATCCAGCCCCAAATGTCAATAATGCTGAAATTGAGAAATCATGCTCCATACCACCAGTATTGTCCTGCCATATTATCTTAATTAGCTTAAAGTTGGTAGAGTAAGTCATCTCACTTTGCTTTTCATTTTTAAGAATGAATGTCTTAATTATGTTTGATCGCTTGTGTTTCCATATAAATTTTAGAATCAGTTTATCATGTCATGAAAAACTATATTTTGGTTGGAATTTCACTATAACTATATATCTTCATGAGGAGCATTGAGATTTTATGATATTGAATCCTCTTATTCACTAATATGATATTTCTGTCAATTTAATTCTTTGATACCTTTTAATAAAACTTCATAATTTTCTTATTAAAAGGTTTGCAAATCTTTTGTGCAAGATTTACTCTCTTGGCCAGTTAGCTGTGAGGCTTGTAGTAAGTTGTGTTCCTCTTTTGAGCCTTAATTTCCCTAAGTGAAAAATGTGACATTTGAATAGATCATCTCTAACAGATTTTCAAGCCCCAGATGACATGATTAAAATGTTAGAAATTGAAAACTTTGAATGCACAAAATACAAGTAGTCCACTAGAGGGAGCTCTTCTGCATTTTTGTCTCTTGCCAGATTGCCAGTCAGGTACGAAGGTAACTGCATCAGCTCCTGATGTTAATAGCTGCAGATGCTGTAGCGCAGACCTTATCTTATCAGGGCAGGGGAAGAAGGTGACTCCCTGGTATCTCTTTGGTCACAGTTCTCCACAAAAGAAATGTTGCCTTGGTCCTGGGAAGATATCATTTTTTTTTTTTTTTCCTGAGTGTGGGAAGACAAGCAACATATTTTGAATCTAGGAGGAAACTTACAGATCATCCAATTTAATTCCTTTATTTAAAAGTGAAAAAGCTATGATTTAGAGACACTTTAACTTTCCAAAGGACAAACAGACAATTTGTGAGAGAGCCAAGGCTGATACTCAAGTTCATGCTTTTCACACTGTAGTGAGGGAATGGAGAAAAGAAGTAAGCAGTGGATTTGAGTGATGGAATGGGAGTAGGGGTTATGTTTAATTTTTAAAGGACTGAGAGGTGGGTGGTCTGTGAATTCCCTGGAATTATTATATGTATGTCAGGGCTTCCCAGGTGGCACCAGTGGTAAAGAACCCTCCTCCCAATGCAGGAGACATAAGAGATAGAGTTTTGATCCCTAGGCTAAAAAGATCCCCTTGAGGAGGGCGTGACAACCCACTCCAGTATTCTTGCCTGGAGACTCCCATGGATAGAGGAGCCTGGCGGGCTACCGTCCATGGGGTTGTAGAGAGTCGGGACACTACTGAAGCGACTTAGCATGCATGCACGCTTGTGTATATGAATGTGAGAGTTTGTGTGTATGTGTCTGCACGTGTTTGCACACACTTGCTATATTTTGGATGTGATTGTTGGCTTCTAAGAAATAGGATTGGACTGCGGTAAGCCAGCGTTTACTTACAAAGCAGAATAACTTTCACTGGTTTTAGAGATTCATTTAATTTATAAATTGTAATTGTTTGGAAATACCTGCCTTGGTAACTTGATTACCAAAAATTTAAGCTATCTTTCAGTTTATTTATCTTTAATTTAATTTAATGATTTCCAGATCTCATTTTTTTTCCTTACTCAAAACTGACTTTTCAAATAAAGTATGGTTTTTGGATGTTCTTTTCAGAAGATGGAACTCAGCTGCTCTCTGTTAGTCATCCTTTTTGAGGTCTATTGTGACTGTTCTTGAAATGTTTCTCCATAGTACTCTTATTATTTATAATTCTGGTTTACCTTGATGGAGACTTTCCTTGCTAACTGTAGACATTTAAAATTTCCTTATTTCTGCAGTTGCCTTATGAATAGTATCTTTATGTTTTATTTGGATTACTTGTTTATGGATATCATGGACAAGATTTTAAGCCTTTTGTTTGGCTTACATAAATAAAAAATAAAAATAGAAGTCTTTACCTATTAACTTCTATGTCAACTTTAAAGAACTAGAGTTCTTATGTTACTTTTTCAATGCAGTACAATCTATCCTTCTCTAGCAAGCTAACAGAAAAAGATGCTCTCAGAAAAATATGTATTTAATTGCCTCTTTATCAGCTATGCCCTAGACCAGTTTAAAGAGAGTCAGATTGTATTTAGACTTCTATGTATTTGTCCATGGAATGATGATACCTAGGGATAAAAGCAGGGAAGGGGTATAACTGGCAGAATAAGGATACTGGGACCTGGAGGAAGGCAACCCACTCCACTGTTCTTGCCTGGAGAATCCCCATGGACAGAGGAGCTGGCAGGCCGCAGTCTGAGGGGTTGCAGACAGTTGGACTGAAAGACTAAGGATAGCATAAGGGTCCTGGGGAGCTTTCTGTCTCCAAGATGAAGTTTTAGACTGTAGCTGCAATCTCAGTGTGAAGTGTTAGATATTCAAGGAAAGGAGGGTTAATCTTTATAATAAACAGTTATGAAAATAAATATTAGGCCAAATGATTTTTGTTCTAGTGTTCATCTCCTCAGCAAGTATTACTGAAGTTTTATCTATCAGTAATTTCATCTTGCACGTGTGCTTAGTCAGTCAGTTGTGTCTGACTCTGCGACCCCACGGACTGTAGCTTGTAGGCTCCTCTGTCCGTGGGGATTCTCCAGGCAAGAATACTGGAGTGGTTGCCATGCCCTCCTCTCGGGGATCTTCCCAACCCAGGGACTGAACCTAGGTCTCCTGCACTGCAGGCAGATTCTTTACCATCTGAGCTACCAGGGAAGCTTACTTGCATACTAACCAGCTAAAAATTTCAGCTGGAGTTAGACGGCAGTAAGGGTTTTGAGCTGGGTGAAAGAAATGACTTTCTTTTCAGGGTTAGGGTTCCATTAAAAACATCTTTAATCATGAAAATCAAGTGACAGAACAAGGTTTATTTATTTAAAAATGTGTCACATGTTTGACTTCTGTTTTTTCTTCATAAAGGTGATTTGATGGACGTAATGGATGAATGTTTTTAAAAAATCATATATTGTTGGGTACAATTAGATGTGTGTAATGATTTAAGTATGAATTGATTATCCGAAGTTTGGAATTATATAAATTCTCAAGGGTACAAGAAGGGGGGATTACTGTTAAAATATCTGTATTTCCCATTGACTGCAATAATAGAAATTTTCTTCTTGGTTTTTAGATTTCCTCCTTCTTCACCCCTGAAGCCTTATCCAAAGAGGCCTCCATATCAAAAGGATGCTATTAAATTTCCAAAATGGAATGATCCCCCACCAGGCACTTCACAAGAGAGCATCCCGGTGAGGCCACTTGTGATGGTAAGTGCCATTATAGAAGCTGATGGACTAGCAGCCGGAGAGAGAGAAAAAGTCTGTGAACCTTTAGGCTTAGTCCAGTTTTTTTGTTGGTCCCTTGGAAATAGTGGTGTGAAAGCACTTTAAAACAATATCTTAGCTGTCAGTAGCTGAGAGACTAGTAGCACAAGAAGATTGGCTTTTGCATTTTTCACTCTTGCCCATTGACACTTGGACTGAATAGGTGGTACCCGTTTTCATACATTTAGACTGAGCAGGTTTCTCATAAAACTCCCTTGTAATTTCCTTTTCTTTTCTATTCTGTAATTTCCTCAATTCCCTTTTTGTCTCCTCTTCCTGAACTTTGTTGTAATTATTACCAGTTGAAAGTGTAAAGGTTGGGACATGGAGAATTGTGGAGCGAGCCCTGATAATATGAACAAAGGTATAGTTTGGAGAAACCTAAGCACATTGTAGAATAAACTGACTTTTTGGAAGCATACTTTTCTCTTGAAATATCCCCAACAGAAAACTACTAAGATTGAGATAATGCTAAAAAATAAAATGTAGACAAAAACTTCTATAGGCAATTTATTTAAAGAATTGTACTAACAACCATGTTTTAAGTTAGTTTAGTCTTATAGGACTAGATGTCCAGTTCCTACATTTGCAGAGGTGTGTTGTAAACATTTTTAGGCAATGAGATTGAATGTGGTTATATTGTATCTCAGTCTGGAGAGAGTAATTAAGCAGCTTAGCCTTTATCAGAAATAATGCAGGAGTGAGACCAGTGACAGAAATGGGGACTCCCTATGGGCTTGCAGATTTGTTAGGGACAGTGATGAATGTAGTTTTAATTATGCTTGATGATAAAGGTAGATGATATTATATGGAAATGTCTAACAGGCAGGTGGAGGTAACGGCCCTGGAAGTTAGATGAGAGGTCATATTTGAAAGTCATTAATTTATTCTTTCAACAAACTTTTATTGAGTGTTTGCTATGTGCCATGCATTGTGCCAGGTTCTACAGATACAGTTGAATGTGATATAGTTTTTCCTCCAGAAGAGCTCATACAGTGATAGGTGATTAGGAAACAGTGGGACTACTCTGAAAGAGTGAGCACAAAGGGTATTTGAGGATCATTTAATTCATTACTAATGAGAAGTTAATTAAGCTCTAGCTGATAGTTTCTGTGCTCTAAAATATAAGCTCCATGAAATCAGGTTCGTTTTTAAAAAAAGAAATTTGTGTTTAAACACCTAATATGACCCCATCAGTAGAGTGGTTATTCAGCAGATGTTTTTTCATTGTAAGGTCATCTAGTGTTGTTTATATACAATAGGTAAAACACCATATTAAACTAATGTGTATATATGTCATCAATATAATAACTTCTCTTTTCTGTTCTTTTTGGTTCTGTGAACCTCTAGGAAGACCAGCTGCTCGTTAGTCACTTTCATGCACCAATGAAGAAGACAGTGTCTTCTCTCTTCTCTCATCTGTTTTCAGTTTCTCATTTTCAGCAATTCTGAGGTCATCTGCCAGTGACTCCGATTCATCACCCATTCCCCCCTCCCATAGCTTGTCATGTCCCTGATTATTTGGATATTTCTGATAACCTTGCTCTTGCCTTTTTCTTGCCTTAACCTTAAATTAAGTGGTGGAGGTTTGAGATCCTCACTTCTTCCAGCTCCTCTAATGCTTGGGCTCTGCTTCTTGGGAAGTGTCCAGAGAAAAAATGGCAGACTAGGATCTGTTTTCTCAGTTGGGCCTCAACGCAGTTGTTAGATTGATGATGTTAGTAGTCAATAGAGAAACAGTCCATCTTTCTTAAAGCACTTGAGTTCGTCTTCCTTTTTTTTTATCTTACTTTCCCTCTTTCTATCTCTGCCTCCACTTTTCTTATTGGTTTTGTTTTTGTTCTGTCCTGTCCTCTCTCTTGCCTAGTCATTATATAAAATAAAATGAAGTGCAGCAAATAAAACAATTTGTTGTGTTTGCTGACAGGCAGCAGGTGGAGAGTGAGCTCTGGAGACAGACTGCTGGGTTTGAATCTTGGTTCTTCGTTTATTAGCTGTGCAAGCTTGTTTCTCTGTTTCATTTGCTGCGTCTGTGTCGAAGTTTTCTTTTTGGTGAGAGTGGGATGATAACACTCCCCTGGGGTAAGATGGTCATGACACTTAAGTGACTTCATATCTATAGTGTGTTTACAAGGGTGCCTGACACACAGGCTTTGGAAAACTGTTAATTGCTATTGCCATTATTAATAGAGTTGTTCATAGATAGAGACAAAAGAAAAAAATTACTCATAGTATCATCCAGAGAGAATTAATATTAACTCTTTTATTTTTTTCCTATGCATTTTTTTTAAAGGTTGTCATATTTGCAATATGGCCCCAGCTCCAGCCCCTCACAGGGCCCGCTAGAGTGGCAGGTTGGCCATGCCACCCGGAGCCGGGATGTAGCCCATCTGGTTGTCCAGAGACACACTGCACTGCCGCAGGTGGTGGGAAATCATGAGGTTCTGCTGGGGTGGAAGGCCCAGGAGGGAGCCCTGTGGGGAGCGCATGTCGGGGGGCTGGCTGTAGACCTTACCCCACATGGCCTGCTGCTTCATCAGCATGAAATTCTGCTTGGTCATGAGGCTTTGTGGGGGTGGAGGGGACATGACACCCTAGTGCAGGCTGTGGGGCACCATGCCCTGCTGCGGGGGCACACCTGTCCTGCCCAGCAAGGACATCTGTCCTGCCAGCAAGGATGTCTGTCTATCTGGGGTGGCACATAGACATGTTGAGCTCCCACTGCTATGCATGTTTTTAACACTGTAATGAGGTCATGCTGTTCTGTTTTGGTTGCCTGTATTCTACACTTAGAACAGTATATTGTGTCCATTTTTTGATGTTATTAAACATTTAGTATCATTTTTAATATCTGCATCTTGTCTGTAAAGTACTATAGTTTATCCAGTCCTTCACGGTTAGATATGTATTATACCATGTTTTCAACTTTTTCGTTCTATGTGTAAGCAATTTAATTAGCAGTATCTTTACAGATAAATAATTGAATATTTGTTTAAGATAACTTGTGGAAATGAATTGGCTAGGCAAATGCAACAACTGACACTCTTACTGTCAAAAGAGAACACCTAATTTAGATGGTTTAAAAAAAAGTACAAATCCACATGATCTTCAAGTTTCTTTTGCAATTTAGTAATTCTCAAAAACAAACCCCCAAACCATATCAAAGAACAACTTCACAGCTCATTTTTTCCAATTAAGATTTTTCTATAATGACACGTTTGCAAAAACCTTTTATAATAAAAGCACTTTGTAGATGACTTCTTGTATGTTTTGCCTTTAAAAGTTCAAAAGTTCCTCTCTGTGATTACCAGAAGGGAGTTTTAAGACTTCTGTCTAGTAGCCTAATGTGAGAAGGGAGATGCTAAGAACACTGAAGCGTTAAAGCAGTGTGAGTTTGGGCAGATTACTTCACCTCTTTGGGCTTTAGTTTTTCTTCCTGGTTTTACCTCCAGATGTCCTTGTAGAGCTCTTGTTTGCCTGCCTTCTTCAGATGTCTAAGGTCTCGGGACTGCTATCTTAACAGTGTACTTACTTGATCTTTTATTTATTTATTTATTTATTTATTTATTTATTTTTAAAGAGTTCTCGAAAGTAATAGACTTTAATGTTATTGTAAGCAGTCACTTAATTTGAATAGTATGTGAATTTGGATTGATATTCCTCCAGTTAATTTTTAATTAATGAAGTTTTATCACTGCTACTTCACTGATTAGTTGGCACTCCCACAGGAGAAAATAGCTAATGTCTTGCTTATTGCTATAGCTCTTTGGCAATTCTTGACAATTAATTTATGATATGATCTGATCTTTAAGAGTTATACTTTATTACTCTGTAGTCCATGCAAAGAAAGTTTATATTTTAAATGATTATTTAAATCAAGTTTAAAAATAACCAAATCAAAGAAGTTTTTCATAAAATCATACCACTGTCTACTGAAATGTTTGTTCTCTCTTTCTGTCTTTCTCCACTCCCTCACCCCCAATTAGAATTCTGAGATGTGGTACAAGCGTCACAGTATTGCTATTGGAGAGGTGCCGGCTTGCCGTCTTGTCCACCGCAGACAGCTGACAGAGGCCAATGTAGAAGAGATCTGGAAGTCTATGACATTATCATAGTACGTGCATTTGATATTAATGAGATCTTTAATATTGTTTTTTTGTTTTGTTTTGTTTTGCTTCTCTGCTACTCTGCATACTTAATTTTCTGAAACTGTGTATAAAAATCTCAACTTTTGAGTGCATTATTTGCACCTATCCTGCTTAGCAAGCAGACTTTAACTGAATTCAGGGAATTTTCTATTATCATTTATAGTAATTAAGAATAGAACTTTAAAAGTTTTTTTTTTTTCTTTTGCCCACAACCCAGAAATAATCTACTGGTTAAATATTTTTATTATTAAAAATTTAACTCTAGTTGATTTATAATATTGTGTTAGTTTCAGGTGTACAACTTCAGATTCTTTTCCATTATAGGTTAGTACAAGATATTGAATATAGTTCAATATACTGTGCTTTACAGTAAATCCTTGTTGTTTATCTATATTGTTTATAGTGGTACATGTCTGTTAATCCCATACTCCTGATTTATCCCTCCTCCTCGCCTTTATCCTTACAGTTCAGTTCAGTTCAGTCGCTCACTCGTGTCCGACTCTTTGTGACCCCATGAACCGCAGCAGGTCAGGCCTCCCTGTCCATCACCAACTGCCGGAGTTTACCCAAACCCATGTCCATTGAGTCGTTGATGCCATCAAACCATCTCATCCTCTGTCGTCCCATTCTCCTCCTGCCCTCAATCTTTCCCAGCATCAGGGTCTTCTCCAATGAGTCAGCTCTTCGCATTAGGTGGCCAAAGTACTGGAGTTTCAGCTTCAACATCAGTCCTTCCAATGAACACTCAGGACTGATCTCCTTTAGGATGGACTGGTTGGATCTCCTTGCAGTCCAAGGAACTCTCTGGAGTCTTCTCCAACACCACAGTTCAAAAGCATCAATTCTTTGGCGCTCAGCTTTCTTTATAGTCCAACTCTCATATCCATACATGACTACTGGAAAAACCGTAGCCTTGACTAGACGGACCTTTGTTGACAAAGTGATGTCTCTGCTTTTTAATATGCTGTCCAGGTTGGTCATAACTTTCCTTCCAGGGAGTAAGCGTCTTTTAATTTCATGGCTGCAATCACCATCTGCAGTGATTTTTGAGCCCCCCAAAATAAAGTCTGCCACTGTTTCCGCTGTTTCCCCACCTACTTGCCATGAAGTGATGGGACCGGATGCCATGATCTTAGTTTTCTGAATGTTGAGCTTTAAGCCAACTTTTTCACTCTCCTCTTTCACTTTCATCAAGAGGCTTCTCAGTTCCTCTTCACTCTCTGCCATAAGAGTGGTGTCATCTGCATGTCTGAGGTTATTGATATTTCTCCTGGCAATCTTGATTCCAGCTTGTGCTTCTTCCAGCCCAGCATTTCTCATGATGTACTCTGCATATAAGTTAAATAAGCAGGGTGACAATATACAGCCTTGACGTACTCCTTTTCCTATTTGGAACCAGTCTGTTGTTCCATGTCCAGTTCTAACTGTTGCTTCCTGACCTGCATACAGGTTTCTCAAGGGGCAGGTGGTCTGGTTTCCCATCTCCTTCAGAATTTTCCACAGTTTATTGTGATCCACCGAAAGGCTTTGGCATAGTCAATAAAGCAGAAATAGGTGATTTTCTGGAACTCTCTTGCTTTTTCTATGATCCAGTGGATGTTGGCAATTTGATCTCTGGTTCCTCTGCCTTTTCTAAAACTAACTTGAACATCTGGATGTTTACAGTTCACATATTGCTGAAGCCTGGATTGGAGAATTTTGAGCATTACTTTACTAGCGTGTATGATGAGTGCAATTGTGTGGTAGTTTGAGCATTCTTTGGCATTGCCTTTCTTTGGGATTGGAATGAATACTGACCTTTTCCAGTCCTGTGGCCATGGCTGAGTTTTCCAAATTTGCTGGCATATTGAGTGCAGCACTTTCACAGCATCATCTTTCAGGATTTGAAATAGCTCAACTGGAATTCCATCATCTCCACTAGCTTTGTTTGTAGTGATGTTTCCTAAGGCCCACTTGAATGTGAGATTCCAGGATGTCTGGCTCTAGGCGAGTGTGAGTGATCACACCATTGTGATTATCTGGGTCATGAAGATCTATTTTGTACAGTTCTTCTGTGCATTCTTGCCACCTCTTCTTAATATCTTCTGCTTCTGTTAGGTCCCTGCCATTTCTGTCCTTTATTGAGCCCACCTTTGCGTGGAGTGTTCCCTTGGTGTCTCTGGTTTTCTTGAAATTATCTTTATCCTTTGGTAACCATAAGTTTGTTTCTATGTCTGTGAGTCTATTTGTATTTTGTAAATAAGTTGATTTGTATTATTTTTTTAGATTCCACATGTAGGTGATATCATGTAATATTTATTTTTCTCCTTCTCATTCACTTCTGTTAGTGTGATAGTCTATAGGTCTATCCACGTTGCTGCAAATGTCTATATTTTATTCTTTCTTATGGCTGAGTAATATTCCATTGTGTATATGTATCACGTCTTTATCTGTTCATGTGTCAATGGACACTTCGGTTATGTAAATATTGCTGCAGTAAACCTTGGGGTGCATATATCTTTTTGAACTAGAGTTTTCATCTTTTCTGGATGTAAGCCCAGGAGTGGGATTGCTGGATCATATGGTAACTCTATTTTCAGTTTTTTAAGGAACTTCCACACTGTTTTCCACAGTGACTGCACTAATTTACATTCCCGTTTACAGTAGAGGATGGTTCCCTTTTCTCCACACCCTCCATAGCATTTATTATTTGTAGACTTTTTGATGTTGGCCATTCTGACTAGTGTGAGGTAGTGACTTGTTTTGATTTGCATTTCTCTAATAATTAGTGTTGTAAAGTTTTTAAAGTTTCTAGTTACACTGAAATCTTAAGCTTATTGAAATATATAATGGAAAATTTGGGCTTCTAGATATATGATATATAGTAGATAACTAAAGTTAACAATAACATAGCAGGTTTTTTAAAAGAAATTTTATAAAGATATACTCGTAGCAGTTTCTTATCATTGGTTAAGGTAGTTTTTGTTATTATAATATGTAATTTAAAAATAATTTTCTTGACATTCAGTGTGTTATGCTTTTAAGTTAGTGAAGTACTACATTAATGACAAAGGGGTCTTTTTAAAGTTTGTTTTATATACTCAATGTCTGGCCTTTTTACCCCATAAAAATCAGGTGAAACACATGAAAACAGCACATTTTAAAGATCTTTTATAGTTTTGGGTCTTGGGCAGATGATTTTTAAAAAGTGATTAATCATGGTTTATCTTTTTAGTTTACAGAAAATCCTTGGCCTGGATTCCTTAGAAGAGGTTTTAGACATTACACTTGTCAACTCCAAGTTCATCATCCATAATGTATACAGTGTGAGCAAGCAAGGAGTTGTTATCCTTGATGACAAGTCAAGTAAGTGCATAAAAGCCATTTTGTTCTCAGTTGACTGAGTGCATTGACTGTACAGTCCATCTCCTTCTATTTGGCCTTTCCCTAAACCCTACACAGGTTTACCCCCTCATTCTGTAAAGCTTTAGCTTACTTCCAAAGACCTTTATACTAATTCAGGAACTGTCCTAGAAAGATGAAAATACCCAGGAGTGAAGGCCTGAGCCACATCCATCTAGAGGCTAGTTCACTGGTAGCCATGTGGTAGTATAAAGTAGTTCTTTATCATCTCCAGGAAATCCCTGAGAAGTAAGTTTAATGCCTAACAGATTCTTTGAGTCAACTTTTAGGGGGGTCCAGGGGCCTGACTGATTTTCAGAGCTCTCATTGAGCTTTTCATTATGGTGTCTTTGTGTCAGATTTTCAGGGATAGTCTTGGTTTATATTATTTTTCCCCGTTTTTACAAAGGTAGCTTTTTAGATGTTGAAGGTGTTTTAATTTTTTTATGCCTTTTTACTCCAAGCCAGTTTACAAATTGGGGAAAATGAACATTTAGCAACTCCCTGTCCTGATTTTTGACTAAGAAAAATAAAGTGCTTGTAACTGTAGTGAGCCAGAGTCCTCAAACTGATTTAAAAATTTCCTTCCCCTGAATAAGGGATGGATCCACATTGGATGCACTCTTTGATTGCTGCTTCTTTTACTTCAAACTCTTGATCCTAGGAATTAGCTGGAGCTAGAATGACCTTTGGATGTGGGAAGATGGTATAATACTTTGGTTTTTTTTTTTTTTTTTCCAGTGGGTTTTGTCATTACTTTCGGGTTTTTATAAATTAATATTAAATGAAGCGCTGGAGGCTCCTGGGCAGCAAGCAGAGCTGGCCTAGAAGGAGCCCGAGCAGTGAGAAGGGAAGAGGTTTTTCTAGGCCATGTTTCTTGACAGGAGCAGAATGTGTCTTTGAAACCTGAAACAATTTTCCTTTAAAGCCTATGTATGAGGAATGGAGAATGTTAGGAAACAGAAATAAATAGCTTTGTGACTTCTTGAATTGTCAGGTTAATAACAATGTATAAAATTAAGTTACATAGGATGAGAGGGCTTTTGCCTTTGAAATACATTTAAAATCCTTCTGCATTCTCCTGAGTACAGCAGACATGAATACTTCCAGCTACAGCTGGATGATCAGTTTTGTTTTATTAAGTATGTGCTTGAGAAAGAAGAGAGCATTTCATAAGCCTCAGGTTCATTAGCCCTAACACAAGTCAACCAATGTCTTTGCAGTTTCACAGACAGTGGAGAAGGTGTCAAGGACAAGCGTGAGTGCTGGTCCATCAGATGTCTGTGGCAGGGCCAGGGGAAGAGACCTGGTACCGAAAAGCTTAGCTGGGGTTTTTGTAGCATTGCTAACCATTATTATTTTAAGGCTGTCCTAATACTGATAGCCTGCACTGATATGTCAGTGGCACTTTCTTGCCTTAAACATTTTGAAAATTGAAGCTTGTAAAGTGATTGAACATTGGACATAACAGAATTCACCTTTTTTTTTTTTTTTTTTTTAAAGATATTTGGTGAACTGGTTTCATAAATGCATTTGATGACTCATACTTTTGCTTTTTCTGTGTTTTTCTTCTTTTTGTATAATTCTTAGGATAATTGATTTATTTCTTTGGAACAAACTATCAAATTTCTTCTTTTCCCTAAAGCTTTACAAGTACATCTTGTCTTGAGAAAAATTTACAGTTATGGTTTATATAAGAATGAGTTGTAACATTGCTGCTAAGGAAAAATTTTTATCTTTTCAGTGTTCTGATACATAAGTAAGTGATTTGTGATTAGCCCGATATGTTTCATATTACTTGGTACAAGTATCATTCTTATGTTACCAACTATGTATATAATACTTTGAGTTATATGTAATTGAATAAAATATCTTTTTATTTTCCTTTTTCTGCAGAAGAACTTCCTCATTGGGTACTGTCAGCTATGAAGTGTTTGGCAAATTGTGAGTACTAATTATCTGCCATTTTTATGAAATTGACAGAAATTAGTGCCCTGAATTACAAAATATTTTGGCTCAATGGCCTGAAGATTGATTTGACACCTGTGAGACTGGCAGTTAACTGGAGATTCCTGTGCTTTCAGTGATAAATTTGTGACTTAGTGAAAGGGCTGAGTTATAGAGCATTTTATTTTATTTTTTCATTTATTTTTATTAGTTGGAGGCTAATTATTTTATAATATTGTAGTGGTTTTTGCCATACATTGACATGAATCAGCCATGGATTTACATGTGTTCCCCATCCCGATCCTCCCTCCCGCCTCCCTCTCCATCCCATCCCTCTGGGTCTTCCCAGTGCACCAGCCCTGAGCACTTGTCTCATGCATCCAACCTGGGCTGGTGATCTGTTTCACCCTTGATTGTATACTTGTTTCAATGCTGTTCTCTCAGAACATCCCACCCTCACCTTCTTCCATAAAGTCCAAAAGTCTGTTCTGTACATCTGTGTCTCTTTTTCTGTTTTGCATATAGGGTTATCGTTACCATCTTTTTAAGTTCCATATATATGCGTTAGTATACTGTATTGGTGTTTATCTTTCTGGCTTACTTCACTCTGTATAATGGGCTCCAGTTTCATCCATCTCATTAGAACTGATTCAAATGAATTCTTTTTAATGGCTGAGTAATATTCCATAGTGTATTTGTATCACATCTTCCTTATCCATTCGTCTGCTGATGGGCATCTAGGTTGCTTCCATGTCCTGGCTATTATAAACAGTGCTGTGATGAACTTTGGGGTACACGTGTCTCTTTCAGATCTGGTTTCCTCGGTGTGTATGCCCAGGAGTGGGATTGCTGGGTCATATGGCAGTTCTATTTCTAGTTTTTTAAGGAATCTTCACACTGTTCTCCATAGCGGCTGTACTAGTTTGCATTCCAACCAACAGTGTAAGAGGGTTCCCTTTTCTCCATACCCTATCCAGCAATTATTGCTTGTAGACTTTTGGATAGCAGCCATCCTGACTGGTGTGTAATGGTACCTCATTGTGGTTTTGATTTGCATTTCTCTAATAATGAGTGATGTTGAGCATCTTTTCATGTGTTTGTTAGCCATCTGTGTGTCTTCTTTGGAGAAATGTCTGTTTAGTTCTTTGGCCCACTTTTTGATTGGGTCTTTTATTTTTCTGGAATTGAGCTGCAGGAGTTGCTTATATAGTTTTGAGATTAATCCTTTGTCTGTTGTTTCATTTGCTATTATTTTCTCTCATTCTGAAGGCTGTCTTTTCACCTTACTTATAGTTTCCTTTGTTGTGCAAAAGCTTTTATGTTTAATTAGGTCCCATTTGTTTATTTTTGCTTTTATTTCCAATATTCTGGGAGGTGGGTCATAGAGGATCTTGCTGTGATTCATGTCAGAGAGTGTTTTGCCTATGTTCTCCTCTAGGAGTTTTATAGTTTCTGTTCTTACATTTAGATCTTTAATCCATTTTGAGTTTATTTTTGTGTATGGTGTTAGAAAGTGTTCTAGTTTCATTCTTTTACAAGTGATTGACCAGTTTTCCCAGCACCACTTGTTAAAGTGGTTGTCTTTTATCCATTGTGTATCCTTGCCTCCTTTGTCAAAGATAAGGTGTCCATCGGTACGTGGATTTATCTCTGGGCTTTCTATTTGTGACTTAGTGAAAGGGCTGAGTTATAGAGCATTTTATTTTTTAATTTTTTTTTTTTATAGAGCATTTTAAAAGGGATTTTTGTACTTCTGTTTTCTTGTGGGTAAAGTTGCACTGCAAATAGCAACCACACTGCTTCTTTTGAATGCTTCATCACAGAAAAGAATAATTAGTAATATTGAAAACAATATTGTAATAGATAAATGCCTGTCAGCAGTTTATTCCTAAAGCATGTATTCCTAAGTATGCCCTATATTTACATCATTAGTTTACTCATCAGATTCTGTTTCCCATTGGCTTTTTATAGGGCAATGGTTTAAGTTGGAGAGAAATATTTTAGAAGACAAATCTAATTAGTGTGCAGCATAGATTGGAAGGAGAAGAACCTGTATATAGAGAAACAAGAAAGACTGTTTCAGTAATTTGGCTATCAGATGAGGGGCCTGGACAAGGTGATCCCTCTGAAGGTTTTCATAGGCATATGAAGTCTTCTTCATAGGATATCATGGGCACTGTGAAGAAATGAGTTATTAGAGTATTTCACTAGCACAACTGTTTCTCTGGAATTTTTAGAAGTCTTAACTCAAAGAAGGGATTCTAATGGTTAATGGCTTAAGCCAAACAAGTGATTGTAATAAGAATTCTAGTTATCTTAGCTGAGTGGTAATGGTGATATTTGGTCTATAAACTCTTTAGAGTCTTAAAGATCACCTCAGAGAGGTAGTTTCTTTCCTCTCTTTTGAGCAAGACTAGCATGTATAGAGATTGCTGTATAAATTATTAAATTAGTAAGCTCTGAATTATTAATTTCACTGATTAGTTTTGTTTGATTATAGAATGAAACTAAAGTAACTGTTCAACTCACTGTGGGTGATCTTAGTGATGATATAAAAATGATGATATACTATCATCCTGAATATGAATAACAATGTTAGTTTATGTGAAGACCAAAGTTCTCTGAGTTTATTAAGATTTTCATTGGGTTTGGTTCATGTTTTAGAACATCTGAGATGTTGAGTCCTGTGGTTTTAGTTTGAAGGAATGCTTTCTATTCTCACTTAATCATTTTAAAGAAATTAATCTAAATTATATGTTTGGCCAGAGTTGGCAAAGACAAAATAGAAGCTATGAATGGGTTAAATGACCCATGTATGACTTTTTGGAAAACTAAGGATCTTGAAAGTTGGTCAACTGGGTGTGAAAAGAGGAAGCCAGTATAACAAATCTAAGCTATAATATGTTGTAAAGTATATATTAAGGTGTAGTTATGATGTTGAATTCTCAGTGGTGATCACAATGTAATGAAGGGTGTAATTTCCCCTTGAGAGATTTATATATAATATAATCCATGAAACTTCTGCAGAAAGGTCAGACTAACTGAGATTACCAGTGGAGAGAAAAGATAGGAGGGTTGACTTAGTCATGTTCTCCACATGTGTGAGGAAGTGTTAGGTTAGGTGGAAATTCTTGGGAATGGGGACCCATCCTACATGTGTCAAGTGCAGCACTTGAGAAATGGTTGGCACATCCATAAAGATGCTTGCTTGTGTGTCAAAGAAAAAAAGGTAGCCAAAGAGCGAGGTCAGCCTTTTGAATAATTTTATAAAATTATTGACTTTTCCAAATTCTCATCCCCCATCTCCTGAATTTACTATGAGTCTGTCACAGTCATAGTCTGTTGCTTATCCTTATCCTTACTGAATCTGGGTTTCCATTATTGTTGCCCAATAGGGAACAGAAAGGATATGAGACTTTCAGAGGCCTCATGCCTCTTACTCTGTAGGTTTACTGCTTATCTCTTCCTTGGGGGCGATCTGTTGCAGACCTGGGTGCTATCATGGTTGACCATAGGTGAGGGACTGATGTTAAATAAAAAATGCAAAACCAGGTTAGCTGTTTTTCTTCCTTGTGCACATAGATTGCAAGAATTCAATAAAAGTTGATGTAAACAGTTCTTTTTCCAAAGTCTTTCAGGAATAACATTTATAAAAACTGGATTTAAAAATATATTCTGAAATTCAACATGATAGAAAAACAACAGATCTTTGAACTTAGCCTTCTCTCATGGGCTTGCCATGCACTGGCATTTGAAAGAAAACTTTTTCTTGGCTTGTTTTTGCATGTTTTTGTCAAGAATGATAAAGTGTTCTGTAAGAGATACAACTACTTAGAATGAACTGCATACTTATCCTTAGAGGGAATAAATAGTTCAAGGTGACGTGTATTGCTTGCTAAGACATGTCACGCTATTTCAACTGACTAAGCTTGGGATATTTTAGAGGAAGAAGCAAGTAAAAATGGCTATATTTGCCACTAGGTTAATGAGGTATCACACATTTAATAATTTTCATTATCTTAGTCCAAGTTTTTATAAGCAGCATATAGAACATTAAAAGGTAAAAGACTTTTTAAGGAGACTGACAAAAAGCTGTTTTCACGGTGTCTTAATGGCTTGGAGATGTGAAGGCCCAGAATCCTTAGCTGTTCTTTTTCGTTTGATCCTTTCTCATTAGTTACAGTGATTCTGTAGGAAGGATTTGCTTTCAATTTTTACTGGCTTCTTCTGCTGTCCTGAGGGTAGAAATCTGTTCGGGTACAGTTGTTTAGTCTTACGTTCTGCTGGCTCAGAACTGACGAATGTAGTCAACATCACTTTCTTCCATGCTGTGATGGAAATAGACAATGTTGGCCAACCACAGTGGCAGTGGACCACTTGCCGTTTCCCTCAGGCATTTGCAGATCCAGTTGCTGTCTCCACTTGGAGACGTAAACCCTTCCATCTGTATGTGGGTTGTTGTGGCCCTTTGCTGCCAGCTCGGTAGAGAGCTTGGGGCTTCTCCGATGGCTCAGATGGTAAAAATCCACCTGCAGTGCCGGAGACCTGGGTTCGATCCCTGGGTAGAGAAGATCCCCTGAAGAAGGGAGTGGCAACCCACTCCAGTATTCTTGCCTGGAGAATTCCATGGACAGAGGAGCCTGGCAGGCTGTGGTCCATGGGGTCACGAAGAGTCAGACACTACTGAGCAGCTGACACTTTGACTTTCACCGTAGAGAGCTAAGCGTTTCTTGTTCCTCTTTGGTCCCTGATATAAGGGGATCTTTGCTTCACTTATTCCAAGCCTCTTGGTTTTTTGGTTGTTCCAAGTTTCTTAGAGTTATTTGCAATATGGTTCTGCTTGATAAATTATCTTTTATATTTAAACTTCTTTTTAGCAGAAAACATCAGTTTGATTCTGCTTTGGTATTATTTTCTATTAAAATTTTGTTTATTAAAAATTCATTAAATGCCACTATTCACTCAAAAGCATTGGGTAAATAAAACCTAGACACTTAGATCAAAAAATTGAATAGGAACTTAGAGGCCGCTTTATCTAGTCTTCCATGGTCTCTGTTTGAGCAGCTTTAACATTAAAAAAAATTTTTTTAATACACATTATCTTTTGATGGTGATCAAATGGAGAATTTTATAATCAGAATGAATTTAAGACACAATGTAAAATCTCCTTTTCAGAATGTCTTCAGAAAAAAGAGTATACGTTCTTATTAGTCTAAAATTGTTTATAGGCAGAAATTGTTATTTCACTCAACTCTAATTCTAGAACTTTATAATATAGCAGTGATAAAATAATTAAAAGCTTTAAAAATTGCTTTATAGATTATCTGTTATATATGTGAGGTAGTTGCCATATTAGACTAGGCAAATATTACATGTGTCAAAGAAAATGATCACTGTTTGCCTTTAATAAAAATACCTTTCAGAAGGTCATAAAAGAGTAGGGGTTTTTTTTTGAAAATGGAAGTAAGCCAGTGTTTTCCTCATTGTTTTATAATAGACTTCAATTTAGACATAAAGCATATTTATGTAAGTAAAATGTATGATATCAATTTTCCCCTTGAAAACTTTTCTGATTTTGCATACCTGTACATACCATGTATATGCACAGAGACTAATAGCAATACTTGCAGGTTATTGCCTTACTAATATTTTTCTTTCTCTTTTTTAACAGGGCCTAATTGTTCAGATTTGAAGCAGCCTATGTATTTAGGATTTGAAAAAGATGTCTTTAAAACTATAGCTGATTACTATGGTCACTTGAAAGAGCCTCTACTTACGTTTCACCTTTTTGATGCCTTTGTCAGTGTATTAGGTAAGTTGGAATATAGTGAACTTGTATCTTCATTATTTATATGCAAACATTTCATTTTTCTTTATCTTGAGACTTCTGTTAGCCCAATTTCCGTAGTATTTTTGAAATAAAAACAAATGAGCTGCTTGCCTGGTTGGAGTCTTGCTGTATGCAGGAAGAAAAGAAAATAGTTAAGCTCTATTAATAAACCTAAACATGGACCAGTAGTTTTTATTTCTTAGGAAAGAATAATATGTTTATGTCATTTTTATTAAAAAAAATATATGTATATGTTTATTGATAGAGAACAATGTAAATTTGACATTTACTGTTCATGACTACTCTGGATATGACTTCATGAATAGTCAACCATGAAAGATAATCATTTAGAAATCTTTTTATAGAAGTAACAGGGTTTTGTAGGATTATATGTTATTTGTGACATGTAAAATAAATATAGTAACTATTATTCTCTAAAACTTATTGTGATTTCTTACATATATTTATATTTCAGAATGTTGTATACTGCCCGAGAAACATGGTAAAAGAAGGAAAAACCAGTATTATTGGTGTAGGTCTTTCTGATAGTGTTCCTTTCTCCTTGGAAATCAGTTTTTTCTGTTCCTATCATGATTGTTGAATACGTATTATTGTTTTCTTGTAAACAAATGTTTGCTTTAATGACCAAACCACTGTGTGGGTATCATATTCTGTTATGTAAATTGTAGAAATTAACATTGTTTTGGTTTTGAGTGTTGTAGAGTTCAACAGTCTTTACCTTCCCATGCTTCCTTCCCTTTCTCATTCTTGCTTCCCCTTCTCTTCCCTTTCTCCTGTCTAATTTTCTTCTTAGAAAGTATGTATGCTGCCATAGTATCCTAACAATCAGCAATATGTGAGTAATATACCTAATCTCTTAGCACAATACTTTAAATTTTAAGATTTCATAGGGTTTCTGATGATAAGCAACATGGAACAATTTTAAATCATGTATCTAAGAGGGAGTTTGTTTCAGAGAGATCAAAATTAAGAACAGATGAAGGGTTTAGGCCTGTTACAGTGTTTTGAGACCACTGGGTCTTCTTGATATTTTGTTTTCCACCAGGGAGTATTGGAGGCTTGTGTACTTGTGAATATCATGCCTGATGATGAGTACTAGCTGTTGTTTAATATGCATAAGGACTAATTGAGTAGATTCTCTTCATAGCTACTTAGTGCCTTTATGCCACTGGTAAAATAATTCCAAAGACAAGATTACAAACCAATTCTTAGATTTTCTTGTCATTTTCCATTTTCATAATGTTTTATGGTAAAATGATCTGATTTTGAAACAAAAGAACTTGGAAAAATTGTATTTAAAAAATTTATTTTATGTTGGAGTATATTTGATTAACAATGTTGTTAGTTTCAGATGTACAGCAAAGTAATTCAGTTATGCATAAACAGAACTGTATCCATTGTTTTTTTACCCATTTAGGCTATTACAGTGTATTGAGCAGAGTTCCCTGTGCTATACGTAGGTCCTTGTTGGTTATCTATTTAAATATAGGAGTATGTACATTTTAGTTCCAGATTCACAGTCTACCCCTCCCTCCTGCCCATCCTCTGGTAACCATAGTTTGTTCTCTAAGTCTGAGTCTGTTTCTGTTTTGTAAAGAAGTTCATCTGTATCATTTTTTTAAGATTTCAAATATAAATGATAGCCATGTTATCTCCCTTTCTCTTACTTCACTCAGTGTGATAATCTCTAGGTACATCCATGTTGCTGCAAATGACGTTTCATTGCTTTCAAAGACTGAGTAGGTCCATTTATATATGTACGACAACTTCTTTTCCCATTCATCTATCGATGGACATTTAGGTTGCGTTCATGTCTTGGCTATTGTAAACAGTGCTACAGTGAACATTGGGGTGCATGTATCCTTTCAAACCATGTTTTTCTCTGGATACATGCCCAGAAGTGGGATAGCTGGATCCCACTCTAGCTCTATTTTTGATATTGCTCTATTTTTAGTTCTTAAGGAAACTTCATACTTGTCTCCATAGTGGCTGTATCAATTTACATTCCCACCAACAGTGTAGGAGGGTTCCCTGTTCTCCAGGCCCTCTCCAGTATTTATTGCTTGTAGATTTTTTTTGATAATGGCCATTCTGACTGATGTGAGGTGATATCTCATTGTAGTTTTGATTTGCATTTCTTTAATAATTATTGATGTTGATTATCTTTTCATATTCCTCTTGGCCATCTGTATCCTTGGAGAAATGTTGAGACTTTTGCCCATTTTTTGATTGGATTGTTTGTTTTTTTGATATTTAGCCACAGGAACTATTTGTAAATTTTGGAGATTAATCCCTTTAGTCACATCGTTTGCAAATATTTTTTCCCATCTGTGGGTTGTCTTTTTGTTTTCTTTATGGTTTCCTTAGCTATACGTGTGTGCTAAGTCGCTTCAGTCGTGTCTGACTCTTTGCAACCCTGTGGACCATAGCCTGCCAGGCTCCTCTGTCCATGTGATTCTCCAGGCAAGAATACTGGACTGGGTTGCCATGCCCTCCTCCAGGGTATCTTCCCAACCCAGGGACTGAACCCTCATCTCCTGCATTGTCAGGCAAGTTCTTCACCGCTAGTGCCACCTGGGAAGCCCCCATTCTTTTTTTAAAATTTATTTTTAATTGAAGGATAATTGCTTTACAGAATTTTGTTTTCTGTCAACACCAACATGAATCAGCCATAGGTGTACATATGTCCCCTCCCTCGCCCCCATTCTTTTGCTGTACAAAAGCTTTTGAGTTTCATCAGGTCCCATTTGTTTGTTTTTATTGCCATTACTCTAGGAGATGGCTTGAAAAAGATGTTGTTGCAATTTATGTCAAAAGAGTGTTCTGCCTATATTTTCCTCTAAGAGTTTTATAGTGTCCTTACTTATATTTAGGTCTTTAATTCATTTTGAGTTTATTTTTGTGCATGTTGTCAAAGAATGTTCTAATTTCATTTTTTTCCATGTAGCTGTCCAATTTTCTCAGCACCATTTATTGAAGGGACTGTCCTTTCTTCACTGCATGGCTTTTCCTTTTTTGTTGTAGATTAATTGACCATAGGTGTGTAGTTTATTTTTGGGCTTTCTTTCCTGTTCTATTGATTTATTTCTGTTTTTGTGCCAGTTCTGTACTGTTTTGATGACAGTAGCTTTGTAGTATAAGCAGAAGTCAGGGAACTGGATTCTTTTAGCTCCGTTCTTTTTTCTCAGAATTGCTTTGGCTATTTGTGTTTCCATACAGATTTAAGATTTTTTTGTTCTAGTTTTGTGAAAAATGACATTTTATAGAAATATCACTGAATCTGCCTTGGGTAGTATAGTCATTTTGACAGTATTGATTCTTCTAATCCACAAACAAGGTATATCTTTCTATTTTTGTCATCTTCAATTTCTTTATCAGCATCTTACCATTTTCAGAGCACAGGTCTTTTGCCTCCTTAGATAGGTTTATTCCTAGGTGTTTTCTTCTTTTCGTTGCAGTGGTAACTGGAATTGTCTTTTCTCTTTTTGACCTTTCATTGTTAGCATATGGAAATGCAACAGATTTCTGTGTATTAATTTTGCATCCTGCAACTTTACCAAATTCACTGATGAGCACTAGTAGTTTTCTAGTAGCATCTTTAGGATTCTATGTATAGTGTCATGTCATCTGCAAACACTGACCATTTTATTTCTTTCCTAATTTGGATTTCTTTTATTTCTTCTCTGATTACTGTTGCTAGGACTTCTAAAACTGTTGAAAAATGGGGCAAGGGTGGACATCCTTGTCTTATACCTGATCTTAGAGGAAATGCTTTCAGCTTTTCACTCTTGAGTATGATGTTTGCTGTAGGTTTGTCATATATGGCTTTTATTATGTTGAGGTATGTTCCCTCTATGGGAACAGTCCCTAGGGGTTGCAAAGAGTCGGACTCAACTGGGTGACTGAACAACAACAGTGTTCCCTCTGTGCCCACTTTCTGGAGAGTTTTTGTTTTTATCATAAATGGATGTTGAATTTTGTCAAAAGCTTTTTTGCATCTACTGAGATGATATGGTTTTTATTCTTCAGTTTGTTGATATGGTGTACAACACTGATTTGTGAATATGGGGAAATCCTTGTATCACTGGGATAAATCCCACTTGATTATGGTATATGATCCTTTTAGTGCATTGTTGCATTTGGTTTGCTAGTATTTTGTTGAGGATTTTTGCACCTGTATTCAGCAGTAATTTTCTGCTGTAATTTTCTTTTTTTGTGTGATATCTTTGTAATTTTCTTTTTTGGTGATACCTTTGTCTGGTTTTGGTATCAGCCTATCATTTTCTTTTTTGGTGATATCTTTGTCTGGTTTTGGTATCAGGGTGCTGGTGGCCTCATAGAATGATTTTGGGAGTGTTCCTTCCTCAGCACTGTTTTGGAATAGTTTCAGAAGGATAGGTCTTAACTCTTCTTTAAATGTCTGATTAGAACTGTTTGTTGGGAGTTTTCAAATCAATTTCAGTACTTGTGATTGGTCAGTTCATATTTTCTATTTCTAACTGGTTCAATCTTTGGAAATTGTACCTTTATAAGAATTTGTCCATTTTTCTAGATTTTCCATTTTATTGGCATATAGTTGCTTGTAGTAGTCTCTTTTGATCCTTTGTATTTCTGTGATGTTCATTGTGACTTCTTCTTTTTCATTTCTAGTTTTATTGATTTGAGCCTTTTCTTTTTCTTGATGAATCTGGCTAAAGGTTAATTTTTTTCATTTATCTCTTCAAAGAACCAGCTTTTAGTGTCATTGATCTTTTCTGTTGTCTGTAGTTCACTTGTTTTTGTTCTAATCGTTACGATTTCCTTCCTTCCACTAACTTTGGGTGTTTGTTCTTTCTCTGCGTGCTTGAGGTTTAAGGTTAGATTGTTTATTTGAGATTTTTCTTGTTTCCTGAGGTAAGATTGTATTGATATACACTTATATCTTAGAGGGGCTTCCCAGGTGGTGCTAGTGGTAAAGAACCTGCCTGCCAGTGCATGAGATGTAAGAGATGCAGATTTGATCCCTGGATTGAGAAGATCCCCTAAGGAGGAAAAGGCAACACACTCCATTATCCTCGCCTGGGAAATCCTATGGACAGAGGAACTTGGCAGGCTGCAGTCCAGAGGGTCGCACAGAGTAGAACTGCTTTTGCTGTGTTCCATGGATTTTGGATTGTTGTGGTTTTTTTGTTTGTTTGTCTCTAGGTAATTTTTCAATTTCCTCTTTGATTTCTTCAGTGACTCATTGGTTTTTTACTAGCATATTGTTTAGCCTCCATTTGTTTGTGTTTTTTTCAGTTTTTTAATTTGTAGTGGATTTCTGATTTCATAGCATTGTGGTCAGAAAAGATGCTTGATATACTTTCACTTTTCTTAAATTTACTGAGCCTTGCTTTGTGGCCAGCATGTGGTCAACCCTGGAAAATGTTCTATGTGCACATGAGAGGAATGTGTGTTCTGCTGCTTTTGGATGGAATGCTCTATAAATATCAATTAAATCATCTTGTCTAATGTGTCATTTAAGGCCTGTGTTTCCTTATTGATTTTCTATCTGGATTATCTGTCCATTGATCCAAGAATGGTGTTAAAGTCCTTCACTATTATTGTGTTACTGTCATTTCTTCTTTTGTGGCTGTTATTTTTGCTTCATATATTGAGATGCTCCTATTAGAGCTGGGTATATGTATATATGTGTATATATATATATATACACACACACAATTGTTACATCGTCTTCTTGGATTGATCCCTTGATCATTATGTAGTGTCTCTGTTAAAGTTGATTTTGTCTGATATGAGTATTGCTACTCCAACTTTCTTTTGATTTTCATTTTCATTTTGTAGATTTTTCATTTTCATACCCTCATTTTCAGTCTGTGTATGTTCCTACATTTAAAGTGGGTCTCTTATAAACATCTTATATACAGGTCTTGTTTTTATATCCATTCAGCCAATCTGTGTCTTTTAGTTGGAGCATTTAATCCATTTATGCGTAAGGTAATAATGAGTATGGGGAAACAGTGGAAACAGTGTCAGGCTTTATTTTTTTGAGATTCAAAATCACTGCAGATGGTGATTGCAGCCATGAAATTAAAAGACGCTTACTCCTTGGAAGGAAAGTTATGACCAACCTACTCAGCATATTAAAAAGCAGAGACATCACTTTGTCAATAAAGGTCCGTCTAGTCAAGGCTATGGGTTTTCCAGTGGTCATGTATGGATGTGAGAGTTGGACAGTGAAGGCTGAGTGCTGAAAAATTGATGCTTTTGAACTGTGGTGTTGGAGAAGACTCTTGAGAGTCCCTTGGACTGCAAGGAGATCCAAGCAGTCCATCCTGAAGGAGATCAGTCCTGGGTGTTCATTGGAAGGACTGATGCTGAAGCTGAAACTCCAGTAGTTTGGCCACCTCATGTGAAGAGTTGACTCATTGGGAAAGACCCTGATGCTGGGAGGGATTGGGGGCAGGAGGAGAAGGGGACGGCAGAAGATGAGATGGTTGGATGGCATCACCGACTTGATGGACATGAGTTTGAGTGAACTCTGGGAGTTGGTGATGGATAGGAAGACCTGGCATGCTGCGATTCATGGGGTCGCAAAGAGTCAGACATGACTGAGCGACTGAACTGAACTGAACTGATGGTCTTATTGCCATTTTGTTAATTGTTTTGGCTTTTTTTTTGTAATTGGATTTGTTTTTGTAGTTGTTTTTTCTTCCCTTCCTCTTTTGTCTTCTTGTGATTTGTTGACTAACTTCAGTGTTGTGTTTTGGTTGTGTGTCTATTGTAGATTTTCAGTTTGCAGTTACTAGGAGGTTTTGATATGGCAGTCTGTATATAAACAAGATTGTTTTAGGTTGTTGGTCTTTTAATTCCCAATGTGTTGCCAATATTCTGCAATAAGTTCTCTTCTCATGGTTGCTGGCTTTGATATCGTGTTTGTGTATAGATGATTTCCAGCCTTTACTCTATGTTTGCCTTCACTGGTGAGCCTTTTCATTTGTAATTTTCTGGTTTCTAGTTGTGGTCTTTTCTGCCTAGGGAAGTTCCTATAGCAAATATTGCAAAGCTGGTTTGGTGGTGCTGAATTCTCTTAGCTTTTGCTTGTCTGTAAAGCTTTTGATTTCTCCGTGGAATCTGAATGACAGCCTCGCTAGGTAGAGTGTTCTTGGTTGTAGGATCTTCCCTTTCATCACTTTACATATATTATTCCAGTTCTTTCTGGCCTGCAGAGTTTCTCCTGAGATATAAGCTGATAACCTTGGGAATTCCCTTGTATATTATTTGTTGTTTTTCCATTTTTGCTTTTAATATTTTTATTTGTATTTAGTTTTTGTCAGTTTGACTACTGTATGTCTCAGTGTGATCCTTCTCGGGTTTATCTTGCCTCGTACCCTGTGTGTTTTGTCGACTTGGGTGACTGTTTCCTTTCCCATGTTGGGGAATTTTCAGCTATTACCTCTTCAAGTATTTTCCTAGGTCCTTTCTCTTTCTCTTCTGCTTCTGGGACCCCTATAATATGAATGTTGGTACATTTAATTGTTGTCCCAGAGGTCTCTTAGACTGTCTTCACTTCTTTTCCGTCTTTTTTTTTTCTTTTATCCTATTCCATGGCAGTGATTTCTACCATTCTTTCAGCTCACTTATCCGTTCCTTTCCCTCAGTTATTCTGCTATTGATTACTTCTTGTGTATTTTCATTTCAGTTAATGTATTGTTCATTTTTGTTTATTCTCTATTTCTTTGTTAAACATTTCTTGTATCTTTTCAATCAGTGTGTCCTTTCTTTTTCTGAGGTCTTCGATCATCTTGAGTTCTTTTTATAGGTAGATTGCCTAGCTCCACTTCATTTAGTAGTTCTTGTGGGTTTTTATCTTGTTCCTTCATCCAGAACATATTTTCTGCTGTCTTATTTTGTCTGACTTTGTGTGGTTATGGTTTCTATTCCATGTGCAGAGTTGTAGTTCTTCATATGTCTGCTATCTGTTGCCTAGTGGATGAGGCTGTCTAAGAGGCTTGTTCAGGCTTCCTGGTGGGAGGGGGTGGTTTTGCCTACTGGTGGGTTAGTCTTGTCCCTCTTGGGAGCAGAGCCGTGTCAGAGGGTGTGTTTATCTGGAAGTTGTGTGTTCAGAAAGACTAAATAGCCTATCTGCTGATGAGTGTGGCTGTATTTCCACCTTGGTGGTTTGTCCTGAGGTGTGCCAGCATTGGAGCCTGTGTGCAGTTGGGTGGGGTGAAGTCTTGGTGAGAAAATTGTGGCCTCCAAGAGGGCTTAGACCAGTGAGTACTCCCTAGAACTACCACCACCAGTGTCCGTGTCTGTACAGTGAGCTGCAGCTGCCCCCTCCTCCACAGGAGACCTTCAGTTCTAGCAGGTAAGTCTGGCCCAGTCTCTTATGGTGTCACTGCTTTTTTTCTCTGGGTCTTGATAAGCATGAGACCCTGTGTGCACCCTCAAAAAGTAGAGTTTCTGTCTCCCCAGTCCTGTAAATTCTGATGATCAAACCCCACTGGCCTTCAAAGCCAGATTCTTAGAAATTCTTCTGTTGCCAGATTCCCAGACTGGGAAGCTGTACATGGACCTCACAGTTTTCACTCCTGTGGGGGAGCTTCTGTGGTATAATAATTTTTCAGTTTGTGAGTTGCTTACCCAGGATGTATGGGATTTGATTTTATTGTGTCCCTGCTACCATCTTGGTGTGGCTTCTTCTTTGTCTTTCGATGGAGGGTATCTTTTTGGGTAGGTTCCAGCATTTTTTTGTTGATATTTGTTCAGCAGTTTTGTCCGCCATTTTGTCTCCTCTCCCCGTATGGAAAATTTGAACTTGTTGTAAGTGATATTGTACCACTGTTCTCTGTAACCTAACAACACAGCTAACATCCCTTCAAATTTATTTTTTATTTTGAGTTCCGTCTCTTCTGGAGATAACTATGATGCTTGAGCACATCAAATCTGTGGCTGAGCAGAGACACATGGGTCACCATTGCATATGCTCTGTGTACAGTCTAAATGACAGGAGGCTTGCACTGCAGCCTGGACTTGCTATATAACTTCTTTGGTTTTTGACACCCCTGAAATTGGCAGAGTCAGTTGGAAGCTTGGTGGAAGCTGACTGAAAAAATTTTCATTTGAGCAACTGCCTTCTAGAAAATCAAATGGAAGGTGTTTAAAAATGTATGAAATCCAATTTGAATCATTTATATTTGTAATGTCATTTGTCTATCCTAACCCCAGTTGCTCATTTTGATCTCATCTAGGAATTGAAGCTGGTTGTTTCTGAATTGATGGCAGTCAGCCACCATCTAAAATATTATCTATAGAGTCTGAGGTGGAGAAGGATGGTTAGAATGTAGAATTTATTATACTTAGGTGTCAGCAATAATAGACTAATGTGTATAAATGGTAATATATTAACTGTCCCTGATTAGTCATTCTCAAGTGAATATGTTTCAGACACCCTGCATTGAAAACTGTATTTTTTAGATCTTTACATAGCGAAGATGTACACTGTAGTTATGGAAGACCATAATTTGTTTATATGGATAACAGATTATTTAATATAGCAATCCTGTTAGAATCTGGGAAAGCCTATCATATGTAAGTACATGCAAACTAGTTGTGTAGGTTGAATCCCAGAAGGACTGACTTATTCCTTAAACCTTTTTTCTTACTTTGATTGAAATAGGATACTCTTAGACAAAATACTTTACTTTGTGTAGAAACTAATTCTGTAGCAGTTTCAATGGAAATGGATTTCTTTTGAGGTCATTCCTTTGCTTCTTGCATGATATAATGCTAGCTTGATGCCAGAAATGTGACCCCGAGAACAGACATTGATAGGCGGAACAGGATATTGAAGAGTTCTTAAAGAAAAAAATGAAAAAAAAGGAAAAAGACATTTTTTGAGGTTTAAAACTTCCTGTTATAATTAAGAAGGTGGTTTACTTTGGCTCAGCAGTCTGACCTAACAACATACCTGAATAGTAATCTTCTTTTCCAAAATGGCAGTTTCGTGTATCAACATCAGAGTTTGGCTGACTCTTTAATAGGGTGAATGAGACAGCATAGCACCCTTTACTCACACTTCACATGCACCCTGGCATCCATTGAGTTGTGTAGCTTGCAATAAGTTGGCATACTGAGGAAGAAACAGGACATAAAGGAAGCACAGAGGAGCGTGGGAGCAAGAAAGAGTGTTTTGGAAAATTGACTGGCTTGTTGTGTATAGTATTAAAATCGGAGATCTCAGACTATGGGCCAAATGTGTCTCATAAATAGATCTGGTTTAACCTGTGTGTTTTAAAAAGAAAATATAATTAAATGTAAAACTTTAAGAAATGGGAAATTTACATAAGAATTTATGATTTGGTTTCTTTAAAAAATTGGAAAATCTGGCAGTTTTGGATCTTGAATTTTCAGTGGTATAAGCTGCTATAGCTGTGTAACGAGTGCCTCCACTAGAGGGAGCCAGTGTTTCAGGGACATGAATTCCAATTTACTGAGACTTCAGGGCTCCCTGTTCTCAGATGGTGAAGTCAAGTTCACTTGACCCCCTTTGCTGCTCATTTATTCCATTTGCCTGCTCCTATAGGCAGGTGGGCTTGTGGCTCCTAATTTATGTGCTAATAGTCTGGAAGGCTGAACAGCCCTTTGCTGTTCCCTTTCTCCTAGAGGTGAAATTTAGAAAGTGCCATTGAAATTCACTAGACTGGTTATCTAATTCCTGGTGGCTCAGTTGGTAAAGAGTCAGCCTGCAATGTGTGAGACCCAGGTTTGATCTCTGGGTTGGGAAGAACCAGGAGAAGGAAATGGCAACCCACTTCAGTGTTCTTGCCTGGAGAATTCCATGGATGGATGAGCCTGGTGGACTATAGTGGGGTTACAAAGAGTCTGACACTACAGAGTAACTAGCTTTCACTTTCAGACTAGAAGTGATCATCTAGCTCAAAGGCTGAGGTATCCGCCAGTGTTTTTTAATCTAGAAATATCCATGAAGTTAGGTTTTCTGCTCTTTGATTCTTGTGTAAAGTGACTTTTAGAGATCCTCTGGAGCTGTATGCCATCTCTCTTTGTCCTCATGCTTCAGATTGTCTCAGGGTCCTTATCCCATGGTAATCCTTATGGAAAAACAGTTCTTTTTTTTCAGAGAGTGCCTATTTGGTGCACTTGACCAGAGAGACGGGCTCTTGCCCACGTTAGTCTAAAGATCCTGCTGTTGCTCTCTGCTCACAGGTCCCAGGGCTTATGGCCCGAGCTTTTGAAGTTGCTGATGGGCCAAGGTAAGAATACTGAATCACCTCCAAATGTAATGACTACTGTTATGTCGGGACTGTTGGAATAAAGTGAGTTAGGTAGTTCTTAAAGATAGAAAGTTAGGCAATGCCTAGGCATTCGCTGGCTTTAACTAAGCACATACGTTATTTGTAAGTATACTAGTAATCATCAGAATAATTGACAAAACTTGGGGAAAAATTAGGACCTTTTTTAGTCTATTCAGCAGGATTAATTTCAGCTGGGTTAGAGAATTAAATTTTTAAAATGCAAATCTAAAATAGTTGATATTTATCTGATGTTGGGTTGGGTGAAAGACTTTCTAATCATAAAAGCTAAAGAACTCATAACAGTGTTATAGCAGTTTGGGACACTTGTCGGAAAGGGCGTCATCTTGTTTGTGCATAACTCTATCTGCCTTTAAGCCAATTCACAAAGGCAACTTGCTTGCTTTTACTTAAAAGTCTCCAGAGAAATAGTCTCATTTATTATGTCTCATTTTAGGCAGAGAGTTCTTTTCTTTTCTATTTTTTTTTTAACTTTTTATATTATATTGGAGTATAGCTGATTAACAATGTTGTGATAGTCTCAGGCAGACAGCAAAGGGAGTCAGTCACATATATATGTATCCACTCTCCCCAAACTCCCCTTCCCATCCAAACTGCCACATATTTGTAGGCAGGGAGTTCTTACCAATTGGTGTGTAGTTTGAATTCTTGCAGCTTAGAATAAACCATTTCCTTTTTATACCTCTTCTCAGTGGAGATGAAACTGTGACTTAACTTTTATATTCCTTTGGTTGTTCGAAAACTACAGTGAACTCTTCTCAAGTCTCTTGTGTTCTCTGGCTGAACAGACATGGTCCACTGACTTTTTGAAAACTCCAGCCCTTCTCAAAAGTATTTAAATTTCACTTCCGTTTTGATGCCCCCATAAGGAATAGCTTACTGTATATGTTAATGGAATGATCATGTCTACTTTGCAAAAATGAAAGTTTGTGTTCCTAATGATTTGAAAATAGAAATCTAATATCACCTTTGGAGAGTGGGAAGGAGGGTGACAAAGATAGGTGTCACATAAAGCACTGGAAAATTCTGAACCTGTCAATTGGTCATTCATTACAGCCAAAAGTGTCACCTAACTTCTAAAACATAGAACATTACAAATTTCCATTGATTTTGATTTTATTACTTTCATAAGGAGCAGCTGGGTTTCTTTGAGATTTAATTATTTATTCACTTATCCTTCCTTAGTTCAGCTAAATAACAGAATGTTTCTCTGATTGAAAAAAGTCTCAGATGAATTGCTTAAGTAATTTGGTGACTAGTTTATTTTTTCATTATTTTATTCTTATTTCACCAATGGAAACATCATGAAGCTTAGGTAACTTATTGGTTTGTTGACCTAGTTGTACCCACTCTGGTAAATTGCTTTTCCTTTCTGAGCCTGTTTTCTCATTGTGATAAACAGCAATAATGCCTATTATACTTATGGGTATGAAAATATGAAACTTAAAGTGATGGGTAACACATTTTCTATTAGGTATTTTTTGTTTCATCTTGAAAACTACAAAATATTGGAACAATGCATAAGTTGAGATAGGATAAGCACATGTTGCTATCTAGCCATGTCTTCTCTCAAATGATAGGAAGATTTTTTTATGTAAAACTATTTGTGATAGAGCTTTATAGTCTATAATTGGGATAAGCACTATTATATCATTCTGAAATGGAAGTAACAAGTTACCTCTGAGGCTCTAGAAGGCCCTTGTTATTTTCTCAAGAGAAGGAGGATTCAGTGATTTTGTGATGATGAGATTTTAGAAATAATGAAAGATGAAAAAATTTACTCTTTTAGTTTTTATTTAGCAAAATGAAATGAGTCCAAAGAATAAAAGAGCTAAAACATTGAACCTCTTTGAACCTTAAACAAAAATCAAGAAGCTCTTTAAAATCAGTGAGTACTTCAAGTTCTTTTTGAAGATGTCTCAAGTTCAACTGTAGACTGTCATGGATATTTGAAAGCTAAATTCTCTTGCAGTCATTTTTTCCCTGAATCTTGTAGTGTGCTTTTGTCAAGGGAGAGAAAAAAAAAAAAAGACTAGGTAATGGTTAGCAATGAGAAAGAAGTTAGGAAATAGAAACAGCTCAAATTAAACAGTTTTTGGAAATTTAAGAATTCCTACATGTATTGAACTAAGGAAAGCAATACAGAGCACTCCAGGATTCAAAGGCAGAACTAAAAATGTTGACATTTGAACAGATTGAAAAATAATATCCTTGGGACAGGATGCCCAGAAGAACTTAAGTATTATAGAAATATCAAATCTTCTCTTTGATCACATCTGTAGCACTTCATGGATCACCTACCCATGAGGATTTTCAGTTCTTATGTTCAACTCAGATCTACCTCCTAAATTCAAGACTAGAATATCTATTTGGACTACTGATTGTGTATTCCTGGATATTTGTTATATGAAGTCCTCAATTCAAATTTAGTAGTTCATAGGCCATTGTTGCAGAAACTATCATGTTGGATGTGAATTCTATGTAGCAGAATGGCATTAAAAAAAACAAACCCATAGAATAGTGTATAAAATGTCAGAGTGCACTGTATATAATAAGAGTAGGCATGTTTATAAACTTTTTTGTTTTAAATACCTATGTATTTGTATATATATTATTGTGATATAAGATATATTTCTTAATTTTAGTTGTAGTAAAACATTTTTGAAAAAAAATACTCTAAATTTCATCTCTACCTACCTACAAAGTAAGATGATTGTGGGGACTTACGTGAGGTTCCCACAATCTTATGTGATTGTCCCCACAGTGTGAAGGCTTCTCAGAAAGTATTGTTCAGATATTACTGGTACTAATAGATAACTGTGAAAAATGCTTGCCTTTTACACATGGTTCATCCTTTACACATGATTTACAAAAATCCCATGATTTGTCCCTTACATTTAGATAAAAATACCTTTTACCTATGGCTCATATTTTATAGGGCTATATTCAGTTTTTCATCCATAATCTTCAGGGATAAATTACATTCTATTTTTACTTTGTGGGAGGGGGACTGGCCGTCATTTTTATTTTGAAACCAGCTTTCATTTTGAATTCTCAAGAAAATGGTTTTCTGGACCCTTGTAAAGGAGCTAGTTTCAAATTTAGCTTCATTGAGAAATTCTCTGTTCTTTTCATTCTCTAATCCTTGCCTCAAGTTGAAGAATGCCATTTTATTTATCTATCTGTTTATTGAATATTTGTGCATATTCTTTGAACCAGCATTTCTGTTTCTATGAATTTATCCTTAGGAAGTAATTGGCTGGTGTTTAGGGCATGAATGCCTAGGCTTTTTGGACTCAAATTCTTCTCTATTATTGACTAGCTGTGTGATTTGAGCAAATGATATAATCTTTTAAGCCTCATTTTCCTTTATATGTAAATAAAAATTATAATAGTATCTACCTCATAGAGATTATTATAAAGATTAAATGAGATACTGTTAGAGTTTAGAACACTATTAGATTCATAATAAAATGCTTAATAAATGTTAGCTATTTTCATAATCTTTATAAATTAGGTTTATCATTATGAATGTTCTTAGTTTTAATTTAAATTAAAAAAATTTAATTGGAATATAACTACAGTGCTGTGTTAGTTTCTGCTGTCCAACAGCATGACTCAGCTGTGTGTATCCATATCTCCCCTCCCTCCTGAGCTTCCCCCTGCCCCCCGCACTGCCCCAGGTCATCCTGGAGCACCTCGCTGCGCTCCCTTTGCTTGTTAGCACAGCAGCTTCCCACCAGCTGTTCTGTACGTGGTATGTATACATGTCAGTGCTCCTCTCTTAATTCATCCTACCTTCTCCTTCCCCCGCTTTGTTCACAAGTCCACTCTCTATTCCTGTTTTCACCTCTTGTGTCCCCAAGTCCATTCTCTATTCCATTTGCATCTCTATTCCTGCCCTAGGTGAATACGTATATAGAGTATGGTATTAAGTAGAGAGTGAAATCTTTTAATTGGTAATTAAATTGCTGACCATTCACTTTTAATACAAAATTAAAACCAAGTCAGACTTATTGAGAGGAAGTTGTTAATAATACATTTAAGGGATTCACAGGTTTGAATCTTAGCTGTGAGAAAAGTCTGAAGGTCTTAACTACTTTGGGCTTTAGTGTTCTTGTTTGCAAAATGGGGCAGTATTTCCTACATTACAAGATAATCAAAATGATTAAATGTGAACAGATAAAATTGCTTAATATATAGTAACTGGGGCCTAGAAGGCATTCAGTAATGTTTAGTCTTCAAAGATAGGGGAGCAGAATTTTCAAAATCTCATTTGATTATTAAACAAACAAAATAGTGGTATAACTGATTTCCCAAGTCTTTTCAGTCACTTAATATACTAAATTTAGCACCTATAGTGTTCTAGGCATCAGAGCAGAAAATACTTGCCAGACAAACTGTGGAAAATTCTTCAAGAGATGGGAATACCAGACCACCTTACCTGCCTTCTGAGAAGCCTATATGAAGGTCAGGAAGCAACAGTTGGAACTGGACATTGAACAACAGATTGGTTCAGAATTGGGAAAGGAGTATGTCAAGGCTGTATATTGTCACCGTGCTTATTTAACTTATATGCAGAGTACATCATGTGAAATGCTGGGCTGGATGAAGCACAAGCCGGAATTAAGACTACAGTGAGAAATATCAGTAACTTCAGATATGCAGATGACACCACCCTTAGGGCAGAAAGCAAAGAAGAACTAAAGAGCCTCTTGATGAAAGTGAAAGAGAAGACAAATAGATGGGGTAACAGTGACAGACTTTATTTTCTTGGGCTCCAAAATCACTGCAGATGGAGACTATAGCCATGAAATTTTAAAAGACACTTGCTTGCTCCTTGGAAGAAAAGCTATGACCAACTTAGACATCATATTAAAAAGCAGAGACATTACTTTGCCCACAAAGGTCCATCTAGTCAAAGCTATGGTTTTTCCAGTAGTCATGTATGGATGTGAGAGTTGGATCATAAAGAAAGCTGAGATCTGAAGAATTGATACTTTTGAACTGTGGTGTTGGAGAAGACTCTTGAGAGTCCTTTGGACTGCGGGGAGATAAAACAAGTTAATCCTGAAGGAAAGCAACCTGAATATTCATTGGAAGGACTGATGCTGAAACTCCAGCACTTTGACCACCTGATGCAAAGAACTGATTCATTGGAAAAGACCCTGGTGCTGGGGAGGATTGAGGGAAGGAGAAGGGGACAACAGAGGACATGATAGTTGGATGGCATCACTGACTCAATGGACATGAGTTTGAACAAGCTGTGGGAGTTGGTGAAGGACGGGAATCCTGGCGTGCTGCAGTCCATGGGGTCGTGAAGAGTTGGACACGACTGAGCGACTGAACTGAACTGATACTTGGCAGAATCAAGCCTTGACGTGTATAAAGTCTTCCTGAATTATTATTTAATTTTAATAAACATACAGGTATTCTCTTGTACATTGTGAATAAAAAGAGTATTGTTTAGAATTTTGGACACACTTTTATAGTATTGTTTTTGTAACCTTCACAATACCCCCATGAGATTGGTATTAGTATTATTGCCATTTCCAGATAAGGAAAATCTCAGTGGACCAAAGAAGAAGTTGAGTAGTTTTTCCAAAGTCATTTGGTTCTATATCATTTACCATGCTCCTTGCAGCTCTACTTTCCTAATGTTGAGTACATAAATGACATGACTTTTTTTAAAAATAATTTTTTGATTGCTAATTATGTTTTGAATAATATTTTGAATGATTTCTGCAACTGGTTCAAGCTCCAGCCTCTCCACTTAAAAGCTGTGTGACTTGGCCTTAGTTCAATATGACTGGTGTCCTAATAAGAAGAGGAGATTAATTTTGGACACAGACTGCGGGATGACATGGAGGTCAGAACAAGAAAGCAGCCATCTGCAATCCATAGAGAGAGGCCTCAGGAGAAACCAAATCTGCTGAAGCCTTGATCATAGTTCCTAGCCTCCAAAACTGTGAGAGAAAAAATTCTGTTGTTTAAGCCACCCAGTCTGTGATATATTGTTATGGCAGCACTAGCAAACTAATATAAAGCAGTTATATAGAGGAAAAGCTCCACAGCCCTGCATGGGAATCACCTTGAATCTGTTGCTGAATACACACTAAGCTGGGCATCTCCAGGGTGATCGTCCTCAAAACAGGGCAAATCATAACTGCAATGAGACACCACTTAACACCCACTAGGATGGCTCTATAAAAAAGGTGGTTAACAAGTATTAATGAGAATGTAGAGAAATTGCAGCCATCATATATTACAGGTGGGAGTATAAAATGGCAGAGCCATTTTGTAAAACAGTTCTGCAGCTCCTTAAAAAGGTAATCATAGAGTTACCATGTGATTCAGCAGTTTCACCCTTAGGCATATACCCAAGGCAATTGAAAGTATATGTCACTACATCTTGTACATGAATGTTCATGGCAGCATTACTCAGAATGGTAAAAAAAAAAAAAGTCCATCAAATGATAAATGCAAAAAAAGAAGTATATTTATATAATGGCATATTGTTGAGCCTTCAAAAGGAATGAAATACTGTTACATGGTACAATGTGGGTGAATCTTGAAGACATTATTCTCAATGGAAAAAGCCAGACCCAAAAAATCACATATTGTATGATTGCATTTATATGAAATATTCAGAACAGGCAAATCTATAGAGACAGAGATTAGTGACTTCCAGGAACTGAGGGGAGGAGAAAATGAGGAGTGACTGCTAATAGGTATGGAGATTTCTTTTTGCAGTGACAGAAACATTCTAGAATTCAGATGGTGGTAATGGGCATAATTTAGTGGATATACCTGGTAACCCATTTAACTGTATATGTGTTTTTGTTAAAAAAAGATAATCTCATAAAAAAAGAACAAAGAAGAAAGAACCAAATTGGACTTCAGGAATTAAAAAGACTGGGGGTAGAGGGAATTAAATTGAACACAGCCCCATGACATATAGGATAATATCAAGTAGTCTAATTACAGGACTTCCCTGGTGTCTTAGACAGTAAAGAATCTGCCTGCAATCCATGAGACCCAGTAGATTTGGGTTCAATCCTTGGGTCAGGGAGATCCCCTGGAGGAGGGGGACATTCTTGAAGCACTTTATTTTTACCACTACAGGATCAACTTTTACTTTCTGTCACCAACCCTGGAGTCAGCCATTTCTTTAAGAACTATTGGTTTCTTTTTGTAGAGAATGATACTTATAAGCCAAGATCTAGTGCTAACTGTACTCATTGTTATTGGTGATATTGTTCATAGAAAGAAAACAACATTCTCAAATAGCACTTTAAAAAGTAATCCTGCAGGATTCCATGGTGGTCCAGTGAAGTACAGTGAAGAATCTGCCTGTCAACGCAGGGGACTCGGGTTCAGTCACTGCTCTGGGAGGAGTCCACATGCTACGGGGCAGCAAAGCCCATAAGCTGCAGCTAGTGAGCCTGCATTCTGCAACTTTTGTGCCCTCCACCTGCAGCTACTGCAGTGTGCCCTGGAGCCCAAGCTCTGCAGCAAGAGAAGTGACCGCAATGAGAAACCTGTGCGCCACAACGAAGACCCAGCACAGCAAAAAGAAAGTGACCCTGCAACTTCATTGCTAAATTTTCACCAAAAGTACTGTTTGGAAGGAGGGTGGTATAATAGACATCCATGTGCCTGCCACCCTGACCCAGTACATTTTGCAAGGCTGCAAAGAAACCCATGTATTTCTCTGTACTTTGAAGCAGAATCACTAAGTTGTTTGATATTCATGTCTTTATTGGTGCTAGCCAATTGCTTTCCAGAGTTGTTCTAGCAGTTTACACATCCATTAGTGATATATTCCTATTTGATTGTTATCTTACCAATCCTTTAATTTTATTAATCTGATGAGTATGAAAAGGAATCTTCTTACTGTTCATTGGTCATGTGTGTTTCTTCTTGAATAAAATATCTTTTCTGTCCTTTACTCATTTTTTTTCTTTTGGTTGTTCTTTTCTGTCATTCTAAAAATAACCATTCTAGGTACTAATCCTTAAGTCCGACAAATAATTTCATAGTCTGTGACTTGTCTTTTGATTGTAATCACAAGGTAAAAAGCTTTTATGCATTACTTTGGTCAGATTAATATCAAGAAATCTTATAATCAAATAATAAGGAATAGAAGAGATCATGGGGTGAATGAAATGAACCACCACCTACCATGCCAGGGGCTGCCCTTCTTGCCTTCCAAAGATCATGTTGTGTATATGGTGGGCTTGGAAGGGAATCCTTTATTATGAGCTTCTTCCGGAAAACCAATCAATTAATTCCAGCAAGTACAGCTCTGAATTAGACCAACTGAAAGCAGCACTTGACAAAAACTATCCAGAATTAGTCAAAAGAAAATGCATAATCTTCCGTCAGGAAAACACAAGACTTCCTGTTTCTTTGAATACCAAGCAAAAACTGTTACAGCTTGGGTGGGAAGTTCTGATTCATCCATCATATTCACCAGATATTGCATCTTCGGATTTCCATTTCTTTTGGTCTTTACAAAATTCTCTTAATGGCAAAAATTTCAATTCCCGTAGGTAGACTATAAAAGGCATCTGGAACAGTTCTTTGCTCAAAAAGATAAAAAGTTTTGGGAAGATGGGATTATGGTGTTGCCTGAAAAAAATGGCAGAAGATAGTGGAACAAAATGGTGAATATGTTGTTCAATAAAGTTCTTGGTGAAAATGAAAAGTGTATCTTTTAACTTAGAAACCAAAGGAACTTTTTGGCTAACCCAGTATCTATATCTGTATCTACACTCGCACATACCTTCTTAATCCATTCATCTATCGACAGGCACTTTGATTGATGCTGGAATGGAACAGGGGAGCATGCATCTTTTATAAATTAGTGTTTTTGTTTTACTCAGATAAATACCCTAGAGTGGAATTGTAAGATCATATGATAGTTCTGTTTTTTAATTTTTGTATCTTCTCTGATTCAGTAATTGGTGTTTTCATTTTGTTGATAGTTTTCTTCACTGTGCAAAGGCCTTTTAATTTGATATAGTCCCATTTGTCTAATTTGCTTTTGTTTTTTGGAGACATACCCCTTTGAATATAATAAAGACTAATGTCAAAGAGCATACTGCTTATTTTCTTCTAGAAGTTTTATGGGTTCAGGTCTCACATTTTAGTCTTTAATTCATTTTGAGTTTATTTTTATGCATAATATGAGAGAGTACTCCAGTTTGATTCTTTTGCATGAAGTTGTCCAGTTTTCCCAGCACCAGTTATTGAAGTGGCTATCTTTTCCCCATTGTGTGTTCCTGCCTCCTTTATTGTAGATTAATTTCCCATGTAAGTGTGGCTCATTTCTAGGCTCTCTGTTCTGTTCCATTGATCTGTGTGTCTGTTTTTGCGCTAGTACCATACTGTTTTGATGACTGAAGCTTTGTAGTATAGTTTGAAATCAGGGCATACGATACCTCCAGCTTTGTTCTTCCTTGTCAAGATTGTTTTAGGCATTCAGTCTTAACGTGTTTCCATAAAAATTTCCTCTCTAACCTCATTTCTGACTTGCACTCTGCTCTCTTCCCACTACTCTCATTGCTATTCCTCAAACACTCCAAACATATTCCTTTGTCATAATCTTTGTAATTGTTATTTCCCTTACCTTGAAAATTTGTTCTGTGATATTTACCAGGCTTGCTCTCATTTTCTTCAAATCTGTTCAGATGTCATTAGAGAGTAACCTTTACCAAAACTCTTGGAGTATTTTCCCTTCACTCCCCAGCTCCTTTTCCTTTTTAACTTTTCTTCACATTCAAAGTCCTTAGTCTGGCATTCAAGACCTTCCAAGATCTCATCTCTGCTGACCTTTTTAGCTTATTTTCTATTGGGCTCTTACAGCCTATGCTACTGTCCTGTTGAGTGACTTATAGTTCCCCTAATATGCCCCTTGCAGATGTTTCTTGCAGCACCCCTCACATTTTTGCTACTTCATGGGCCTCTTCTTCGCACAGTGCACAAGCTCTTCAAAGAGAGCTAGGATTGTTCCTGGCATGTTGTATGTGGCCAGTAAATATATGCTGAATGTAAAAGGTGATTTGGTCTCTTAAGTCAGAGACTGGTTGGAACTTGAAAAGGTTGGATATGGACCAATACAGTGGTGAAAGCAATTTCATCTCTTTAGAAGGCTTGAAGATGGACAAATATGGTTGAAGAGAACTCAGTATTAGAATACCCTAATTTTTAGCAAAATCATACTGGCTGAGGAGGGTTGACATGTAACACAATTGAATCAGCACACTTAGCTAGAAAAAATAGCTTAATTGGGAGGAAGGGTTATTTGACAGGTGTTATTTAGAAAGAAGCAGAGTCTTTGGCAGTGCAATGACCCCAAGAGCATTAGTCCTGTTATTTAGTCTGTGAGAGTCAGGCAATATGGTGACCCTGCTCATCATAAGGAAATAGTACAAAAGGGGAGACTTCAGGACAGGGATGGCACATTCATGTTCTTGCCCATGCTGTCTTGGGTCTCTTACACTATCTGAGTGTTGAGTGTTACATTAGGCTTAACCTGACTGCTCTTGATTCAATGGGAGAGAATGTTATGAAAATTTAGTTTTAACTGTCAAGTTGTGGGAGGGAAAAATGACTGTGTTTGTTTTGTATATTTGCCATGCCTAGTTGATGGTTTGTATTTTCTATGCTCATTTGTGACAGTGGATCTGTAGCAATTAGCCCAGTACAATTGAACATGTGAACATGCTTTATATAATTTTAGTAATACATATTTTATAAAAATGGGAACATTATAGAGTCAGGTAGGCTATAGGTTTTTAAAGGAGTAAAACCTTTTATTTTTCCTCCCCTAAATCAGGTTTGTTACAGAAAGAGAAAATGGCCATCGAAGCCTTTCAAATTTGCTGCCTCCTCCTGCCCCCTGAAAATAGGAGAAAGTTACAGCTATTGATGAAGATGATGGCAAGGATCTGCTTAAATAAGGAGATGCCACCGCTGTGTGATGGTTTTGGCACCCGAACACTGGTAGGTTGATTTCTGACATCTAAGAGGATTGGGGTTTGGGGGATAAAATTCACTCCAGTCAAGTTTACTCGTTTGGCAACCAGAGGAAGGTACAAGGCGGGCTGCTTTAAAGAGCCATGGCTTGAAATCTACTCAGGCTGGTATTATTCTTTTGGTCTTAGTGACTTAGAGAACATTTGTTGTTCAGTCCCTTCGTCATGTCTGACTCTTTGTGACCCCATGGATTGCAGCATGCCAGGCTTCCCCTGTCCCTATCTCCTGGAGTTTGCTCAAATTCATGTCCATTGAGTTGGCAATGCTATCTAACCATCTTATCTTCTGACGTCTACTTCTCTTTTGCCTTCAATCTTTTCCAGCGTCAGGGTCTTTTCCAGTGAGTCAGCTCTTCACATCAGGTGGCCAAAGTATTAAGGAACATAATGAAAAGTAAAGAATGAGTAGGGGTAGACTCTGAGTGTAGAGATAGCTGCTGCATCCTGCCTACTGTCAACACAAAGAGAAGAAAGTGTAGACAGGCAAGATTACTGGCCTCTCAAGAAACCATATTCTCTCCTTCAGGACAAAAAGGGCTGCAAAGCCTTTGTTACCGTAACTAGTAGAATAGATGCATCATACATCAGAGATTAAAAAAGGAAGAAATGAAATAGAGTTGGACCAGACAACTTGGAAAGAGAGAGAAAATGTGTATCTTTCAGGCTATGATCCAAGGGTCCATGAGTGAGGAGATTTCTTAATATATTCTCAATTTTGCTTAAAAAAGTAGGCTGATTTTAATTTCTCCTTTATTATGTCAGTGTGTGTTTTAAAATAGGATTTAGGTTTAGAATTATTTACTAGTAAGTTTTTAAATTTTCCTCAGAAAATATCTTAAAGCAACATTGATGTCTCATTGGTATGTGCATCTTATCCATACACTGTTGGACCACTGTGTGTGCTTGAGGGTTTACTGGCCCACTTACAGAGGTGTGGCACAAGATGAGAGGACCAGTCAGTGCCCAGAAGAGTGATTCTTAACTTTTTATGGGTAGGTGGATGTGTAGGTGGGTTAATGGACCTTTCTGAAATGCTAAAGAAGTCTTTGCATCTATTTCCCAGAAGAATGTATATGTAAAATTTGCATACAATTTCAAGGCATTCCCAAATACCTGGGGTCTAGAGTCCCCAGACAAAGAGTGTTTGTGTGTGTCTCTTCCTCTGTGCATGTACATGAGTGAAGATAAAGTATCACCTGTAGTAGGTGGATGAAATGAAGTCTTATTAAAAACAGAATTACATAATGTCATATGTATTGATGTTTTTAAAATTGAAGTATAGTTGATGTACAATTTAAGTTGCAGGTGTACAATATATGAGTTAGAATTTTTAAAGGTTATAGTCCTTTTATAGTTATAAAATATTGTTGATATTTCTTGTGCTTTACAATATATACTCGTAGCTTATTTTATACATAATAGTTTGTAATTCTTAATCCCCTACCCCCCTACATTGCCCTTCTCTCCTTCCCTCCACACTGGTAGCCACACATTTTTTTCTCTGTGTCTGTGAATCTGTTTCTTTTTTGTTGTATTTGTTAGTTGTGTGTTTTGGATTCCACATATAAGTGATATCATACAGTATTTGTCTTTCTCTGCCTGACTTATTTACATGCTTATTGGTTTTGAGATAAGATTGTCAGCAATAAAATTTGTAGGAAAAGGGGAAAAACATCCATCATCCTACAGGAGATCAGTCCTGGGTGTTCATTGGAAGGACTGATGCTGAAGCTGAAACTCCAGTACTTTGGCCACTTGATGCGAAGAGCTGACTCATTTGAAAAAACCCTGATGCTGTGAAAGATTGGGAGGAGAAGGGGACGACAAAGGATGAGATGGTTGGATGGCATCACCGACTCAATGGACATGGGTTTGGGTGGACTCTGGGAGTTGGTAATGGACAGGAAGGCCTGGCGTGCTGTGGTTCATGGGGTCGCAAAGAGTTGGACATGACTGAGCGACTGAACTGAACTGAACTGAAAGGATTGTATTAAGAATGGAGTAGTTAAAATGAATTCTATGGAAGCAACTGCTGTATTTTTTATATTTCGTTACTTAATGCACTTCTGATGGTTTTGTTCAAAGATGATTGTCAATGCACTTACAAAATCCTGGAGAAAATAACAGTTAACTAGGAAAAACTGTGATGTTTGATGCACACAGATTGTGCTAGCAGATTTTTTTTTTAAGTAAAATAATAATGAAATTAGGATATTATTAGGCTAAATGATTATGAAGTACTTTGAATTTAAGAGTGCTACATGGATTCAAGTCACGATGGTGATAATAATTTTCAGAACTTGTTTAATATATATTTAAAACATCTGTAAAAGGAGATGTCTTTAAAAACTGCTCAGACAAGCATCTCTGCTAAGTCCCTGTGAGATGCGAGGCACATTCTGTTTATGCTGGTTGATGAGAAGATTACTGCATCTGAGATGACCAGGTGTCCAGGTGAAGGTAAGATGGGCACCCTGTGCTGTGGGTCATTTCTCACTGACTAGTTATAACTTTTTGCAAAATAGTTCAGAGTAGGTAAAAAAACCAAACCAAAACAAAATCCTCATCTTGTGTTTATTTAAAAATTTACTCCCTTGACCTCATTTTTTTTTTTTTTTTTTTAAGATGGTTCAGACATTTTCCCATTGCATCTTGTGTTCCAAAGATGAAGTGGACTTGGATGACTTACTAGCTGCTAGGTTGGTGACATTTCTGATGGACAATTACCAAGAGATTCTGAAAGTCCCTTTGGCCTTGCAGACCTCCATAGAGGAGCGTGTGGCTGATCTACGAAGAGTCCAGGTAAAGGAAGGGATGTTACCAGTCCTATAACATTGCCTGCCAAAAGTCATATACATTTGCTAGGCTTCTTGGCATTTTTTTGTTAATGAAGATTCAGTTAATTTGTACAAAGTGCTTACAACTGGACTTGGTACATAGTAGGCACTGCATGTGTTTGTTCTTGTCTTTGAAAAATGTATGGAATACCCACTAGGTTTTGTGGTGTCAATGAATGCTGCATACTTTTGTCTGCAAATTCCTTAAATGGGTTTGTTCAGACTCTTCATATACTTCCTGATGGCAGTGATTTATGTGGAATAATGCCTTGATTCACAGTAGCCTTGCCACCTAGACACTATTTTTTGAATGAGAAAGCTGAGGCACAGAGAACGTAGGTAATTTGTCCAAGGTTACAGAGCTAGGATTCATGTTGATGAACTCATTCTCCAGAATCAGTGCTCTGAACTACCCTGCCATTCTGCCTCACTGTAAGCCATAGAGTGGTAGAAGAACTCACCTGGCTTCAGAGCCATAGGACCTGGGCCAGACCCCTGGCTCCCCACTTTCCTGATTGTTTGGTTCTGAGCAAGTTTCTTAACCCCCTGGATTTCAGTTTCTGCAAGTGTTAAAGTAGTCCATACCTACTCTATGAAGTTGTTGTAAAGAGCAGATGCTGCATTATAAAACCCTTGGCACAGATGTCTGTCATATGGCAGATACTTTTTCAAGGTAGCTATTTTTATTGTTTTTATTATCATTGTGGTTACTATATTAAAATGATGCAAAAGAACTGTAATGTATTACTATCATGTGGGCCCCACAGTAGTTTGTATGTCAGCCTGTGGGAGCAGGAACTCTGGGTAAAGGCAGGCAGAAGGTCTGCTTGGCTCCGTCTGAATGATTGGATCTCTTTCTCATTAAGCATTTTTTGAGGCTCCACAAATAAGGACCAGTGAACTGCTATTCCCCAAAGTATCATTAAATAATTATGTTTTTTAATGTGCAATTTAAGAATTAAAATCAAAGTTTTTTTTTTCTATTTTTTGCTAATTACCAACCTAATACATTGAAAGAATTTAGAAAATATAGAAAATATACCCAAAATATCAGAGTAACTCTAAATGTTGAGTCAGTGTTAAAGTCTTTTTAGATGTTTTTCTATTTCCCCTTCTCCCTCCTTTCCTTCTGTCTCCTCTTCTTTTATTCCTCTTTTATAACTTATTTTATAAGAAAGTTACCTACTTTCTCTTAACAATACAGCAAGGAAGGTTTCCACATCATTAAATATTATTGATTGACCCATAATGGCCAGGAGCACAGACTTAAGCTAAACAGTATTTGAATTTCTGATGTGCCCTTTATTAGCTGTGTGACTATGGCATGTTTTGTAATGTCTCTCAGGGCTTCCCTGGTAGCTCAGCTGGTAAAGAACCTGCCTGCAATGCAGGAGACCCTGGTTTGATTCCTGGGTCAGAAAGATGCCCTGGAGAAGGGATAGGCTGCCCACTCCCATTCTTGGGCTTCCCTGGTGGCTCAGACGGTAAAGAATTCACCTGCAGTGTGGGAGACCTAGGTTCGATCCTTCATACCTTCGTACCTTCCCAGGTTGGGAAGATCCGCTGGAGGAGGACATGGCAACCCATTCCAGTATTCTTGCCTGGAGAATCCCCATGGACAGAGGAGCCTGGTGGGCTGCGGTCCATAGGGTCACAAAGAGTCAGACATGACTGAGCAATTAAGGACACACACACACATATAAGTCTGTCAGCTTTAGCATCTGTCTCAACATTTCTTTTCTCTTCTGTAAAATGGGATAACAATAGTTAATACCTACCTCAGAGGCTATTTTGAGGATTGAATGGTTTAAGACATATAAAGTGCTTAGAATAATGTTTATCAAACAGTAAGCCCTCATTTGGTACTTCTGTTGTTATTATCAACATTATTGTTAGATTATCCCATAGTATCATTATAATTAGTAATATAATATTCTATAATAGAGATATGCCATATTTTATTTAAATGTTTTTCTTTGGTTTAGTCTTTAGATGGTTTTCATTTTTTTTCTGTTTTGCAAGCATTATAACAGTAGTTTTTTTATAGCTAAGTTTTTTTCTTGTCTGGCTCCTCTGATTATTTTCTAAGAATAAATTCCTAGGCATGGTATTGCGTGGTCAAAGATCATGAATGTGTGTTAAGCATTAATTGCATACTGTCAAATTTCTGTTTTGAGTGATTGTTTCAGTTTGCATTCCCATTGTTGGTAAGAAAGTATTCATTTCTTTACACCCCTGCCTACTTTGGGTATTATTTATTAACATACATACCTTTGCCATTTGAATGAGTGAAAGTGTAATCTTACTGTTGTTTTAGTTTAATCTCCCACCTCCCCTTGATGTTTTATGAGCCAAACTTTTTTAAAAAAAGGAAAAAATAGCTTTCACTGCATTTCTGCAAGCAACACTGCAGTCTGACTCTGCTGCTCTGTGTCTTGGACTTGTGTGTTCACATGTCACAGGTGGGTGTTGCAGGAACTTAATGCTGTGAGCCCTTCTCTGTCAGTGAAGAGCAGAAGACTGAGAGATGATGAACTTAACTGCAGAGCAGTGTGATCCTGTGAAGGGACACAGCGATGGCCCTGAATGAAATCAATAACTATCTGATTGTCCAGTTACATTTTCTCTCTTGGGAGTACACACTCAAATTGCCAAACGCTGTTTGTTTTTGCCCTCAGAATCTATAGATCTCTGTTCTCTCACACAGGCCTCTCTGTCATATAACATTTGGGGTCATGCCTTTCTGAAAATGAAAGGCACCTGGACTGTTCTGGTGAATTGTTTGGGGCAGTTTGATGGTTGACCCTGTGATAGATAAGCAATGAGATCTGCATTGTTTTTGACACCTACCTTCTGTTGGCCTCGTCTGTAACCCTCTTCCTCTTGCATAGGTATCTGTTGTTTTTCTCATTTCCGAGGCTTCAGCCTGGCACATTTTACTTGGGCCTCACCATTGGTTCTGGCTCTTCTGGTGCTTTTTCTGGACTTCCTGGTTCAAATAAAAATTAAGTGTTGTGTGTGTGCCCCTTTTCCTTATGGGTCTGTTCTCTCTCTCTTGGCTTCTCTAAATGACCTGGTAAACTGGTGCCAAGGCATGGAATGTACTTGATGAAATAACCCTTCTTGGCAACACATTTATTTTTAACTGTGGCTTCTGGAAAAAAGTCTTAAACCAAAGATGTGAATGTAGTGGTAGGTCTTATCCACCACAAAAGAACAGTAGGTGCCATACACACACACACACATATACATACATGTATGTATATATATATATTTTTGGTGGTATATTTTTGAGAAGATGAACTTATTGGACACTGAAATTAAATATTTTTAATCATGCTTTTATCTTTCTATCTTATAGATCTTGGTGCCTTTTTCCCTCTATGTCTCCCTTCTTCCCTTTGCCCTGTGCAGTGTTTGCACATTTGCTTTCACTTGTTTCCTACTGTGAACGTGTTTGGAGATGGGATGGGTGCAGTACTTTCCTGTCCACGACATCTGGGCTAGAACTTGTACCTCTGCCCATCCCCATGGGAGCGGGGAGCAGACTCTGCAGATGTGAGAAGAACCTGCATAGTTCATCTTGTGTGTTTGGAATCATTTTAGTCAGCATGTTTATTAGTTTATGTGTAAATTTCAGATCTTATTAGTAGAGGGCACAAAGTTTATTTGCTTATGAAAATGGCTTTTAGGTTTAAAGAGGCAAAAACTCTTATTTAAAACTGTGGCTTATATTAATTTTTTTGACATTATGGAAGTACTTTTCTTTTTTATAAATTCATTTTATTTATTTTTAAAAATTTGTTTTTAATTGAAAGATATTTGCTTTACAGCATTGCATTGGTTTCCATCAAACATCAACATGAATCAGCCATAGGTTTACTGATGTCCCCTCCTACTTGAACATCCCTCCCACCTCCCTCCCCATCCCATCCCTCTAGGTTGTTACCGAGCTTGTTTGAGTTCCCTAAGTCATATGGCAAATTCCCATTAGCTGTCTATTTTACATGTTACTCTCTCCATACTCCCACCCTCTCCTCCTCTCCCCGACAAGCTGTAAGCATAAGTCTGTTCTCAATGTCTGTGTCTCCATTGCTGCTCTGCAAATAGATTCATCAGTATCATCTTTCTAGATTCCATATATATGTGTTAGTATATGATAATTGTTTTTCTCTTTCTGACTTACTTCACTCTGTATAATAGGCTCTGGGGTCATCCACCTCATTAGGACTGACTCAAATGCGTTCCTTTTAATGGCTGAGTAATATTCCATCATATGTATGTATTACAGCCTTTTTATTCATTCATCTGTTGATGAACACCTAGATTGCTTCCATGTCCCAGCTATTGTAAATAGAGCTGCAATGAACTTTGGGTTACATGTCTCTTTTTGAACTTTGGTGTCCTCAGGGTATATACCTAATAGTGAGTTTGCTGAGTCATATGGTGATTTTATTCCTAGTTTTTTAAGGCCTCCATACTGTTCTCCATAGTGGCTGTATCAGTTTGCATTCCCACCAACCGTGCAAGAGCGTTCCCTTTTCTTCACACCTGCTCCAGCATTTATTGTTTGTAGATTTTTTGATGATGGCCATTCTGACTGGTGTGAGGTGATATCTCATTGTAGTTTTGATTTGCATTACTCTAATAATGAGCAATGTTGAGCATCTTTTCATGTGTTTACTAGCCATCTGTGTGTCTTCTTTGGAGAAGTGTCTGTTTAGGTCTTTTGCCCATTTTTTGTTTGGGTTGCTTGTTTTTCTGGTATTGACTTGTATGAGTTGCTTGTATACTTTTGAAATTAATTCTTTGTCAGTTGTTTCATTTGCTATTATTTTTTCTCATTCTGAGGGTTGTCTTTTCACCTTGTTTATAGTTTGCTGTGCAAAAGCTTTTAAGTTTAATTAGGTCCCACTTGTTTATTTTTTGTTTTATTTTCGTTACTCTAGGAGGTGGGTCATAGAGTTATCTTGCTGTGATTTATGTCATAGAGTATTCTGCCTATGTTTTCCTCTAGGAACTTTACAGTTTTTGGTCTTACATTTAGGTCTTTAATCCATTTTGAGTTTATCATTGTGTGTGGTGTTAGGAAGTGTTCTAATTTCATTCTTTTACATGTAGCTGTCCCGTTTTCCCAGCATCACTTACTGAAGAGACTGTCTTTGCCCCATTGTATATTTTTGCCTCCTTTGTCAAAAATAAGGAACCCATAGGGGTGTGGGTTTATCCCTGGGCTCTCTATCTTGTGCCACTGGTCTGTATTTGGTTTTTTGCCAGTACCATACTGTTTTGATGACTATTGCTTTGTAGTATAGTCTGAAGTCAGGAAGGTTGATTTCTCCAGCTCCATTTTTCTTTCTCAAGATTGCTTTGGCTATTAGGGGTCTTCTGTGTTTCCATATGAACTATGAGATTTTTTTGTTCTAGTTCTGTGAAAACTGCCATTGGTAATTTGATAGGGATTGTGTTGAATCTGTAGATTACATTTGTTAGTATAGTTATTTTCACAACACGTTTACTTTTCATTATAGAGTTTTCCCTAGTCAAGTTGAGTGTCATAGCATTCCTTCTAGGAGATGTGCTGTACTATCTGAACTAATTTTTGTAATTTATTTGAAAATGTACTTTCACTAATAATCCATTTGCTTCAGATAAAATACCCAGGAGCTGACATGGATATTACTTTATCTGCTCCATCATTTTGCCGTCAAATCAGCCCAGAGGAATTTGAATACCAAAGAGCATATGGCTCGCAGGAACCTCTGGCAGCCTTGTTGGAGGAAGTCATCACAGATGCCAAACTCTCCAGCAAAGAAAAGAAGAAAAAATTGAAGCAGGTAAAAAGGGTATTCTTCGTAAGTAATTTCTTCTCCCTACCATTCTTATGTTGTTTTTTCCTTTTTATTCTCTGTTTTAAGAGATTTCATATGAATCTTATCTTCTGAGACAGAGCAGTTTTGAAAGTATTATTATTCATTTCATGTATTAACTTACACAACAGTGGTCAGTTTTCCAGATCTTTATTCTCCACTGTAGATCTTTTACCATTATCGAGATCCTCATTTATGAGGCTATTCTCTAATATTTGTCCTTGGTTTTGATATGTGGTTTGATGTGAATTTATTGTAAGTCCTCTTGGAGGAGGTCACCATTAACCCCACCATAGAGCTGCTGGAACTCACACAGGACTGGGAAACAGACTCTTGGAGGCACAAACAGAACCTTGTGCACCAGGACCCAGGAGAAAGGAGCAGTGACCCCACAGGAGACCAACTCAGACTTGAGTGAGTGGACACTCCTGTGAGTGTCCAGGAGTCTCCAGTGGAGGCGTGGGTCGGTGGTGGCCTGCTGCAGGGTTGGGGGCACTGAGTGTAGCAGGACATGCATGGGACCTTTTGAAGGAGGGCACCATTATCTTCATTACCTCCATCATAGTTTGGCCCCAGGTAAATAGCAGGGAGGGAACACAATTCCACCCATCAACAGGAAATTGGATTAAAGATTTACTGAGCATGGCCCCTCTCATCAGAACAAGACCGAATTTCCCCCTCAGTCAGTCTCTCCCATCAGGAAGCTTCCATAAGCTTTTTATCCTTCTCCATCAGAAGGCAGACAGACTGAAACCACAGTCACAGAAAACTAACCAATCTAAACACATGGACCACAGCCTTATCTAACTCTGTGAAACTATGAACCATGCCATGTAGGGTCACCAAAGACAGACAGGTCATGGTGGAGAGTTCTGACAAAATGTGGTCCACTGGAGAAGGGAATGGCAAACCACTTCAGTATTCTTGCCTTGAGAACCCCATGAGCAGTATGAAAAGGCAAAAAGATAGGACACTGAAAGATGAACTCCCCAGGTCGATAGGTGCCCAGGTCGATATGCTACTGGAGATCAGTGAAGAAATAACTCCAGAAAGAATGAAGAGACGGGGCCAAAGCCAAAACACTCAGTTGTGGATGTGACTGGTGATGGAAGCAAGGTCCGATGCTGTAAAGAGCAATATTGCATAAGAACCTGGAATGTTAGGTCCATGAATCAAGGCAAATTGGAAGTGGTCAAACAGGAAATGGCAAGAGTGAACATCGACATTTTAGGAATCAGCAAACTAAAATGGACTAGAATGAGTGAATTTAACTCAGATAACCATTATATCTACTACTGTGGGCAAGAGTCCCACATAGTCAACATAGTCATCATAGTCAACAAAAGAGTCTGAAATACAGTACTTGGATGCAACCTCAAAAATGACAGAATGATCTCTATTTGTTTCCAAGGCAAACCATTCAATACCATGGTAATGCAAGTCTGTGCCCCAACCAGTAATGCTGAAGAAGCTGAAGTTGAACGGTTCTATGAAGACCTACAAGACCTTCTAGAACTAACACCCAAAAAAGATGTCCTTTTCACTATAGGGGACTGGAATGCAAAAGTAGGAAGTCAAGAAACACCTGGAGTAACAGGCAAATTTGGCCTTGGAGTACAGAATGAAGCAGGGCAAAGGCTAATATTGAGTTTTGCCAAGAGAACACACTGCAAACACCCTCTTCTAACAACACAAGAGAAGAATCTACACATGGACATCACCAGATGGTCAACACCGAAATCAGATTAATTATATTCTTTGCAGCCAAAGGTGGAGAAGCTCTATACAGTCAGCAAAAACAAGACCGGGAGCTGACTGTGGCTCAGATCATGAACTCCTTATTACCAAATTTCAGACTAAAATTGAAGAAAATAGGGAAAATCACTAGACCGTTCAGGTATGAGCTAAATCAAATTCATTACGATTCTACAGTGGAAGTGAGACATAGATTTAAGGGACTAGATCTGATAGACAGAGTGCCTGATGAACTATGGGTGGAGGTTCATGACATTGTATAGGAGATAGGGATTAAGACCATCCCCAAGAAAAAGAAATGCAAAAAAGCGAAATGGCTGTCTGAGGGGGCCTTACAAATAGCTGTGAAAAGAAGAGAAGCGAAAAGCAAAGGAGAAAAGGAAAGATATACCCATTTGAATACCAGAGTTCCAAAGAATAGCAAGGAGAGATAAAAAAGCCTTCCTCAGTGATCAGTGCAAAGAAATAGAGGAAAACAATAGAATGGGAAAGACTAGAGATCTCTTTAAGAAAATTAGAGATACCAAAGGAATGTTTCATGCAAAGACGGGCTCAATAAAGGACAGAAATGATATGGACCTAATAGAAACAGAAGATATTAAGAAGAGGTGGCAAGAACACACAGAAGAACTATACAAAAAATATCTTCGTGACCCAGATAATCACGATGGTGTGATCACTCACCTAGAGCCAGACATCCTGGAATGTGAAGTCGAGTGGGCCTTAGGAAGTATCACTACGAACAAAGCTAGTAGGGGTGATGGAATTCCAGTTGAGCTATTCCAAGTCCTAAAAGATGATGCTGTGAAAGTGCTGCAGTCATATACCAGCAAATCTGGAAAACTCAGCAGTGGCACAGGACTGGAAAAGGTCTGTTTTCATTCCAGTCCCTAAGAAAGGCAATGCCAAAGAATGCTCAAACTACCGCACAATTGCACTCATCTCACACGCTAGTAAAGTAATGCTCAAAATTTTCCAAGCCAGGCTTTAATAGTACGTGAACCATGAACTTCCAGATGTTCAAGCTGGATTTAGAAAAGGCAGAGGAACCTGAGATCAAATTGTCAACATCTACTGGATCATCGAAAAAGCAAGAGAGTTCCAGAAAAACGTCTATTTAAAGAGATGGGAATACTAGACCACCTGACCTGCCTCTTGAGAAACCTGTATGCAGGTCAGGAAGCAACAGTTAGAACTGGACAGAGAACAATGGACTGGTTCCAAATAGGAAAAAGAGTACGTCAGGGCTGTATATTGTCACCCTGCTTATTTAACTTATATGCAGAGTACATCATGAGAAACACTGGGCTGGATGAAGCACAAGCTGGAATCAAGATTGCCAGGAGAAGTATCAGTGACCTCAGATATGCAGATGACACCACCCTTATGGCAGAAAGTGACGAAGTAAAGAGTCTTTGATGAAAGTGAAAGAGGAGAGTGAAAAAGTTGATTAAAATTCAACATTCAGAAAGCTAAGATCATGGCATCCGGTCCTATCACTTCATGGCAAATAGATGGGGAAACAGTGGAAACAGTGGCAGACTTTATTTTTGGGGGCTACAAAATCACTACAGATGGTGACTGCAGCCATGAAATTAAAAGATGCTTACTCTTTGGAAGAAAAGTTATGACCAACCTAGACAGCATATTAAAAAGCAGAGACATTACTTTGCCAGCAAAGGTCCGTCTGGTCAAGGCTATGGTTTTTCCAGTAGTCATATATGGTTGTGAGAGTTGGACTATAAAGAAAAGTGAGTTAATTTTATATCCTGCAACTTTACTATATTCACTGATTAGCTCTAGTAATTTTCTGGTAGAGTCTTTAGGGTTTTCTATGTAGAGGATCATGTCATCTGCAAACAGTGAGAGTTTCACTTCTTCTTTTCCTATCTGGATTCCTTTTACTTCTTTTTCTGCTCTGATTGCTGTGGCCAAAACTTCCAACACTATGTTGAATAGTAGTGGTGAGAGTGGGCACCCTTGTCTTGTTCCTGATTTCAGGGGAAATGCTTTCAATTTTTCACCATTGAGGGTGATGCTTGCTGTGGGTTTGTTATATATAGCTTTTATTATGTTGAGGTATGTTCCTTCTATTCCTGCTTTCTGGAGAGTTTTAATCATAAATGAGTGTTGAATTTTGTCAAAGGCTTTCTCTGCATCTATTGAGAGAATCATATGGTTTTTATCTTTCAATTTGTTAATGTGGTGTATTACATTGATTGATTTGCGGATATTAAAGAATCCTTGCATTCCTGGGATAAAGCCCACTTGGCCATGGTGTATGATTTTTTTAATATGTTGTTGGATTCTTTTTGCTAGAATTTTGTTAAGGATTTTTGCATCTATGTTCATCAGTGATATTGGCCTGTAGTTTTCTTTTTTTGTGACATCTTTGTCTGGTTTTGGAATTAGGGTGATGGTGGCCTCATAGAATGAGTTTGGAAGCTTACCTTCCTCTGCAATTTTCTGGAAGAGTTTAAGTAAGATAGGTGTTAGTTCTTAAGCAATCTATAGATTCAATGCAATCCCTATCAAGTTACCAACGGTATTTTTCACAGAACTAGACCAAAGAATTTCACAATTTGTATGGAAATACAAAAAACCTCAAATAGCCAAAGTAATCTTGAGAAAGAAGAATGGAACTGGAGGAATCAACCTGCCTGACTTCAGACTCTACTACAAAGCCACAGTCATCAAGACAGTATGGTACTGGCACAAAGACAGAAATATAGATCAATGGAACAGAATAGAAAACCCAGAGATAAATCCACGGACCTATGGACACCTTATCTTTGACAAAGGAGGCAAGGATATACAATGGACAAAAGACAACCTCTTTAACAAGTGGTGCTGGGAAAACTGGTCAATCACTTGTAAAAGAATGAAACTAGAACACTTTCTAACACCATACACAAAAATAAACTCAAAATGGATTAAAGATCTAAATGTAAGAACAGAAACTATAAAACTCCTAGAGGAGAACATAGGCAAAACACTCTCCGACATAATTCACAGCAAGATCCTCTATGACCCACCTCCCAGAATATTGGAAATAAAAGCAAAACTAAACAAATGGGACCTAATGAAACTTAAAAGCTTTTGCACTACAAAGGAAACTATAAGTAAGGTGAAAAGACAGCCCTCAGATTGGGAGAAAATAATAGCAAATGAAGCAACAGACAAAGGATTAATCTCAAAAATATACAAGCAACTCCTGCAGCTCAATTCCAGAAAAACAAATGACCCAATCAAAAAATGGGCCAAAGAACTAAACAGACATTTCTCCAAAGAAGACATACAGATGGCTAACAAACACATGAAAAGATGCTCAACATCACTCATTATTAGAGAAATGCAAATCAAAACCACAATGAGGTACCATTACACGCCAGTCAGGATGGCTGCTATCCAAAAGTCTACAAGCAATAAATGCTGGAGAGGGTGTGGAGAAAAGGGAACCCTCTTACACTGTTGGTGGGAATGCAAACTAGTACAGCCGCTATGGAAAACAGTGTGGAGATTTCTTAAAAAACTGGAAATAGAACTGCCATATGACCCAGCAATCCCACTTCTGGGCATACACACTGAGGAAACCAGATCTGAAAGAGACACGTGCACCCCAATGTTCATCGCAGCACTGTTTATAATAGCCAGAACATGGAAGCAACCTAGATGCCCATCAGCAGATGAATGGATAAGGAAGCTGTGGTACATATACACCATGGAATATTACTCAGCCGTTAAAAAAAATTCATTTGAACCAGTCCTAATGAGATGGATGAAGCTGGAGCCCATTATACAGAGTGAAGTAAGCCAGAAAGATAAAGAACATTACAGCATACTAACACATATATATCGAATTTAGAAAGATAGTAACGATAACCCAATATGCAAAACAGAAAAAGAGGCACAGAAATACAGAACAGACTTTTGAACTCTGTGGGAGAATGTGAGGGTGGGATATTTCAAAAGAACAGCATGTATACTATCTAGGTGAAACAGATCACCAGCCCAGGTGGGATGCATGAGACAAGTGCTCGGACCTGGTGCACTGGGAAGACCCAGAGGAATTGGGTGGAGAGGGAGGTGGGAGGGGGGATCGGGATGGGGAATACGTGTAAATCTATGGCTGATTCATATCAATGTATGACCAAAAAAAATAATAATAATAAAAAAAAATAATTAAAAAAAAAAAATAAAGAAAAGTGAGCGTCGAAGAATTGATGCTTTTGAACTGTGGTGTTGGAGAAAACTCTTGAGAGTCCCTTGGACTGCAAGGAGATCCAACCAGTCCATCCTAAAGGAAATCAATCCTGAATATTGATTGGAAGGACTGATGTTGAAGCTGAAACTGCAATACTTTGGCCACCTGAAGCAAAGCACTAACTCATTTGAAAAGACCGTGATGCTGGGAAAGATTAAAGGCGGGTGGAGAAGGGAATGACAGTGGATGAGGTGGTTGGATGGCATCACCGACTCAATGGACATGTGTTTGAGTAAACTCTGGGAGTTGTGATGGACAGGGAGGTCATGCTGCAGTCCATGGGGTCGCAAAGAGTCGGACACGACTGAGCGACTGAACCAAACTGAACTGATGATATGAATTAGTGGAGCAGTTGCTTTAAGTTCAGAGAAGCTATAAATGGGGACAGTTTCTTTCTTTCTTTTTTTTTGAAAGGCAAATCAGACTGAATTCACAAGTGTAAAATGTCCAGAATTTTGAAAGTCTTCTGTTTTAGATAGCCAGTATCAAATTGGTTTCTTGCCTCAGGCATCACTGAAAGTTTTAGTTCCTATTAAAGAACAATGTTTTCAACAGTTTAAATAGTTTTCAACTGAGAATACCTTTAACTTGATGTTTTTTAAAAAATTGAAGTGTAGCTGATTTACAGTGTTGTGTTAGTTCAGAATTCTATCTTCATCATTTTTAAAGTATTGATTCAAAAGCAAGTCAATGGTATTTATTTTTAGAGACTGAATCCTGCATAGCTTAATTTCTGATCACACCATATACATATACACATGTATACATAGGGCATGTATGTATACATATGTATACATAGGGCATGTGCATATACATATGTATACATAGGGCATGTGCGTATACATATGTATACGTAGGGCATGTGTGTATACATATGTATACATAGGGCATGTGCGTATACATATGTATACATAGGGCATGTGCATATACATATGTATATGTAGGGCATGTACATATACATATGTATACATAGGGCATGTGCATAGACATATGTATACATAGGCATGTGTGTATACACATGTATACACAGGGCATGTGTGTATACATATGTATGTGTAGGGCATGTATGTATGTACACATAGGGCATGTGTGTATACATACGTATACATAGGGCATGTGTGTATGTACACATAGGGCATGTATGTGTACACACATAGGGCATGAGGCTTCTCAACTCCCATTGTATTTTTCTCAGTAATTTTGGAGAAGAGTTCAGTGGTGAGGATCGAAGGAGATACATAGTGCTTCTTCATAAACTTTTTGTAAAATAGTGAATACCAGCATGCTTTTTCTTCCATTTAGGCAGAAGCTGGTGGGGCTGAGTAGGAGAAGCAGGGAGATAGGGAAATTTTTTTAAAACATTTTCTTTAAAGATTTTCTTTAACCATGTAGAGCATCAGTCAGAGGTACTTGTGGCTGTTGTAGAAGGGAGGTCTATTTATAGTTGGCAGGGGAGAAATTTTAAGAGATATGACTAAAGTGAGACATTTATTTGACTATTAGATCAAATTAAAGATGAATCAGATCTACAGAAAGTGTAATTCAGTGATTTATTTAACAAAAAGAAATGGATTTGCGTTGATGAGAACTTGTGATCTGTTTTCTTCTTATTCTCTCTTCTGATGGAAAGCAGTAAGTATTAAAACCAAACAAAAGTAGGAAAGTATTAGATCAGAAACTTATTTTAAAACTATTAAACTTATTTTAAAATTACAGTACCCAATTTTATTGATTTTTGTCTTTTTTTGACTCTTCTTGGATCTTTTTTTTTTTAGTTTCAAAAATCATATCCTGAAGTCTATCAAGAACGATTTCCTACACCAGAAAGTGAAGCACTTCTGTTTCCTGAAAAACCTAAAGCAAAGCCACAGCTGCTGATGTGGGCGCTAAAAAACCCCTTCCAACCATTTCAAAGAACTAGAAGTTTTCGGATGTAATACTTGGATAGAGACCTCTCTTGTTGCTGTTGTTTTGAGTAAATGATTGGCTATAGGACTCTGGTGGTGGAAGAACGAGGCACATAAACCACAGACTACTGAATTATAAGTATAAAGATTTCCTACTCCAAGAAACATTGAGCCATTATCAGTATTTTTATAAAACTCTGCTATTTTAAAGGGTACAAATCTGTTAAAAATAATGAGACAACTATATATAGTGGTGATGTTAACATGTTTGTAATTGTTAAAAATTTAAGGTATCTTCATTTTTTTATTTGTTGTTTTCTATTGTGTTTGTAAAATATTTGTGTGTACATCCTAGTTACTGATGTCTGTGATGATCATGACTGCAAAGTATTGTGTATACTTGAATAAGAAAGACACTGGGTACTGTTACTGTGATGCTATTGACTTAATAGCCAGTTGTTGTTTCTGGTATATAAATTGTTTTTCACTGTTGCACCAAGATTCTTCATGTTCTTTATTACAGTGGCTGTGTCTTTTATTGCAGATTTGTTGGATTTTGTGACAGATTTTATGAAAGCTGGTTCTTCTATGATGTACATATTAGTGGTGTTTATTTGTATGTGAAGTAGATTTTCATGTGCCTACACAGTGGTATAATTTCAGTCTTGGCTAAAGATGGAAAATTGAACTGGATAAATTCTTTTGGTCTCATTAGCCCTGTGATTATAAGTCAAATCTTTGTTGTTTCATGAAAAACAAATGGGTTAAGTAAAATGAGACTACTTCCTTTATATTTTCCCCAACATCCTCAACCTTTTAAAGTAAATGGAATGTAAATAAAAGCCATTCTTTTTACTACTATACTTGGCGTTTCTTTTTTGGCATTTATTTAGGTCAGTCAGAGAGCATCTTCAAACGCTAAGCATCATTGCCTTAGCCAGTGTTTTCATATCAATCATTTATTTCTGTGATAAAGTAAGAAGTGAGTTTGGGCTTTTGTACTAGACTTATAATAGGAGATGATTTGTCTGTTTCTTTTGCCTTGCTTTGCCCTCTTGCAGATAGTGGTACACTTAAATTATAGAGCATCTGAAGGCTTCTTCTAAAGGGTGATTACCCAAAAAAGCTAAAACAGCAACACTCACTAATAGGCTTGCTCTGCTGTTTGGACTGATTTTTCCTTGCACTTGAGATCTGCCCCTGTTCTTTTGTAGCAGAATGGCTCTTGCAACTGACTCTGATATTGCCCCCTCAGAGATGAAAAGAAGTGTTCCTTTTGGTTTGAGTACCCCTTGTTTTGCCAGTAAGGAAAGTACTGGGAAATTGTTAGTGTTTCAGCATTTATTCTTCCACCTTGGAATTGTGTTTAGAGTGAAGAGTAAGGACTTTTTACTTTATTTTATTTATTTTTTATTTATTCCCCAAGGTAGAATTGACCTCAAAGTCTCCTCTTCTGTTGCTTATCTTTGGAGATATATGTTACTATTTTCTGTTTTCTTTATTTTTTTTCCCTTAAAATTACTGTTTTTGTTGTTATGTATAACATACTTATGGAGAGATCATAAAACATGACCACACCTACATGTGAAATTGAGGAGTGGATAAAACCAGTTTTTCAAAGTTGTTGTGCCCCAGTTAACATCCCATCAGCAGTGTACCATCCTCACCAAAACTTGCTATTGTCAGAGTGTGAATTGGCAGTGTGTAACGTGTGATGGTATCTCATTATAGTTCTGTGTGCTGTGCTTGGTCGCTCGGTCGTGTCCGACTCTTAGGACCCCATAGCCTGTAGCCCGCCAGGCTCCTCTGTCCGTGGGATTCTCCAGGCAAGAATACTGGAGTGGGTTGCCATTTCCTCCTCCACAATGTGGTTTTACATTGCATTATTAATATGGCTTTTTCATCAGTTCACAGTTTTTGGACTTCTTTCACCTTTGTTCAAATTTTAATATCAAGCTACACACACTTGCACACACGGAGTTGAGATTTTGATTGTATTGAACGTATAAATCTACTTGGAGAGAATTGCTGTCTTTGCAATATTAAGTTTTCTAGTCCATGAACTTGGTTTATCCCTCCATTTTAGACTAAGTGAGAAATTTAAATTTCTCTGTAAAGATTTACAATTTTTTATTAGATTTCTTGGCAGATAATTGATACTTTAAAAAAAAAAGGCTCGTATCAAAATTCCCTAGCATCAACAGTTATTATTTACCTTAAAAATACCTTAATGCTTGATCCTATTGTAAATGGGAGTATTTTAAAATTTCCATTTTCTTTTTGTTGCTTATGTATTGTAAATATAAACTAATCTCTGTGTACAGATTTTTGTACTCAACAACCTTACTACACTTTCCTATTAACTCTAGATATCTAGTGTGATTCTTCTGGATTTTCTGCATTTACCACATAATAAGCAATCGTGCTACTTTTTGTTTTTCATTTCTGTAGTTGTCAGCATCCGAAACGTCCCCAATGATCCCTGTGTCTTAGTGTTTATGCTCTTGTGTAATCTCTCCTTTTTTTTTTTGTAATCTCTCCTTGATTGTGGTTTGGATCTCATGATGCTTTTAACAAATAGCATATGGCAAAAGGGATTGGGGTATCATCTTTGAGATTAGATTACAAAGAGCCTGGCTTCCATCTTGCTTGCCCTCTCTTTCATTCTCTCCCTGGCTTGCTCTGAGGGAAGCCAACTGTTCTTTTGTGAACTGTCCTATGGAGAGGCCCCTCAGGCAAGGAACTGACGTCGCTAGTCTCTACCGAATAGCTGTGAGGATGGGAGGCCGGCCAACAGCTGTGTGAGTGATCTTGGAAGTGGATCTTCTGACTCCTGCCAGCAGCCATGTGGGTGTTGGAAGCGAATTCTCTGTTGGTTGAGCCTTGTGATGAAGGCAGCCTTCACTGACACCTTGATTGTAGCCTGTGAGAGACTCGGCTAAGCTATGCCTGGATCTGGACACACAGAAAAGAGATAATGTTTGTTGTTATAAGCCATTTAATCTTAGGGTGATTTGTTATGAAGCAACAGATACAATATACTTTGTACTTCTTTCTTTCCTACCTCCCTGCATCTTTCCCTGTTTTCACTTTTTAAAAAAACTGTTGTGAAATGTCACTGTCTAGTGATGCATTTGTTTGCCATGTTTCTGCATTCTTACAGTTTAGTTTTTTTCCTTATAAGCAACATATAATTTGAATATTTTTTAAAATAAGAAGCCAATTTGATAGTCTTTATTTTTTAATTGTAACATTTAGACAAATTATACTTAATTACTTTATGTTTTGGTATAAATCTTTATTGCTATTTTGTAATACTTTGTCTCTACTGTCTTGCCTTTGTTTGAAGCTAAAAAATAATTTCATGCTTTCTTCTTTTAACTTGAAACATAAGCATCTCACTTCTAATCTTATCGAATCCCCTAGAAACTACATCTTTCATATTAATTTATCAAAGTTTAACATTAGTCATTACCTTTTAACCCTCCTCAGACTCTTCAGGAACTTGAAAGCACTAAGAACACTCTCCTAAATTAGATATTATTGTTCTAAGACATTTTAATTTTATTGTTTTTAAACATCATAATACGTTATTACATATAGTCTTTATTAGGCTTACTTACATATTTTACCACTTTTTTTCTTCTGAAAGTACATTCTTTAGAATTTATGTCTAGTAAGTTTGTTGGTTTTTGTTTCTCTGAAAATATTTTATCCGCAATTATTCTTTTATAAAACAGCTTTGTTGTGATACAATTCACATACCATACAATTAACCCCTTTAAAGTGTGGTTAGCAACATAATTAAATGGTTTTTGGTATGTGACATTTAACATTTTTTAAAGTTATGGTAAAATATATATAAGATAAAACTGGCCATTTTAACCACTTTTAAGTGTATGCTTGCTATAAGGAATGCCCTCATTTTTTAGTTCTGCTGCATGTAGAATTCCAGGTTGATAGTTATTTTATTTCAGTACATTACAGCTATCATTCCTTTGTTAGCTGGCTTGTGTTATGGTGAGAAGCAAACTGCCCCTCTGTCGTTCCTCTGTAGATAATGTATCTTTTTTGTGCAAGCTGCTTTTTTCAGATTTTCTCATTGTCTTTGGTGATCTGCAGTTTTTGATGCTATATCTAACTTACTTGATGTGTTTTTAAATAACTATTCTACTTGAGACTTATAAGACCCTTTAGAAGGATTGAAGTCTTCTGTCACTTTAAATACTGCCTTTGTCACAATCTCAACTCTGCTTTTGAATCTCTTTTGAACATATTTTAGATCTTTTCTATTCTCTTTCTCCAGCTTCTATAATTTTGTTTTTTTATGCTGCATTCTGGATAATTTCTTCAGTCTTTCTTCGATTTCAACACTTTTCTCTTTAGGTGTGTCTAGTTTCCTGTTAAATACCTATATGAAATTTTCATCCATTTTACAGCTCAGGAAACAGTAAGACTGGGTAACTTCCCCGAGACTACCCATCTTGTAAGTAACATGATAAGCAGTCACAACCAACTCCATCTGATTGCACAGCCCAGGCTCCTTACTAGGATGTCGTCTTATCTCCCAAGGAGACGATGTGCTTTATATTTTTTATGAGCATTTTTAAGATCTTATGTATAAGCTCACATGTTATTTTTTAGCCTATACTTTCAAAAATTTAATATCTCAAATTTCCTTCTGATTGTCAGTGTTTTCACTGTCTTAACCTAGCATTTTGCCAAATTTCACTTCCAGTTTCTTCTGGTCATTTCCTACAGATATCTGCTGAAGGTTTTCCATTGTATTTTCCACAAATTCCCACAAAAAATACTTCAACAATGATGAAAGCAAACTGTTTCTTTGAAGCTCTATGGATGCAATCATGTATTTACTGATAGCTATGAATGATTTTTAAGGTATTTTTAATATTTATGTATAATTGCTTTTATCTTTAGGTATGATCAGTAGAAAATATTCAAGAGATTATCATTGCTCTGAGAGACTATGGTAAGAAATTTCTCAAATGAGTGTCCTGTATAGAAAATCTGAGAGTACCACAGCAATTTTTTTCAGGTTGAATATACCACGTGCATGAGCTTGGTGATGAATTCAATCATTCATCATTCTAATTTATCCCACCACTTCATGTTCCTGCATCTTCCTTCAGGGAAGTCATATCTGGGGTCTAGCAAATGTAACAGATATAAGGGTCATGGCTTAGCATTTGTGTTGTCCAGGAGCTTGATTCTGCTTCCCACCTCTACAAGAGAGTTTCTGTACTTTCTTATAGAAAACGTAACTTAAAAAGAGCTGGTGTTTGTGAACTGTTAATGTACAAGAAGAGGAAACTAAATATTCCTATCTTGCAGTGTCACAAAAATCTTTCATCATGATTAAAGAGGAATCAGTTAAAGAGACTTTTTCTATATGGGCTTAGCTGTATCAAGTTGTATCTTTGTTTTTACCCTCAAGAATAAAAACCTACAAACATTAAAGTCTTGGAGTAAAGTAAGAGTGTTATTACCTATTAAAGTCAGAAACAATTCAGCTGTGTGTCTATCCATCATCATAGTATTTGCCTGTTTGAAGTATTCACTTCACAATGACACGTTGTTATTGTTCAATTGTTAAGTCATATCTGACTCTTTTTGACTTCATGGACTGCAGCACACCAGGCTCCTCTGTCCTTCACTATCTCCTGGAGTTTGCTCAGGTTCATGTCCTTTGAGTAGGTGATGCTTTCTAACCATTTCATCCTCTGCTGTCCCCTTCTCCTCTTGCCTTCAGTCTTTCCCAGCATCAGGGTCTTTTCTATTGAGTTGGCTCTTGCATCAGGCCACCAAAGTATTGAAGTTTCAGCATCAGTCCTTCCAATGACTATTCAGGGTTGATTTCTTTGGATATTCTAATTTTATGGCATTTGGAATCATTCTTGCATTTCTTTGTTTAAAACCATATAACCTGCAAAAAAGTATAATACCTTGATATCATTGCATATTGAATCTTCCACACAAATTACTGTAAAGTGTAAACTGTGATTATCAAGCCTTAGAGAAATTACTTACCTGGAAATCCCTAGGCTCAGTGGTAAAGAATGCCTGCCAATTCAGGAGTTGCAAGAAACTCAGGTTTGATCCCTGGGTTGGGAAAATCCCCTGGAGGAGGAAATGGCAGCCCACTCTAGTATTTTCCAGGGAAATCCCATGGACAGAGGAGCCTGTCCATGTCCATGGGGTCATAAAGAGTCAGACATGACTTAGTGGCTAAACAACATAAACTGATTATCAAGCCTTAGAGAAATTATTTGCTCCTGGGTATTCAAGTGATTTGAAATTTGGGACCTGGTACCACATTGATTAACAGAGAATTTGCTTATTTGTATCAACTTGAAAATGCATTTATTATTGAATCTTGTAGGAAAAATATACCGCCTGGAATAAGTGGAGGATATATTCAGTAATTTAATAGTATAGTGAGCAACTTCTGATCGACTTTTTGTGTTTCAGTGTCTACTTAAGATTAATGTTCAAACTTTTCATTTGAAGAAATAAAATGGGAAGAATAATGGAATTAAAGGGTACTAGCCCAATAAAAAATGTCACTTTCAGTTGTTTAGGGCATATTTGTATTGCTATGTAAGTATCATCATTTCTAGTGCATCTAAGATTTAGTTAAAAACCTGTTTACAGTTTTGGTAAATTCTATCTTGGAGAATTGTTATGTGAATTGTTTGCTTCAAGGATCTAGAATGTATTTTTTATAAACTGCCTATTTCAAAATAGAAAATAATATATGTATTTGGCTAGGGTCTTATCAGTTTATCATACCTCTTTTGGGGCTTCTTGCCAAGACTGAGAACACTTACAGTACTCAGAACCTTTTGTAGAGAATGTAACAAGTTATTCTCTTCTCTTCCATCCCCCACAGATTTTGTACATTGCTGCCAACATCTCTGATAGTAATAACATGGTAGTCTTCTTAAGTAGTCTAGTAAAACAAAGTCTTATTTTTTTTTAAAGGACTAAAGATTAGTTTTATAGGTAAAGTATGTTTGATTTTTTAAATTGTACTTTTGATCAGTTAGTAAGGCTAATCCAACATGGAAGTTTGCTCACTGTTTCCTCTAAGAACTTGTGACCTTTTGAAGGATCTTAGCAACAGTGATAACTTAGCCGTGATAGCAGAACAGTGTGCTGCTAAAAATAGTTTTACCGGGATAAAATGCAATCTCTGACTTTCTGAGAGCCCATGAGTTCTGACTTTTTGAGAGCCCATGAGTCCAGATTATCTCTAATTACTGATACCTTTATTTATGTACCTAAGTTTTAAAATCAGGTGTGTTTTAGACTCATTATTAAAAAAAAATAAACTAAGCCAAACCATGGAAAACTCTTTTGAAGATTAGAGTCACGTGGTGGAAAAACTACTTCACATAAGATCTGAACACGGAAAACAAAAAAAAATGATACCAGCCTTCTTGCTTACTGATTCTGCATAAGTTATTAAACGTGTGTTTTGTCCATATGCAAGTTTGGCCTAAAAGACTCCAATCCTTTAAAAGCTTTTTGATAATAGAAAGGATTTTAAGACTTCTCTAAATAGAATGTGCAGGGTGTTAAAATCTGATTGGGTAATATTGCTTCAGTGTTTGATCTGAAGCAATAATTAATATTTACTGACAAATTAACAATTAATTAACACTTACTAATAAAAAACACATACTGATATCATTTGTAAATTTCTTAAAACTTCCTACTTATTGGAGAAGGAAATGGCAACCCACTCTGGTACTCTTGCCTGGAAAATCCCATGGACGGAGGAGCCTGGTAGGCTATAGTCCATGGGGTCGCAAAGAGGTGGACACAACTGAGTGACTTCACTTTCCTACTTATTAAACTACTAAGTATAATTACATACAATTTAAGATGATGGTTTTGATTTCAAAAGTTTCTTACTTTTGCCTTTTCACAGAGAATTGAATTAAGTCATCTCTTAAGGCCCTAGGAGGTGCCTGGTTTAGGCTATTTCACTTTTCCCAAGTCATGAATGATCCTTATAACAAGGATATATATTCCCAGTAGGGGTCAGTCTTGTGTTGGTAATTATTGTACCAAAAGAAAAACTAAGGATTTTGCTTAAAAGGGAAGTATATTTGAGTAGTTACTAAGCCATTAATTCTGGAAAGAAGAAGCTTAAAAATAATCATCTCTATTGCAACAAAAGTAACTGTGGGTAATATTTTGGCTCCTCTATTATCATATTTTTCCCCAAAGCTTCAGAAGGCTTGCTAATTGCTATCCCAAAGTGAGCTATAAATGGTAAAAAGGAGCAGTTATCTAAATGCAGCAGCAGATAATTTGAGATAAATATCAGATTATTAGACTTTAAAGTGGAAAAATTTGCCTGCAGGATTGAGGTTAGGGAGAAATCCCACAGAGGTGGGATAAGTTTGTGCAAGTCAGTTGCTTGCCTTAGCTGCCTTCTACAGCGTGGGAATAACTGCCTGTCCTCTTTCCTTAACATAAATCTTGTTTTACTCTCATCCCTGAGACTAAGTTAATCTTTTGATCTCTAAACCAAGCACTTTATAATAGATGCAGAGATGGAAATCTGGGATAAAACATGTGTTTTCAGATAATGCCTTCGGTGGTGCTGATGTCAACATACTATAAGCAGCCAGACAAGCATTGCCCAGAAAACATCTGAGAGGTTCTTGAGATAATCAGTGTGTTGGCAGAAGCAGTGATAGCATAGGATAGCTTGGGGAGGCTTTCATCTGCCACACCTGAAACAAACATTGTAAAGTAAATACAACCTCAAGGCAAGATGCTTAGTCCTTTCTTTCCAATTAAATTATTACCCAAGGATCCTTCCCACTGTAGAATTTGTAGTGCCAGTATTGTTAGAAATGAGAGTATTTGGATTTTAATTTCTGGCATTACTAGTAAACAGTTGGGCAAGTGGACCTGAGCAAGTCACAAGCTCAACAACAGCAGAAGAGTGTTGAATGCCTCCTGTTGGTCAAACTAATCCTAAGTGTAGACATTAGGTGATTTTGCAATACAGAAGAATCTTTGTTTTCTATTACAAGTTAATCACTAAAGGGGCGTTGTCTATAATGTTAAATTATATATACTGGCCCATCTCTGGAAACCCTGCCTCCCAAGTAATAAAGCACTAACCTAAAATAGCTTTGTTTAGTTCACGGAGAACACCAGGTCCAGCTGTGAATGACTGCAGGGAGAAAGAAATTAACACATCTCCTTCAGAGGCTGGCCTGAACCAGCAAATGTTTCACGTGATCCCCTCCTCTTTCAGTATAAAAGAAACCTGAATTCTAACTTAGGCAAGCTGGTTCTCTGGGACACAAGTTCACTATTTTCTCCATCTGCTGGCTTTCCAAATAAAGTTGCTATTCCTTGCCCCAACAACTCGTCCCTTGGTTTGTTGGCCTGTAATGTGGCAAACCGTATGAGCTTGGACTCAGTAACAATTTGTAAGGTTGCTTCCAGTTCTAGTGTTTTGTGATTTAAAAAAAAAAAACATTTCCCACACTTAGCTCTTCATTGCCTTGTGCTTATTTTTCTATCTACACTCTCTTTTCTTCTGAGTGGAACAGCTTCTCATGTCAGGAAGCTCAGTTCTGCATCAAATAGAATAAAAGCTGATCAAGGTGGTTTTAAAGTCAATGCTAATGCTTCATGAAACGCTTTTTTCTGAGAAATATTATCCTCATCCTTAGCTTGTCATAATGTACCTAACTTATCTGCCCCTGTTTATGTTACTGTGCTACTTGGTTTAATCCACAATAGCTAATGAGTGTTTTCCATCTTTAGGGTCAATATTTGTGTGTTATATGTCTGTACCTATTTCATCAAAGTTGTTGATAAAATACTCAAGAAATTTTGGTAGGCATTGTGCCAACTAGATTGGTGGAGCTAACCTTCAGTCTCCTTACATATGTTTTATTTTCACTAGCAGATTGCTTTTCACCTACATTGTCTTGTTGGTTAGACCAAAACAAATATACTTTTCATTCCATGAGCACTTTTTTACAGTGATTTCACTTGTATTTTCTGACTTAATCCTTGCAAATCTCAGACAGATGCAGATGAGGAAACTGGGGTTCAGAGTGGTACCCAGTTACAAATGCAAAACTCTGGTCTTCTCTTTGATGATCTGGTACTTTTCCACTTCACCACACTATCCCTGTGGAATTCTGTCACTGTCAGTCTAGGTACGTAGCCTTGATCCAAACAAATCTATGATATAAATAAAATAAGGGGGCACTTATTTTTGGTTCCTCATATCCTCCACCTGTGCCTCTTCTTTCTTATTGGGGTCCTTTTCTCTTCATCCCCCCAACTCCACGGCTGTGCTCATATGCATGTTGAACATTGGTTTTGTATGAAATACCTTTTAGGAGCTGGTGAAACAGCTTACTGCCCTCATGGTACTGTCCTCTCACTTCAGGGTCATCACCATGATGCTGACCTTTGCCCTCAGTATAACTTATCTGGCTGTTCTACATTTCTTTACAAAGATTGGCTAGCTATCCAAGTAGTTAGAGATCTTTGACTCAGTCATGCTTTTTGTTGTTGTTTTTTGTTTTTTTAAAGAGTATTAATATGCCACATTGAAAGAAGATGGCTCCAACTCTGAAGGAACCTTAGCCCACTGAGGAAGATGAACTTGTCTACATGTAACTCTAGATGATGACCTCAGTGCCACAGAGACTGGTAGAGTGCAAGAGTCACAGAGGAGAGAAAGGCAGTTTTTCCAAGGCAGTTGGAGGAATATGGAAAATGTCACTCAGCAGCTGATACTTAAGCTGAGTCCTGAAGAATGTGTCCACCAGTGAGGAAGGCCAAGGTAGAAGGCATTTCCTCAATGGGACCGGCATAAAATAAGGCTCTAATGGCAGCTAGAAATAATTCCACATTGCCCCTATAATATTATATATATATATATATTATATATAATATAATTTAATAGAGCATCTTAAATGGCTTTATCTAAAGGCAGGAGTAATGAGATTTCATGAATGTGACAGAGTGAGCTGGGGAATTATTGCAAGTGAGGAGTTGTGTGGCATCTCTCCAGTAACTTTTCCCAGGTGACTTCCTCTTCTTATTCCAGGCCAGTGGATCCAGATTCCAGTGCTCCTTGGAATTAACTTTTGGATCCTTTTTATGTTGCTACTACACTATGATTTCTATTTCTCAGTTTTCACAGGGCATACCAGTGTTAATTTGTACCAATGCTTTTCCAAAAGTTGCAAAAAATTGTTGCTTTTGATGAATCTTCTTGTGCTTTACTTACAAGAGTGATCCTTTTTATTTGCCCATTTCTATTTTTCCATCAACAGCCTGATATTCCTTGCCTCTGGGTCTGTACTGTTTCATTTCATAATTGTTTAATGAATATTAGAACTGGCTCTGCAAATGCATTGCCTTAATCTTGTTGCCTGCAGTGAGATGCTTTTCACATTTTCTCCACATGTGAACCCAGTGTTTTCCTTTAGCTTTTCTTTAATTTCCATATAGTTAATCCCCTTCTACTGCAGGGAGCCTGGATGTTTATAGATTTCTCCCTTTCACTCTATCTTCAATAATTTGCTTTTTGCATTCAGTGAACACATCCATCACAATAAATGCTCCTTTCCCTATTTGTATTGACTGGCACTTACATAAACCAGGCTTCATTTTCACATCATTATTAATATTCATGGTAATCTTCAGTGGTTTGGGAAGGTGGTATTAGAGCTGCCAAAGGGCTTCAAGTTATCCTATTAGATCAAGTGATTCATGCCATGATGCCTGGTTTCAAATTTTATCATTAAGTCAAAACTGAGGTTGTTTTTTTCCCCTTAATTGACAATATAAAATGAGATTATTAAATAAGCATCTCTAAATTATTCCTCATTTCATTAAAATGTTTTTGATTAGCCTTGTATGAACCAGAAGATGCAGAATATTCCCATTATCAATGTGAAATATTTTCAAAATCAAAAGCCCAATTGTATAAACTTTTGTTAAATCCTTAGTAGATATAAATAGGGGATTATTAGCAGCTAACATTTTTCATACTTAGATGCTATGGCTTTCTGATTGTTCAGTTTGTTTTGACAGAGTCTAGAATGATGAAGTCTTAAAATTTTTATATTCTTTTTATGTTTTATTTGTATTATTTTATTTTTTTGTGTAGGATTGCTATTTGTATTATTTTAATGAAAGGTAATTGTTTCTATCATTTATGCATGTCATGGGTATGCAGATGGTAAGAAAGGATAATTGGCAGGGATTAGATTGCTATTCTTTAAGCAGAACCAAACTGCGTATAGTGATCATCAAACTTTCTATAGCTTGGGCACATTTCCTAGAAAATATGTTCAAAGTAACTCTGTGTTTCTGAGAATTTCTTGGGCCTGTCATTCTGCTGTAAGACAGGCCAATGTTTCCTATTAACTAAGCACTTTGATTGTTCAGCACCCTCTTCAGGTATCAGCAGAATTTCCATGATTCAGTTTCTCTGAAACTAAGATACATCTTTCAGTTGATTCTGTATCACAGTTTAATTGGTAGCATTGAACACTTTTTTTTTAGTGCACAAAAATGAAAGGTATCCTAGATTTTATAAAATGCGGCATTTTATTTTTCTCTTTCCTTTAAACTACTTTGTTGAGTTATGATTGACATAAAAAAGCTATACAATTTCAATGTATACAACTTTATGGTTTAGGAGATTAGTGTACATTCGTGAACAAGCACCACATCTGTGCCATAAACTTCTATCACCTCCAAAAGTTTCCTCCTGCCCTCTTTATTTAATATTATTTTTGTGTGTGTGATAAGAACACTTAACATAAGATCTACCCTCTTAGCAAATATTTAAGTATAGAATATGGTATTGTTACCTACTGGCACGACGTTACATAGTAGCTCTCTAGGATTTACCCATCTTGCATAACTGAAACTTTGTACCCTTTGACTAATACCTCTCTGTTTTTGCCTCTCCTAATCCCCTGGTAATCACCATTATACTCCCTCCTTCTTTGAGTTTGACTGTTGTGGATTTCTCATGTAAGTGTTATCATATAGTAAACATTTATCCTTCTGTGTCTAGCTTATTTCATATCATGTCCTCCAGGTTTATCCATATTGTCACAATTGGCAAGATTTTCTTTTTAAGGCTAAATACTATTCCATTGTATGCATATACCGCAGTTTCTTCATCTACTTGTCCATCGATGGGTACTTGGGTTGCTCCCATATCTTGGACTGTGACTAATGTTTCAGTGAACATGGGAGTGCAAATATCTCTTCAAGATCCTGATGTCAAATTCCTTTGGATATGTTTTTATTTTCTAAGGACAGATATTCATGGTCTCAGTGGCTTTATGTGCTGAGTAAACATTCTTGAATGTTCTCTGAGCTTCTTTTCTTCACAAGCTAAGCTTCCAACTTGTTTGTTTACTCTTTTCGGTTAATGAAAGTTAAACATTTAACAGGAGGTAAAGTTTTTTGAAATATGCTTTGTACACTCCTCTCTTGAATTTCTATGTATATGACCTTATTCCTAGTCAGGTGGAGACATCTTTCTGTAGCTGTGGGTGGGAAAATGGGAAATTCTAGAACTAAGAGTGAGATGGGACTTTTTACTAAGAATGCAAAGAAAAAAGTCAATGATCAGCCTTTAATTACAATAGGATGTTTTTCAATAGCACTGGCAGCATTAAAGTGTTGATTTTGTCAAGAAAAAAAAGAGTTTCCCAAATTTCTTTAAAGCCCTGAAACATATTAAAAGAAAAAGTTGATAGGACTAGATCACAGACTTCCCAGGTGGCACTAGTGGTAAAGAACCCACTGGCCAATGCAGGAGATGTAAGAGACTCGGGTTTGATCCCTGGGTGGGGAAGATCTCCTGGAGGAGGACATGGCAACCCACTCCAGTATTCTTGCCTGGAGAATTCCATGGACAGAGGAGCCTGGCAGGCTCATGGGGTTCATGGGGTCACAAAGAGTTGGACATGACTGAAGCGACTTAGCTCACTTAGCTCAGAGCATAGACTGTCCTTCCCAAGTCCAGAGGGTTTGATTTCTCTAGGAAGAAGGATTTGGGTTAGAGCAAGCAGAGGCTTTACCCTTTTGGTTCCATAAGATAATGGTTCCTGTTTTTTCTTTAAGGTCTTTGACTTCTCCATCTTAGAACGGTGAGTCAAATGAAGAGAGTATAGAAACGTCAGGAAAGGCACGGAGGAGTCTGAGAATGTTTGATCTAGTGCTTTGCTCCCTGTCAAAGCATGAGGGAGGGCAAGGACTCTAGTTCTTAGTCAACGCAAGCCTGTCACTCTGGACCATGATCAGTGCAGTAAGAGCACCATCATGGAGTTACCTTGGAGGAGCCTGGAGGAAGAAGACTGAGGCTGTGCTCCTGGCTCCCCAGGGCCTGTGCTCGGTGTACAAGGGATCATGTCTAAAGTTTTCCACAGCCTCAGAGGTGCTGTAAGGGCCGGGGGACCTCAGTGGGCTAGCTCAGAGTGAAGAGACTGTAGTGTGAGGAGCCTTTAAGAGCAGAGGCCCACTACCACATAGAATCCTGGCACAGAAGCTGCCTGCTTACAGGCAGAAGTGAGGAGTTGCAGCAGTGATCAAATGGCCCACAAGGCCAAAAATATTTACAGTCTGGTCTTTCCCAGAAAAATCTTGCCAGTTCCTGCTGTAGGAAATTTTGAATTTTAAGACTGTAATCATAAGTATAGTAATTGATCTGAGACAATCGAAGGTACTAATGACTTCATAGGAAGGCATAAAAGAATGGATTATTTAATTTGCTGATTTATTGGAAAAGAAAATTATGAACTGTCTTAATTTGGCTGCTGTAACAAATTACCATAGACTCAGGTGGCTTAAAGAGCAAACATCTATTTCTCATAGTTCTGGAGGCTGGGAAGTACAAGATCAAGGTGCTGGCAGCTCCGCTGTCTGATGAGATCCCACTTTCAGGCTTGCAGACTGCCAGCTGCTGCTTGTGTCCTTACATGGCAAAAAGAAAGCTAGCTTGTTGCCTCTTCTTATAAGGGCACTAATGCCATTCATGAGGGTGGAGACTTCCCAAGTTAATTTCCTCCCAGAGGCCCATCTCCTAATACAATCACATTGAAATTAGGGTTTTAACATATGGATTTTGTTGGGGGACACAAACATTCAGATCATCGTAACGTGAATACTGAAGAAATCATATATTCTCTGAATTAAGCTAGTTGATCTGTTTGGAAAAAAAGGAGAAGCAAAGAGAATCAAATTCAGAACTAACAAGTAGCCAATGATGCCCTACATTTCACCATTAATATTAAGTTTCAGACGGAATCAATATTATAATGAAAAACTGGAAGGACTATGTGATGAAAAAGCATATATCATCTTGACAGGCTAAAAGGACTCATTTTATTAAATATATATGTATGGTTTAAATGGAAATAATTGTGATAGCTATTTGTTAAATATTTCATGATTCCTCACTTGACTTTTAAATCAAATATCAGTCTTGATTATGTCAGATAAGAAGGCCTCTGATATATTTAAATTTTATATTTGTCCAGGATTACTGGGCAAATCCTGACTTTCTTAGTGCCCATAGGGTAGAGCCTTATAGTAAGATTGGACCGGCTACCATAAATAAATCACTTTGCTTTCCTTTCCCTCTCACCTCCTGCCATTTCTGTGGAGCGTGGATGACTTTGCTACCCCAAAGCTACATGCTTTGGGTATATCAGGCAAAATAATCACAATATGGATTTGTACATAAATTGAGAAGGAGTTTCTCTTCTGTCCCTCTTTCCTTTGGCTGATACCTCTTAAATCACAGCTGTGTTGGTGAACAACTGCAAATATATTAAAAACCATTGAATTTTACCCTTCAATGGGTGAACTGTATGGTATGTGAAACATATCTCAATAAAATCAGAAAACTCACAGGAGAAAATAAAAAACTTAGTGCCCAGTTCTTGGCATAGAACTAAAAGGAAAAATATGGCTCAGCACCTCCTGCTAGAAACAGATAGATAAGAGTATCAAAAGTGCACAGTAATTTAAAATAATTCAAACATTTGCTTCTATTGAAGATCATAAAAATGCTATACTAAATAGTGTATTTAGGTAGGTAAACAAACCATCAAGACGAAGCTAATTTGCTTTATTACAGTGTAAGGAGTATAATACTAGGCAGAATAGAGCAGAGTTGTTATTTTCTAGGTTTAAAGTAATTAAATTATGTATCTGGAAGCCTAGCTTTGTCTTATCAATTATGTAGTATTTCTAGGGTCTCTGTGAGGTCCTGTTGTGTCTGGGCTGAGATGAGTAGCTCACTAAGTAGGCAGTAATGAGACGATTTTAATTTACAAATACAAGAATAAAGATTCAAATTAGTTCCATCCTTTTAAAGAGTGATATTAAGAAGTGTTAAAATACACTCATTTTAACAATGTTTCCGTTGCTCAAAACACTTTTGGCATCATTTTCTTTGCCTTTTTCAGGCAGGAAAATGTCAAAACTTTATAATCATATCTCATTTGTGTGTATGAATGTGTTTGTCCATATATAGTATGAATTAGTATCATCGCTTGTTTCCAAATGTCTTTTGGCTGTTTCAAAAGTCAAATCTCCCCTTAAAGGGAAAACATTTGCCACTATTGAGAATATTCCAAAGTATGGGCTGAAAGGGGCTCCCAGAACTGGTTGGAAGGTTAAGACTGAAGCACGAGGCTTGGGAATTTGGCAGGGCCTTGGTCCAGGTGGTCACAGTAGAGGTCACACCACTAAGTAACGTGGTTTCGAGTGTTCCTACTAGCTAGTTCACTGTTAAGACTTTCACCTCCGCTGCTGCCAACTGGCTGTGGAGTCTTGTATCACTTCCTTTAGATGTTATAGTCCCAGTAGGAGTGTTGGTGCAGCCTGAGCATGTGAGGATGGGAGGGTGGGGAGATGGGATGTGTGAATCCTTTGTCTTGCTCTTTGAATCTGTTCCCACCTAAATTCATACAACAGAAGATTTCCCCACAAATGTTCATTACAGATTTATTTAAACATTACTGATATTATAGATGCATCTTTGGATTCTTTTGTTAAAATGAGCATCTATCAGATGTTTATAGTTTAATAAGTAGAATACAAAACAATTGTAAAAAGAGATGTACTTCTAGGCAGAGTTCGCCCCTGTGCCTTGAAATGGGGGAAACAGGAGAGAAGGCTGCTATACCCCCAGCTCAGTGCTCTTCTGTCCCCCAAAGGGTGGCCAGAGCCTTGACCTACAGAAAATTCTACTTGGTGGTGCTATCACCTGGACACAGTGTGAGAAATCAGGTAAAAAGGAGAGAAGTGTAAAGTGTGCTCACGTTTCTTTATCCTCTCCCTGACCAATTATCATTGCAGTTTCACTCAGAACTTCAGTTTAATCTCTTGTCTGATTTGGAAGGGAGAAAGTACATTTAAAAAATAAAAAGGAACAACAACAAGAAAGCGTAGCTGGAAAGGCAAGGGTTCTGTTCTTCTTTGTTAAGAGACTAACGTTCCTAAACTCCCAGGAGACTCTCCTGGCTATTGTAACCACTTTTTTTTTTTTTTTTAAGTTGAAAAAGTGTGATCTTGGGGAAACTTAGGGGAAACATTTTTCTTCATTTTCTTCTCAAAATAGAGACAGGAATAAGGCAGGGGAAAGTGTAGATGAGTAAATATAGCCACTGTCACCTTAGCATAATTGGTGATAAAGTGCTGGTGCATCTTATTTTTATTCTATTGAGTCGTTTTTTAATTGGCTGTCCTTGAAATAGTGGTGATTTTTTTTTCAGCTGACTTCTTCACTTCCGTTTTCCTGCTAATGACCTTTTTTCAGGGGTGGGACAACTATACTCTGGTGAATGATCAAATATTCAGGCAAGTATTTCTTGGTGTTATAAGCTCATTAAATCTGTCATTTCTTGCAGTATGCTGGGAAGTGCTGTTTACAGCCCCTTTTCGCAGTGTAGAACCTGTCTTCTGTTGAGAGCCACGGAAGCTCCTCCTCTGATAATCCATCTCCTGCTTTATCAGAGCCAAACTCTGCAAAAACTGCCAACACCTGTGGGTGTGCTGAACCCTATGAGTTGCCTAAAGCTAGTACTGCAGGAGACATTTTGAGATGCTTCTGGAAGACTTTTCAACTTAGAGCAGTGGTTCTCAAACACCAGCATGCATTAGAATCACCTGGAGGGCTTGTTAAGCCCCATTGCAGGGCTCCATCTGGAGAGGCTGACTCAGTGGGTGTGGGAGGCAGCCTGAGAATTTTCATATTTAACAAATCCAGGTGCTGCCGCCGCCGCTGCTGCTGGTCTTGAGACCATACTCCAAGATCCACGGAGATTTATGGCTCAAATGGGTGTGTAAACGCCCTAGGTAAAATGGAGAAATCAGGGCAGTAAATCTTTGAATTAGTGTTTGTGAAATATCACAGAGTGCAGAGTATTGTGGGGAGTGTTTCAGGTAAGTGTATGCAATTCCTGCCACCTAGGATCTTCACAGTAACTTTAAGACTTTTCCAAGTAACTTTATTAATCTCATGGAGAATGTTATTTAACAAAATTCTTCTACTTTTGGTATAAAATAGTAATCAGATTGTTTCTTTTTTTTTTTTTTTAAATCTTTTTTTTTATTAGTTGGAGGCCAATCACTTCACAACATTTCAGTGGGTTTTGTCATACATTGATATGAATCAGCCATGGATTTACACGTATTCCCCATCCCGATCCCCGCTCCCACCTCCCTCTCCACCCGATTCCCCCGAGTCCTCCCAGTGCACCAGGCCGGAGCACTTGTCTCATGCATCCCACCTGGGCTGGTGATCTGTTTCACCGTAGATAGTATACATGCTGTTCTTTTGAAATATCCCACCCTCACATTCTCCCACAGAGTTCAAAAGTCTGTTCTGTATTTCTGTGTCTCTTTTTCTGTTTTGCATATAGGGTTATCGTTACCATCTTTCTAAATTCCATATATATGTGATAGTATGCTGTAATGTTCTTTATCTTTCTGGCTTACTTCACTCTGTATAAGGGGCTCCAGCTTCATCCATCTCATTAGGACTGGTTCAAATGAATTCTTTTTAACGGCTGAGTAATATTCCATGGTGTATATGTACCACAGCTTCCTTATCCATTCATCTGCTGATGGGCATCTAGGTTGCTTCCATGTCCTGGCTATTCAGATTGTTTCTTGTTCAGTGTAAAATGAAATATTATTTCACAGAAGCATCAATTTACTATTTTTTTTCAGTATTTTCCCTATAAAATAATAACTTGAGACTTACTTTAACATAGAAAAGATGTGGACTTCAAAAACTTAGCCCATATGTTGCAACAGGAATGATTTCACTGTTGAGTGCATTTTATAAAAGCCGATTTCACTTACATTTCTGGCTCCATCTTCTATAAACAGCCAAAGTTGCTTTTATTAAGATCATGTGCTTCAAGGGCCTCAGGAGCAGATGGTGGCTGTGGGTTGCTCTTTAGACTACAGCCTGAGATCTCTGCTTAGGGAGCCAAGGAGCTTTGGGCTGGTATCTTGCTCTGTTATTTAGGCAAATTATGTATCCCCTTGTGAAGAAACAGTCCTAGGCTTTGCTGACCTCTCTATTGTGAGTTTGTTTCTCTACCTTGTGTTCCTGTCTTTATTTCCTTTACTCGGTTTCTTTGACTCTAGTTTACTGTTCTTTCAACTTTGTGAACTTAAATGCTTAGATCATTTTTTTTTAAATTTAACTTAAATGCTTAGATCATATCAGATTTTTGTATTTTCTTCTGTGTGCATAAAAAGCTATAAATTATCCTTTAAGCACAGCTTTAGTAACTCCCATGAATTTTGGTGTTTATTGTTTTTATTATGTCAGTTTAAGATGTTTTCTAATTTCTATCATTTCTTGGGTCTGTGAGTTATATAGACATTTATTTTTAAACATGGGGTTATTTAATGTCTTTGAGCATAAAGTTCTTTATCTTTAAAACACAATAGTTGTTAGGAGGAATAAATGAGCTAATATAATCAAAGTGCTTGGAACAGTGTCTGGCAAAGGGAATTTTCAATAAAGAGTTCAGTTGCTCAGTCGTGTCCAACTCTTTGTGACCCCATGGACTGCAGCATGCCAGGCCTCCCTGTCCATCACCAACTCCTGGAGTTTACTCAAACTCATATCCATTGAGTCAGTGATGTCATCCAAACATCTCATCCTCTGTCGTCCCCTTCTCCTCCTGCCTTCAATCTTTCCCAGCATCAGGGTCTTTTCAGATGAGTCAGTTCTTTGCATCAGATGGCCAAAATATTGCAGTTTCAGCATCAGACCTTCCAATGAACACTAAGGACTGATTTCCTTCAGGATGGACTGGTTGGATCTCCTTGCAGTCCAAGGGACTCTCAAGAGTCTGCTTCAACACCACAGTTCAAAAGCATCAATTCTTTGGTGCTTAGCTTTTTTTATAGTCGAACTCTCACATCCATACATGACTATTGGAAAAACCATAGCTTTGACTAGATGGACCTTTGTTGGCAAAGTAATGTCTCTGCTTTTTAATAAAGAGTAGCTATTTCTATTATTATTGTTTGAAAATATGCTCCAAGGATTCAAGATAGAAAACATAGATAGCTTGCTTTCCTATAAATAGTTTGGGTTGGGGAAAAAATTTCTATCCACAATATATATGAAACACAATATTTGTTGTACTCTACAGATTGACTCTATGGACATTTACTGATTAATGGATTTAGCCATTCTTTTCAAGGGTTCACTTAAAAAAATTTTTTTTAAATTTATTTATTTTAATTGGAGGCTAATTTCTTTACAATATTGTAGTGGTTTTTGCCATACATTGACATGAATCAGCCATGGGTGTATATGTGTTCCCCCTCCTGCCTCCCTCCCCATCCCATCCCTCAGGGTCATCCTAGTGCACCAGCCCTGAGCAAGGGGTTCACTTTTTTGTTGACTTTATTATATAGTAAAGGCCCTGAGAAAGTGTGATTCTTGTCTTTATTTAAGTAACTTTATATCCTAAAGTTTAAAATACATGATTTTATTTTTTAAAAAGTAAGATGCATCTAAATTTTTGAGTATGTTTAATGTATTATTTAACTCACAAAACTTAAAGTTAACATTGTAACAACGTTTATTGATGTCTTTTATTAAAAAAATATAGTTTTTTGTTGTTGATTTTGACTCACAAAATTGACTTTATGACTCACAAGTGTATCATATTCCCTAGCTTAGAAAGTGCTGACTTACATATATCATAATTTATTTCTTGAGGCTGGCAGATTGCTATGTAGGGTTGCTGAGCCAGGAAGGTAGACAAGTGGTTACTGGGCTTATGTTCAACAATATCCTACTACAAGAGTCCCAGGGTGGGAACATGGCTGTGTTTGACCTCTCTCTGTTTTCCTGTTTCTAAGTCCCTCCTACCACCTGTTTCCATTTCATGGCCTCTGCTATTGTAAGATTCCTAATATGGATGTTTTAATTCAGCAACTGTCATTTTAATTCAAATGGCTTGCTGACAAGTGTGAGCAATTGAGTCATTTCACTTTTCTTGAGGACTATCTCATGTCAGTCTTCCCAGAACTGGAGGAGATATTACACATGGGTTAGGGCAAGACTCCATCTCAGTACTACCAGCTGCCATGGCTTTCTCTGGCTGGTGCAACTCCACTCAAACATTTTGGGGGAGATGTTTGGTGGAGTCACCTTTTCTTTTCAGGTTTTTTTTTTTTAATCTCTTTCAGTCAAGTTTTCCCATGACATTTAATTGCCAGTGGGAAAAATTTATGCAGGTGATTCCAATGTGCAGCCAGGATCAAAAGCTGCTGAGAAGCTGATCTAGGAAGTTTCATTTTCTCTTCTTTGACTTTCTTAGCCAGCCTTCCCTCAAAATAACTCTACATGACCATGTTAAGAAAATTGCTTTTTATTCTTCACTTAGTGACAAGGTTTAAATTGCAAAAACCCCTGGGAGTTCCTCAAAATTAAACATAAAATTATTATTGAACAAGGAGTTCTACCAAATGAATTGAACATAGGTGTTCAAATAAAAACTTATACATGAGGGTGATACTATGATTTATAATAAGAAATATATATTTGGTTTTCACCCCATTTGTGGACCACAGCTCCTAAAACCTTTGGAATTTCTTACACAAGGGGTCTTAAAGTGACTTTTGGAAATCTGATGACCAGGGCTTGTTGGCAGGAAAACAGATCATGTGCTGAGGGTTTGTCAGGGAGTGTTTAACAGTAGGATTCCTGTGTGCTGTTTCCTGTCTCTCTTGAGCCCTCTGTTCCTTATCAGCCTCTCCCAGGATGGAGATCAAAGAGATGGGATGCCTGCATAGGATTTCCTTCATTAGCTTTTCCATTTGGTGAAAGGGGTTATTTACCACCCTCTTTTGATATGGATCGCCTTTTGGCCTTATGGCCTTTATTGCTCCTTGCTTCCTTGGTAACTTGTAAAGTCTGGTCTCTTGATCTTTATCTGAAGAAGCTACCAGTATACATACTCTTACAGAATTCAATAAAGCACCCTTGTTCCATCAGAGCTTGGGTCCCTGTGTCTTTCTCTCTCTCTCTCTATTTCTGGCTGATTCCCTGGAGCACGAAGGCCGGCTGCGTAACCCAGGGAATATTAGCCTCTTTCCTTCTTTCACTTTCTCATCACTGACTCCGGACCAGCAGGTTCCGGTCCATGAAAGGACCCCAACGAGGGCTGGAACCTTCAGACCCATCCCCCTGACCACCTGGTAGAGGAGAGGGGCTGAAAGTTGAGTCAATAGACAGTGGCCAGTGACGATCATGTCTGTGTAATGTGTGCATGCGTGTGTGCTAGTTGTGTTGGACTCTTTGTGACCTCATGAGCTGTAACCCACCAGGTCCTCTGTCCATGGGATTTTCCAGGCAATACAGGAGTGGGTTGCTATTTCCTACTTCAGGGGATCTTCCTAACCCAGGGATCGAACAGGAGTTTCCTACATTGGCTGGCAGATTCTTTATCAACTGTGCCATTTGGGAAGACACCTATGTAATGAAGTCACCATAAAAACCCAAAATGAGGCATTTTGGAGAACTTCCAGGTTGGTGAGCACATGGAGATTTGGGGAGCCTCTGCCCCTTCCCAACACTTTGTCCTTCATGTCTCTTCCATCCTGCTGTTCCTGAGCTATATACTTTTTAAACTTTATTTGTTTAATTGGCTGCACTGAATCTTAGTTGAGGCATGCAGGATCTTTAGCTGTGGTATGTGAACTCTTCGTTGTGGCATGTGAGATCTAGATTCATGACCAGGAATCAAACCTGGGCCTCCTACTTTGGGAGCACAGAGACTTAGCCACTGGTCCACCAGGGAAGTCCCATGAGCTATATTCTTTTGTAATAAGCTGGTCAAGGTAAGTAAACTGTTTCTTTGAGTTCTGTGAGCCACTCCAGCAAATTAATTGAACTAAAGGAGGGGTTGTTAGAGGCTTTAATCTGTAGTCAGAAGCACAGGTTGCAACCTGCACTTGAAATTGGCATCTGAAGTTGTGGGGCAATCTGGTAGGACTGAGCCCTTAAGTTGTGGAATCTAATGGTATCTCTGGGTAGAAAGGGTCAGAATTCAATTATATGATAAATCAGTCAGTCCAACTGATGTAGAATTACCCAATGGTATGGGGAAAACACATGCAGAAGGTATTGGGTGCAGAATGCTTACAAATATTCATAACAGCATTATTCACAGTAGCTAAAAGGTAGAAATGATTCAAGTGACTGATGAATGGATAAACAAATGTATTCTATTCATGCAATGGAAGATTATTCAGCCATAAGAAAGAATCAAGTGATACATGATCAACAGTCAGTCTGTCCCATCAGGAAGCTTTAATAAGTTTCTTATCCTTATTCATCAGAGGGCAGATAGAATGAAAACCACAATCACGGAAAACTAACCAAACTGATCACATGAACCAGAGCCTTGTCTAACTCAATGAAACTATGAGCCATGCCATGTAGGGTCACCCAAGATGGATGAGTCACAGTGGAGAGTTCTGACAAAACATGGTCCACTGGAGGAGAGAATGACAAACCACTTCAGTATTCTTGCCTTGAGAATCCCATGAACAGTATGAAAAGGCAAAAGATATGGCACTGAAAGATGAACTCCCCAGGTCAGTTAGGTGCCCAATACACTACTGGAGAAGAGTGGAGAAATAACTCCAGAAAGAATGAAGAGATGGGGCCAAAGTGAAAACAATACCCAGTTGTGGATGTGACTGGTGATGGAAATAAAGTCCAATGCTGTAAAAAGCAATATTGCATAGGAACCTGGAATATTAGGTCCATGAATCAAGGTAAATTAGAAGTGGTCAAACAGGAGATGGCAAGAGTGACCTTGATACTTTAGGATTCAGTGAACTAGAATAGATCAGAATGGGTGAATTTAATTCAGATGACCATTATATCTACTACTGTGGACAAGAATCCCTTAGAAGAAATGCAGTAGCCCTCATGGTCAACAAAAGAGTCTGAAATGCAGTACTTGGAAGCAATCTCAAAAATGACAGAATGATCTCTGTTCGTCTCCAAGGCAAACTATTCAATATCACAGTAATCCAAGTCTATACCCCAACCACTAATGCTGAAGAGGCTGAACTGTTCTATAAAGACCTACAAGGCCTTCTAGAACTAACACCAAAAAAGATTTCCTTTTCATTATAGGGGACTAGAATGCCAAAGTAGGAAGTCAAGAGTCACCTGGAGTAACAGGCAAGTTTGAACTTGGAGTACAAAATGAAGCAGGGCAAAGGCTAACAGAGTTTTACCAAGAGAATGCACTGGTCATAGCAAACACCCTCTTCCAACAACACAAGAGAGGACTCTACACATGGACATCACCAGATGGTCAATACTAAAATCAGATTGAATATATTCTTTGCAGCAGAAGATAGAGAATCTCTATACAGGCAGCAAAAACAAGACCAGGAGCTGACTGTGGCTCAGATTATCAACTCCTTATTACCAAATTCAGACTTAAATTGAAAAAAGTAGGGAAAACCACTAGACCATTCAGGTATGATCTAAATCAAATCCCTTGCAATGATACAAATGACAAAAAGATTCCAGGGATTAGATCTGATAGACAGAGTGCCTGAAGAACTATGGACAGAGGTTCTTGACATTGTACAGGAGGCAGAGATCAAGATTATCCCCAAGAAAAAGGAATGCAAAAAGGCAAAATTGTTGTTTGAGGAGGCCTTACAAATAGCTGAGAAAAGAAGAGAAGTAAAAGGCAAAGGAGAAAAGGAAAAATATATCCATCTGAATGCAGAATTCCAAAGAATAATAAGGAGAGGTAAGAAAGCCTCAGTGATCATTGCAAAGAAATAGAGGAAAACAAAAGAATGGAAAAGACTAGAGATCTCTTCAAGAAAGTTAGAGATACCAAGGGAACATTTCATACAAAGATGGGCACAATAAGGGACAGAAATGGTATGGACCTAACAGAAGCAGAAGATATTAAGAAGAGGTGGCAAGAATACACAGAACTGTATAGAAAAGATCTTAATGACCCAGATAACCATGATGGTGTGATCACTCACCTAAAGCCAGACATCCTGGATTGCGAAGTCAATAGGGACTTAGGAAGAATCACTACAAACAAAGCTAGTGGAAGAGATGGAATCCCAGTGGTGCTATTTCAAATCCTAAAAGATGATGCTGTGAAAGTGCTGCATTCAATATGCCAGCAAATTTGGAAAACTCAGCAGTGGCCACAGGACTGGAAATGGTCAGTTTTCATTCCAATCCCAAAGAAAGGCAATGACAAATAATGTTCAAACTCCCACACAAATGCACTTATCTCACATGCTAGAAAAGTAATGCTGAAAATTCTCCAAGCCAGGTTTCAACAGTATATGAACTGAGAACCTCCAGATGTTCAAGTTGGATTTAGAAAAGGCAGAGGAACCAAAGATCAAATTGCCAACACCTGTTGGGTCATCAAAAGAGCAAGAGAGTTCTAGAAAAACATCTACTTCTTCCTTATTGACTATGTCAAAGCCTTTGACTGTGTGGGTCACAAAAAACTGTGGAAAATTCTTAAAGAGATGGGAATACCAGGCCACCTTACCTGTCTCCCAAGAAATCTGTATGCAGTTCAAGAGGCAACAGTTAGAACCAGAAATGGAACAACAGACTGGTTCCAAATTGGGAAAGGAGTACGTCAAGGCTGTATTTTGTCACCCTGCTTACCTAACTTCTATGCAGAGTATATCATGCAAAATGCCAGGCTGGATGAAACACAAGCTGGAATCAAGATTGCTAGGAGAAATATCAATAACCTCAGATATGCAGATGATACCACCCTAATGGCAGAAAGTGAAGAGAAAATAAAGAGCCTCTTGATGCAGGATCAAAGAGGAGAGTGAAAAAGCTGGCTTAAAACCCAACATTCAAAAACTAAGATCATGGCATGTGATTCCATCATTCATGGCAAATAGAAGGGAAAAAAATGGATACAGTGACAGACTTTATTTGCTTGGACTCCAAAATCACTGCAGATCGTGACTGCAGCCATGAAGTTAAAAGATACTTGCTCCTTGGAAGAAAAGCTATGACCAACCTAGACAGCATATTAAAAAGCAGAGATATTACTTTGCCAACAAAGGTCTGTCTAGTCAAATCTATGATTTTTCCAGTAGTCATGTATGGATGTGAGAGCTGGACAATAAAGAAAGCTGAGTGCTGAAGAATTGATGCTTTTCAACTGTGGTGTTGGAGAAGACTTGAGAATTCCTTGGACTGCAAGGAGATCAAACCAGTCAATCCTAAAGGAAATCAATATTCATTGGAAGGTCTGATGCTGAAACTGAGGCTCCAATACTTTGGCTCCCTGATGCAAAGAACTGACTCATTGGGAAAGACCCTCATGCTAGGGAAGATTGAAGGCAGGAGGAGAAGGGGATTACAGAGGATGAGATGGTTGGATGACATCACTAACTCTTTGAACATGAGTTTAAGCAAGCTCTGGGAATTGGTGATGCACAGGGAAGGAGCCCGACGTGCTGCCGTCCATGGGGTCTCAAAGAGTCAGACGTGACTGAGCAACTGAACTGAACTGATACATGACACAGCATGAGGAACCTTGAAAACTTCATGCTAAGTGAAAGAAGTCAAGCACAAAAGGTCACATGGTGTATGGTTCCATTTATATAGAATATCTGGAATAGGGAAATCCACAGAGGTTGAAAACAAGTTAGTGGTTTCCAGTGGAAAAAGTCATTTTTTCGATGAAAATATTTTGGAACTAGAGAGGTGATGTTTGGGCTTCCCAGGTAGAGCTAGGGTTAAAGAATTCGCCCACCAATGCAGGAGACATAAGAGATGTGGTTTTGATTCCTGGGTCAGGAAGATCCCCTGGAGGGCATGGCAACCTACTCCAGTATTTTTGCCTGGAGAATCTCATGGACAGAGGAGCCTGGCAGGCTACAGTCCACAGGGTCAGAAAGAGTCAGACCTGACTGAAGCAACTAAGCATGCGTGCAGAAGTGATGTTTACATAGCACTGTGAATGGACTGAATGTACTCAACTGTAGGTTATGTGAATTTTACCTCAGTTTTAAAAAATGAAGCAAACCAAAACAAGATGGTACTGGAAAATCTGCACAGAGATACCTTTGACTATAAATATAGTCTCTCTTATTTACTACCAAGGACACAAAAACACAACACTGGGAGAGGTTAATAGTACATTAGAGACGGATTTACTGAAGCTATTGCAGCTTTAGTCAGAGGGTCCCTCATGTGCATGCTCCTATTTTAAGTTCCTGTTTGGGGCACTTGTACTGTCTTTGAAACTAAAGTACTTCATCTATAAAGCCAAAGAGTTGTGATGATTGAGTTGATATAATAAAGTCCTAGATTTTGTAAAAATTACAAAAATAATATATTCTAACTTCAATTAGTTGAGACTGCTCTTTCTGCTCTAACTTTTGGGTCATATTTTCCTTTGGATTATGATGGTTAAGTGGCCACGGGCACTTTTGGAATTAAGCTGATGGGAGTTTGAATTGGATATACACCTACTTTGGGTTATGTGTGATTCATACATCTTAGATGCATAAAACTTAGACAGTGTGGTAGACTGTACAGTGGCCCCCAGAGATGTCTAGGTCCTATTGCCTGGAACCTGTGAATGTTACCTTATATGACAAAGGAGACTGCAGATGTTATTAACAATTTTGAGGCAGGGAGACTGTATGAGAAGGCCCTGAAAGCAATCACAAGTGAACCTATAAAAGAGGCAGAGGAAGATTTGACACAAAAAGAAGGCAAAATGGCCACTGAAGCAAGATGCTATACTGCTGGTTTTGAAGATGGAGGAAAGGTTTCATAAGCCAAGGAATGCTGGGAAAGGCAAAGAAATGAATTCTCCCCTACAGCCTCTTGAAGGAGGTTGGCCTGCTTGATCTTAGCCCAGTGAAACTGATTTCACATTTCTGACCTCTGGAACCATAAGGGAATGTGTGTGTGTTGTTCTCAGCCACCACATGTGTGGTAACTCGTTACAGTAGTCATAGGAAGCTAATATACAGGGAAAGCTAAGTTACTGCTAGCTACACTGGTGTTGGAATGGCTTCTATAAACTGTGTGTGACATGTTTTTTGCTTGCCAGTTTATTGGATTATTTTAGCATTTCAGATGCATGTTGTCCTGCTAAAATCGTGTGGTTCCAGATGACATGGCACACCCCAAATGGCAGGTGTGATAAAACAACCTGAAGAGGGAAGTATTCAAGTGGCCAAACCCCTAACATTCACTAATAAGTCAATGTGTACAGTATTAACTATAGGAGCAAGTATACCAGCTTCCCTGGTGGCTTAGATGGTAAAGAATCCTCTTGCAATGTGGGAGACCTGGGTTTGATCCCTGGCTTGGGAAGATCCCCTGGAGGAGGGTGTGACAACCCACTCCAGTATTCTTGCCTGGAGAATTCCCATGGACAGAGGGGCTTGGCAGGCTACATGGGGTCACAAAGAGTCGGATATGACTGAGCGGCTAAGCACAACACAGCACAACCAAGAATTATAGTTAATAAAAGTGGAGACAGAAGGCATAAAGATGTTGATAAGGACTAGGACCTTCTCAAGCAAGAAGTGAAAAAGCAGCAGGAAGATGAAAAGGACAGAAAAGAAAATTTCAATTTGTACAGTCAACAGAAGGACATGAAGATAAACCGTAGCTGGCCATTGATTTACATACATACTCCTGGTTTCCCTGGTGGCTCAGGCCGTAAAGGATCCATCTGTAATGCAAGAGACCTGAGTTTGATCCCTGGGTTGGGAAGATGCCTGGGAGAAGGGGATGCAACCCACTCCAGTATTCTCGCCTGGAGAATACCATGGATAGAGGAGCCTACAGTCTATGGGGTCGCAAAGAATGGGATACAACAGGGCAACGAACACTTTCACTCATCTTTCATTATGACTTGTGATAAGCACTACTCCATTCAACAATGGTTAATGACTTTTTTCAGAAAAATCATGATCCCATAATATTTATGAAACACCAAATGGGACATAAATGGACAAAAAAGATGATGCTTCTTAATTAGATATTTTGGGGAAAAAAAATCATTGCTATAAGATGGGACAAGCTAAAGCTGTAGAAGTACAAGTATTCTATTAATAGGAATGTATCAGGCAGTTAATCAATAATTATAGTATTAGTATTACACATTTCTTCTGGACTATGGAACATGTTCTTTACCACTTTTTAGAAGTTTGTACTTTAACAATTCTTTTTTTATTTTAAATAAGTATTCACTTGAATTTAATATTTTACAGTCTCTGTCTAATGTATCCCATATTCTATCCCTGTGTCAAATAGTCTACATGTACTTTTATATTCATTTAATAAAAATATCTATTTATATTTTATAGTTTTATTCACTTTATATTCATTTATACTTTATGTTACTCAGATAAAGGGTAAGTGTCTAGTTTCCTTTTTTATTCTGTGGGTAGAAGGTTTTCATTCACTGAACAGCTGACCAATTTACATACCTAGTAAAAGAAATGAGGTGAAATTTGAGGGAATAAACTTGAATTTTAAAAAATTCCTTGAGCAATGTCTAGCTTAAAATTAATTCAAGTAAACAGATAATGCTTAAGCAATTTTCAAAGTCTTGATAAGATGCCGTCAACACGATTTAAACTTGAGATTAGCTAACGTAAGTGGCAATTAGATTTAGCTCATACATTTGGAGCTATGATGGAAAGCTCCTGTGGGTACTCTTTTATTGCACACAAAAAGAAAGATGAGAAAAAAAGAGTTGTGTTCCCCTGTATTTTTCCTAAGGTGCATTGCTTTGCAAGATCCTCAGAGAGCAAAAGAATAGGTGAGTTATACGAAAGAAACCTATATAGAGGATTTAATTATTTCAAAATTGCCCATTTTTTTCCCCCACCAGCAATAACTACAGAAGCCTTCATTAAAAAAGTCAATTTTCCTAGGGAAAATAACAAATAAATACAGCATCTAACTATAATAAGTAATTTTGTACCCTCCTTCAAAGGTTTTTGTTCTGAAGAGTCAGGTTAGTTTTAATTCCCATCTAGTCTCTAGCGTGCTATTTGACTGATTCCCTAAAGAATAGTAGCATTGATGACCTTGGAGAGTCTGTGCTCCCAGGCATATCTGATGGTCATTTAGGCCATTACATTTCAGCATTCAACATCAAAAATTTACTTCCACTGCCAAATTTGCTTAGATTTCACCCAAATTTGCCTTTGCCTCCCATCCTTGATATATGAATATTAATTAACAACTACATGATCATCTCACACATCCAGAATGTCAGAGACACAAAGACCCTCAGAGACCATCTTTTTCAACACGCGCATTTTTATAACAGATGAGAAGGGAGGCCCAGGGTGGTGGAGGTGCCTTCTGACACTGGCCTTTATTTGTAGACGCAGAGCCAGAAGGACACCCTGTGGCATTTCCCATCACATTTCCTGCTTTCATGAGCTGGGCTGCAACATGGATTCAGAATCATTACACATGAAATCACAGTCATAAAGCATACCCTTCAGGCCCTCTGATGAAACAGTTAACCTATTATAAAACAGCTGAGAAAAAGTCATCCATTGTTCTCTCAGATGTTTCTCAAAACAATTTTTATTAAAAGCAAATAAAATGAAACAAGTATCCAGATATATCCTTTAAAATAGAGATTTTTGTGATTGTGTTAATTCCTTCTGTTTCAGCTGCACTTTGATACATTTCATGAAGTGGAGCTGCAGAATGAAAGCCACTTAAAAGGCAAATTTTCACACAGAGCTTCATGAAATAATTCACATATATTTAAATTTTACAGTTCACCTTTTTAAGCATATTTACAGAATTGAGCAAATAGCACCACAATATAATTTTAGAACATTTTCATCACCCCCCCAAAAGAAATCCAATATCCATTAGCAATCACTCTCCATTCCTGCCCATCCACTCCCCAACCTGAGGCAAGAGCTAATGAATTTTCTGTCTGTATAGATTTGTCTGTTCTAGACATCTCACACAAATGAAATCATACAAAATGTGTAAATCTATGGCTGATTCATATGGGTATGACAAAACCCACTGAAATGTTGTGAAGTAATTAGCCTCCAACTAATAAAAAAAAATAAAAAGAAAAAAAATGTGATATTTTATGACTGGCTCTGGTTTCTCTCACTTAGCATAACACTTTCGAGTTTCAGTCGTGTTATGACATATGTAAATACGTCATTGCCTTCTATGTCTAAATAATGTTCTGTTGTATGCATAAACCATGTTTTATTTATACATTCATCAGTTGATGAGTATCTGGGTGTTTTCTACTTTTTTGGCTGGTATGAATAATATTGCTATGAGCGTTTGTAGATAAGTTTTTGGGTGGCATATGTTTTCATTTCTCTTGGGAATATACCTAAAAGCGGAATTTCTGGATCACATGGTAACTTGTTTAACATTTTGAGAAACTGCCAGACTGTTTTCCAAAGTGACTGTGCTATTTTATAATCTCACCAGCAGTATATGAAGCTTCCAATTTCTCCCCATCTTGGAAAAGGCAAATTTTACAATTTTAACTGGCAAATATTCAGTTATTGATTGAGTATCTCCTAGGTGAGAGGTCCTAGGTGCTGTAATTTTGGAAATCAACCCTGAATATTCACTGGAAGGACTGATCCTGAAACTGAAGCTCCAATACTCTGGCCACCTGATGCGAAGAGCCGACTCATTAGAAAAGACCTTGATGCTGGGAAAGATTGAAGACAGGAGGAGAAGGGGATGACTGAGGGTGAGATGGTTGGATGGCATCACCGACTCAATGGACATGAGTTTGAGCAAGCTCTGGGAGATGGTAAAGGACAGGAAAGCCTGGTGTGCTACAGTCCATGGGGTCGCAAAGAGTTGGACATGGCTGAGACTGAACAAAAATTTTGGAAATACTATCAATTCATTTGTGGTAAAACTTAGAACTTTTCTAAAGTGGATTCCTTCCTGAAGGGAATTATGTCAGTGTCTAGTGAAGAGACAGAAATTACACTCGTAATTTGAATAGGGAAAATTTCATATTAAATAATGTAGTAAAAGATAATTAGCTACAAAAGTGAAAGTTTCTCAGTTGTGTCTGACTCTTTGCGACTGACCCCATGGACTATACAGTCCATGGAATTCTCCAGGACAGAATACTGGAGTGGGTAACCGTTCCCTTCTCCAGGGGATCTTCCCAACCTAGGAGTCGAACCCAGGTCTCCCACATTGCAGGCGGATTCCGTACTATTTGAGCCACCAGGGAAGTAAGTGCAAAGGGGTAAGTTAAATGCTAAAGAACACAGGAATAGAGAGCCATAGGGAGCAGTTATGCCTTCTAGGGTGAGGAAGAATTCTCAAGGGAGGAATAAATTTGGGAAAGGGTTACCCTCCTCTCAGGGCTGAGATCCAGACCTTGTTGGAGAGAGAGAGATTGTTGTCCACCGGATGGTGAAGTTTTGTGAGCTGCCATTCACCAGGGCTGGCAAGCAGTGAGCCAGGAAAGCCCTACTAGGATCTGGCAAAACCTATGGGAAGGTGGGTGCCACTGAGTCTTCCACATACTGTTGGCAAGCAAGCTGCCTGTTCACCGGGAAACTCAGTGGGAAGCACCTGCTGGACAGTGATGCCACTGCAGGGGATCGTCCACACACCACAGATGGCAAGCCACAGGAGCAAGAAGGACCAGGAGGAATGAAGGAGGAACGTGCCTTCCTCTGCTATACTTTGCAATATCCCTCCTGCACCCTACCAACGAAATACGACATAGCGCCAGATGGCAAGAGTGAGACGTGTTTACAAAGTCCAGATTAGGGCAAAAGGTGAAAGAAAGTGAAAGTCGCTCAGTTGTGTCTGACTTTTTGCGAATTATCCATGGAATTCTCCAGGGCAGGATACTGGAGTGGGTAGCCATTCTCTTCTCCAGGGGATCTTCCCAACCCAGGAATCAAACCTAGGTCTCCCACGTTGCAGATGGATTCTTTGCCATCTGAGCCAGCAGGGAAGCGCAGATCAGGGCAACACAGGTGGATTTAGAGTTGAGAGGCTATAAGCCAATACCTAGCAGTCACCTCCTTTGGCTACTGACTTCCACATGCATCCTTTTAGGCATATTTGAACTTTGTCAACACAAAGTCTACTCTGTTTTCCATAGAAGTGCAGAATTTCTCACTTCTGCCTCCTGTGAGGAGATACACAGTTTCAACAGTCATTTATATCCTCCACTGGTCATGTTACTTACTCTTCAAATTTACTCACAGTTCCCTTGAGCATTCTCTTACCTAAAAGCTAAATTGAAGCATTTACATTCAATAATTTATATGTAAAATAATGAAAGGAATAAAGAAAAAAAGAAAATGGTTAAATATACAAATGCTTAACAGACAAATACACTCATACACATAAAGTACAAAAAACTTGTAAAACTGCTGCAGTCCTCATTTCTGTAATTGATAGGCTGGAGTTAAAATGTATGGCTTTCTCCTTTTTCTACTGTCTATTCCACATACCCATGGCCCTTAGATGGTCAGGGTTCTATACCTGGTGGAGTGATCCAGACCTTCATTTCCAAGAATCTGAGTTCTCAATAATCCTCACTTTAAAAAGTTTTGATTTCTATAGTTTCCTCAGTAACCTTTACTGTTGGTGCCCCCAGAAGATCCCCTGCATTCCATAGCCCTTGCCTCCATTGTGTAGTAGCACCCTAAATTCACCCTGGTAACCAGAATCAATCACACCAGCCAACAGAGTTACCCTTTTTTCTGTATTTTGATTCAGTGGCAAAAGGAGTACAAAATGGCCTGATGATATTCTCATCCTATGATTTAATGGAACCATTTTATGTCCCTTGGTGGATATTCTATATATAATATATATTCTTTTTCAGATTCTTTTCCATTATAGATTACAAGATGTTGAATATAGTTCCCTGTACTACAGAGTAGGATTTTGTTTATCTATTTTGTATATAGTAACATGTATCTGTTAATCCCAGATTCCTAATTTATCCTTCCCCTCATCTTCCTCCTCTGGCAAACACAAATTTGTTTTCTATGTCTGTGAATCCATTTCTATTTTGCAAAATACGTTCTGTTGTGTTATTGTTTTCAGATTCCACCTATAAGGGATATCATATGTCTTTCTCTGTCTGACTTACTTCACTCAGTATGATAATCTCTAGGTCCATCCATGTTGCTGCAAATGGCATTATTTCATTTATTCATGACTGAGTAATATTCTATTGTATGTGTATACCACATCTTCTTCATCCATTCGTCTGTTGATGGGCATTTAGATTGTTACCATGTCTTAGCTATTGTGAATAGCGCTGCTATGAGCATTGGGTACATGTATCTTTTAGAATTTAGAGCTTTCATCTTTTCTGGATATATTCCTAGGAGTGTGGTTTCTGGATCATAACTCTATTTTTTAAAAAAATATATTTTATTGAAGTATAATTGGTTTATAATGAGTTAATTTCTGCTATAAGCAAGGTGATTCAGTTATGCATACATATATGTATACATATTCTTTTTCACTATGGTTTATTACAGGATATTGGGTATAGTTCCTTGTGCTATACAGTAGAGCCTTGTTGCTTATCCATTCTATATATAATAGTTTGCATCTATATACAGACCTTCTCAAGGATACAGGTGCTCCACATAATTATATATTTATCAGTGACTTAATGAAGGGAGTATATTCTGGGTCTTCTTGGGGAATATAACTGGGAGGTAGGTGTACAGGTCATACGAAGTAATTCTCCAACACTAATGTTTCCCTTAGCTTTTGTAGACCACTCTTGCGATCAGGTTTCAGGCAACCAGCCACACAAAGTGTTAGAGCTGCTTCTTGCTGCACAAGCTAACATTTGAAATCCAAAACTGCTATTAAATATACCCATATCAATGAATTTGGCTCAGTCTAATTATATCCCATCTTCTTTGTTCTAACACCCTTATATCTATTTCCACATGTATTCTCCAGGTTTATGCCCATACATTTAGCAAAATCTTGCATTTCTTATGGAGAGTGAGCTGTTTTCTTCAGTGTTATAGTGTGTGCCCAGCTCCCTGGAGCATGCTGAGAATTAGCCCTGGGTTATGGATCTAGTGGCCACAAGAGGTAGTTGTAATTGTGGTAGGTCTTGAAGAGAGGGATCATTCTTTTTCAAGTCATCTTCTCCAGATGATGTTATCACAGCCTTTTCGATCAAAGAAAGGCTAGTGTCCTCAAACAAAAGAAGGCAAGCTACTTCACTGGTAAGAAAGACTCTGGTCAACTTGGGGTTTGAGGATTGTCAATTTCATTTCACTACAACCAGGTGTCCTCAGTCCACATTTTAGGTCTTCATTCTTTCCAAATCAGTGCCCTCACTTTTACATCAGAAACTTGATGAGACTGTGAGTTCAACTGATGTAGAAAATTCAACAACCCAACTGCTGAATTTTTGTGATTTTTTTTAGCAATATCAGCTGATTGGCTATAATAAATCGGAGATAGCAAGTGTCTCTGGATTTTCTGATGCTGAATAGTTAAATAATACTTATTTTGGCCATTTTAATGTCTTACGGTATTGCGGTTAGATTGTTTTCTGAGGACCACAGGATTCATTAAAAAATAGAACTACATTCAGTTCTGTCATCACTAACCTGCTCTTTTTTGATTTTGATATGTCAGTGTTATTAAATGCACTTTGCAGATAGACTTTTCCTCCTGACCTCCAAATAGGGACACTGTGATTGTGTAAACATTCGTAGGTTTTAAGCATCCTCACAAGGCATTGGTTTCATAATACAATAAACTAGATAAGCTCAATGCAGTGGAGAACATAAATATCTGTCTGATTAGTTGAAAAGCATACTATGAAGATTAAACATTTGCCTCATAGTGGGTATTAATCTCAGTCCACTAATATCAGTGTTTTTCTTATACTCCATCCTAATTTTTTTAATCGGCCACCATTCTGCCAGCATAGAGGAAACAGTCTCAGTCAGGCTTGGGTCTGCCTTTTCTCTCATTTTGCACTTTGAGGCCAGGCTCTAGGGAAGCTTCAAGTTGAAGGTGACTCTTCTGCTCCTGCGCAGTTGTTTCTGAGCGACTGTGCTCCCAGGAGGTCCTGGGTCCTTGGGCTTCCTGGGTTGCTCTTGAAGTATTCCTGGTACCTGTCTGCAGGGCATGTTTACTTCCAGTGGGTCATCCCACTGTGTTCACGTTGTACATGAACTTGGGGGACTGTTTCATTACAGTTTCTTCTCTGAAATGAGGGGTGGGGTGGGGGGAAACTAGAAACACCGCAGGATGCTGGAAGCACCTCCTCTTTTTCTGGAGACTTGTCATTCAGGACACCTCTTTTTTAGGACAGCCCCCTCTCCAGTTTCTGTTCCCCTCTAATCTGGGGGAATATTTTTTTCTTCTAGGGCTCTGGAGGCTAAGTAAGAAATTATTTTCCTTTTTCATTTTTTCTCAGACACTTGAATGGCCTTGGTTCATTTTCTTAGCTTTAAGGGCTTAGTTCTTACACTCCCTCCCCCTGCCCACCTCAGAAATCACTTCCAGGAAATCTCATAGGCCTTGTCTTCTTTCTGCCTCAATTTACCTCTGATGAACAAAGAGCTAACATTGTGCTTGTGAAGGGGGAATATAGTAAAAAATGAACACAATGTAATACCCCACAACTCTTTTCCTACCTTTTAAATAACTATTGGGAAATTTTAAAAATAGTTGACTAGTTGAAAATTCACCAAGTAATTAAATTCTAGCAATTAATACATTGTTTGTTTATTAAATAATGCATATGTTCTAAATGTCATTATCTGTGGTATAAATGCACATTGTAACCACTTCCTTTTAAGCATTTTCTTTGGAACTTTAACATTTGAATTGGATTCAGAACACAGAACAAACACATCTCTTAAAAGTGTCAGATTTGCTCGATTTCTTTTTGGCTCCGTGAAAAAGTAAATACAATATAAAACACCCATTTAATTTTAGAGGTTAAGAATGTGCTTTAAGTAATTTATGCTTAAAAATTCCCAAGTTATATAATCTTGTAGATTAAAAATGAGCTACGGTCATTTGAAGATGGCAGCAGCGCAATTGGCAGTTTAAAGGATTTACATGCAAAGGTGAAAACCTCTTGAAACAACCAGAGTTTCCTTGCAAGTCTAACTCTCAGAGTAATTTATTTCTAAAATCTTGAAATGTCATGCAGGAAGACGTTCAAGGATAGGTAAAATTATCCAATCTGCTTTGATTATGCTGGATCGGAGGACAGGTCAAGAGTGTAACAAAAGCTAAAACAGGAGGAAATGAAATGAGCTTATTGTGAACATGGCCTTTTCCTGTTTTAAAAAAGAGGATAGTTTATGTTATTTTGAGAATTGGGAAGTGGGAGAAGCAGATCAGCTTTTCATGATTCTGAAATAGAATTTTCCTGGCCCCACATCTCTCTCATTACTTGCCCCCTGTTCTTTAAAAAGGAAAACAACAACAACAACAAACCCTTCCTACATTTCTTCTGAAATAATTTCATAGTTGCATTTGCCAGATATTTAAGCATGAATGTGATAAGCAGTGCAAAGACCTTACTCTGTGGTGGTGTGAAATGACTGAGAAAATAACCGTTTTGGTAATGTTTGTTCATCTTCTGTCCTTATTCTCCATCCCTACTAGTTGAGCATAGCTGGAGGGAGGCTTCTGTGTGGACATCTGAGTTCCACTTGCTCCAGGAGAGAGTTCAGAGGCTTTTGCTGCACTGACCACTTTTCCTGGGCCTGGTGCACTAGACTGTCCCTGAGGCAACACTGGGAAGCTGAAGGGGGAGGTTGAACCACAGAAGATGTTGGAATGCTGAGACTCCTGGTGGTCATGAGAGACACTGTCTTTCAAAGTCAGGGCAAGGACTTGTGGGGTGGATCCTGTGAATAACAGTCACCCATCACGAAATGAGCCAGTTGGGTGGGACAACATACTTCAAGATTCTGCAACCAAGATAGACAGAGGACCAGACCAGAGACTCTTCCCAAAATGGGTTTCAAAAGCCCCAGTGTTCCTACATTGATGGGTGGGATACCCGGTGGTCTGAAAATGATTGAGATTGGATTTCACAAACCTCATGGGAAAGGGTCATCCAGTGAGAATTTGGAAAAGTAAAGAAGTATGACATTTCATGGACCTGGGGGTTGTAGAACAAAATCTATACCCATTACATTTGTTTCAAAAGCATAAGCAGTAGGTCCTGCCTTCTCCCTTGATCTGCTCTCCACATATAGCCAAGGCAAGACTATTGCAGGTTCCCTCTTGGACCAGAAGATGAAATTCTGTAAAGCGTTGAGGAATGTCAACAATTTAAAACTAGAGTTTACTGACTAACTACTTTGTTAGCCTGGTAGGTATTACCTGCTAGGTACTACACATATGAAGAAAAATATGTGATATCTGCTCTTGAGGAAGCAGAGCTTATACATTAAATCTATAAAGTATTGATGACATCAGTAAAAGGTCTGTATAATGGATGTGGCCGGGGCTGGGGCTGGGAGGTCCAGCCCAGAAAGTAGTGCAGAATAATAAGTCTTTAGTCATGTTTGATGGAGAAGAAGGCACATGTTTAGGCCCAAGGAAACAGAAGGGGATGGATAGAAATCTTATTTCTGTTCTGCAATGTCAGTTTCCCCATTATATAAACCTAAAATCATATAAAATGTAGTCTTTAGTACATGAGGCATCAGCAAGATTGTTTATTATGAAAATCTGGAGACTTAGGTACAGATAAGGTTGATATTCTGAAGCTCATAGAATTTGCTAACATATTATTACTTAGGAAAAAAGAGAAGATTGTAACTCAAAGAAAAAAATGTAAATTATCCTAGGAAGAAAAGGAAATCAGAAATCTTGAAGGCTCCCTTGGAGAAAATCAGATCTGTAGTTCTAACCTAGAATCAAATGATATTGGTTGAGAGTTAATGTGCTCTGTGCTAGAGAAACAAATGAATGTCAGTCTTTCCAAGGGAGATGGTAGGCAATAATCCTCTAATTATCTTCAACTAGAAAAAATAAATTCAATAACCCACACTATTCAGCAACCCACACTATTCTTCAAGCCACTATCTCAAATCTTTTCCTCCCTCCTTTAGATTAAACTTCTAAAAATGGCAAAGAGATATTTCTCTGAAAGGTTTGTTAATGAACAGATTCCTTTTGATAGAATTCTAGGCAGGAGTAGAGCTAATGAGAGAAATGTAATGGGCCAGATGTAAAACAGAGACTACAGTGTTCAAGAATTATCTAGAAATAGTGTCTTGGTGTCATTCCTAACAGCAAGAGACCAAGAGAAGTATAGCAGGGGGCCTTGTGCAATGCATTCCTCAGAAAAAAGTAGAACCTTATCAACCTAGAGATGAAGGCAGGAAGAACCTCAGGTCCTTGGACATCCTTGGGCAAATCATTTACCTTTCTGGGCCTTCACTCCCTCATCTAGAACTTAAGGTCCTTGTTCAAGTCGCCAAATTTTCAAGACTCAGGAGCAGTCACATATTAATATGATACCAGGTAGCCTTTGTCCTACACTGAACTGCAGGTACGATTGATGTATGTTTGTCTCCGGTCCATAGATTTGCATATTCACTAAGGATGAATCAGTTAAGGGCCAAAAATGGGAGTTTGAACAGCTGTAGAATGTATTCTTTGTTACAAGACAACTTTTCACCAGAAGATAGAGAAGCTTATCTAAAAACTGCCATCTGGTGTTTGCATGGGTGTGGAGTGCTAGAGAGGGGAGGATACTCCAGGAGATCAGGGAGGGGGTTCCTATGATATCTGGACCAATCAAAGAGCCTTGGAGGCTTGAATAATGACTCCTTTTACGTGGCCACAATTTTCTCTTGTTCTTTAGAAGTCATGAGTTAGATAATTTTTTTTTTCCTGTGAAAAAAATAAAAGTAAGTGAAAATGCTCCATAGAATATAATAGCAACCCACATCTCAGGATTAATTACTGCTTTTAAAAAACAAAGGGAAAGAGACCTTGCCTGTATAAAAGGCTGCGTGTGCGTGTGTGTGTGTGTGTGCGCGTGCGTGTGCATGCTCTTGGTTGCTCAGTCATGGCCGACTCTTTGCGACTCCATGGACTGTAGCCCGCCAGACTCCTCTGTGCATGATATTTTCAGGCAAGAATACTGGAGTGTGCTGCCATGCCCTCCTCCAGGGGATCTTCCCAACCCAGGGATCGAACCTGCGTCTCCTACCTCGAAGGCAGATTCTTTATTGTCTGAGACACCAGGGAAGCCCATTAAGGGCTGAAGAGCCACATAGAATTTTGGGAGAAAAGTGGTTGTTATTCTGTCATAGCTACATACACAGTTTTTCTATAAAGGTAACAGAAAATTCAAGCCTTTTAAGAATAGAATGCACAGGCGTTGGCTATGAGATCACACATAAGCAAAATCTGAGTTTCTGTTCAGATAAGTTGCCCATACTGAGAGGGAATGGTAGACTGAATGCCAAATGAGTGAAAGGTGAAGATTTTCAAGAAAGGAGTGATCAATTGTGTCACGTTCTGTTGACACGGCTGGGGAGTGACCGCGGGATTGAGCAACATGAGGGCCATCGTAACCTTGATGCAAACTTTTTCTCTGGTTACAGTAGGTTTAAAAGAGAACCCAGGCCAAGAACTAGAGATACCAAGTGAAGACAACGCTTTGATTTGTTGACCATTTGTTATTATACCAAGTGAGTTGCAAAGGGTGATTTTATAACCCGAGAGAAGTCTTCTTTGAGCTCCTGGTATAATTGCTTTTTAAAGCCATGGAGAGTCAAGGTCACTTGTGATTATAATCTTTCAGGAAAGTGGCTTCTTAGAAAGTTTATACTCTCATTCGAATGTTTCTCCTTTTTGACAAAATGCTTTATGGGCCACAACACAAGGCAACCTAATGAAAACTCCTCCCACTGTGAACTGGAGCTTTGCATATATTGAATATAATTACAAGTGCTGGTTGGTTTGATTGGTGCTAAGCGGGATCCCACAAACAGAGCAATTCAGACTTATAACCTTTCCTCCCTTGACTTTCTACCATTAATTTTTTGAGAGTTTCATGGAGTGTCTGGTAACAGCCCTGGCTCCCTCCCTTGCCATGTGGTGACCCTCCTTTTGGAAGAAAATTGGCTCGCTGGGTAGGGGGTGGTGGGCAGGAGGGATGAAATCATTGTTTTGCTTCAGTGTCCGCTCTGCTTGAGAGAACTTTCACCGCCAGGGAGTCTATATTTTTAGAATTAGCATGTTCCTTTTCAATGTTGTGAACATTCATTTTAAACCTACTATATTTAGTGAAGGTTTAATCATCCAAGTAGGGAAAGTAGTTGAAAGCCATCACCTTTCACTCCTTGCTTGTCGAAATAGCCCTGTGAACCTGAGGATGGCAATTTCAGCAACACCTGGTGAGGGTAGTCGACAAGAAAAATTCCACTGCTGGAGTTCAATGTGAGGAGCAGGAAAAATCAATCAGGTTCTTCTCACTCCTGTTCTAGCCTCCCTCCCTCCCTCACTGGGACTTGCCTCCTGCAAACTCCTTAACTGGAGTTGGTGGTGCTGGGTGTCTGCATGAGAGATACCTTCCCTTCCTACATAGAGATTAAGATTGAATTTTGCAAAATAACTTGCAGGTAACAGGATCTGTTTGTACCATTTACACATATGTGAGATGTTAGGAGGCTTCACAGGTGGCGCTAGTGTTAAAGAACCCACCTGCCAATGCAGGAGACATAAGAGACATGGGTTTAGTCCTTGGGTTGGGAAGATCCCAAGGAGGAGGGTATAGCAACCCACTTGAGGATTCTCGCCTGGAGAATCCCTTGGACAGAGGAGCCTGGCGGTCTACAGTTGAGGGGGTCTCAAAGTGTTGGACATGACTGAGTGACTGAACACGCATCCAAGATGTTATGGATGCTGGACTTCTCAGGTGGTGCTGGGGTAAAGAATCTGCCTGCTAATGCAGGACACGCAGGAGGTGGGTTAGATTCCCCAGGTTGGGAAGATCCCTGGAGCAGGAAATGGCAACCCACCCCAGTTATTCCTCCTGGAAAATTTCACGGACAGACGAGCTTGGTGGCTACAGTCCATAGTGTTGAAAAGGGTCAGACATGACTGAGCGCACACACAGCAAGATGTTAGGAAACTGTGCTCTGAATGAGATTCTTGAATTTTTCAGGGATGCCTTTTATTCCTTCATTTCCTCACTCAATTTTTCTGGCAGGGTTTTCTCCAAACCCATGCCTGGGATTGAAGTTGGGCCAGTAAGAGGGTTGGGTTAAGGAGTTCCAGGCTGAGAGAGGCATGAATAGATGCAGCAAGGCTGCTGGTGGGAGAAGGTACCAACTGGCATTAAAAAATGCTCTGAGACACAAATGTATTTTGCACGCTCATTTACTCATTCAGCAAATATTTATTGTATTGTTGTGGGAGATTCATGGAGCCTGGCACTACTGGGGAAGCATAGATGAACAGAAAAAAATTACCCCAACAAATGTATAATTACAGAGTGAGAGCTCAGAAGAAAAGGAATTGTTCATGAATGTGTAGCAAAGTGATGCTTCTGCTGAGATCTACAGTGCTGCTTCCCAAATTTCTGTGTCTATGAATCACCTGAGGATCTTTTTCAAATGCAAAGTCCTGGTTTGGATCTGGGGTCTGAAGCAGGGCCTGCAATTCTGGATCTCTAACCCACTCTCCCGTGATGCTGCTGCTGCTGGTCCATGGACCACATTTTGTGCACAAAGGATTTTAGAGGGTGAGGGAAAGCAGTGGGTCTGGGAGAAATAAGTTTTACAGGGAAGGCCCAGCATATGCATAGTCTGCTTGTTTGTCTTCTAATCCCTTACTGAGGCACGAGATGCTGGTGAAGAAACTATTCCACTCTCTTCCATGACCAGTGCTCAGACACTGGTCATGTATTCCCCTGCCAGGACATTTTTCCCCTTTAAGGCTGCTCTTTATGTTTACTTTGAATTTTGTTTTAGCTTTTGTAAATATTGGGGCTTCTGTTTAAAAGGGCAAGAAGATATTTTTTTCACACTTCTCCTCAGAATTTGCTAGCAAAAAAGAGGATAGAAACATGAATTTACCTTTGATAAAACTTGAAGACTTAAAGAGTAAACCCCAAAACATAAAGTATGAGAAGTGCTGCCAATGCAGTAAAAATCAAACATGGATGCAGAAAGACTCCCAGAGTGGGTGTTTGAGGATATAGAACTTAGACTAAGCTGGCAGGAAACTATTTTCTTAAGTAGATGACACTCTGAAGGGCAGAACCAATGATCCTTTCTTTGGAATCTCAGGAAGAGCATCTACATATGAGGTGGGGTGGAGGCTGGGTCTCTAGATCCTATTTCATCCCACAGAACAATGGAGGAAGCAGAGCTGAATAAAAATAAAAAACATGTAGAAAATGCCATCTTCGGTCTGTCTCCTGACAATACAGGTTAGAGGAGAGCCTGAACTGTGTTCTTCTGTTTAGCTGCCAATATCTGTAGTCTGGAGAGAGGTAAAAGCTAAAAGAAGTCACACATACATCCTTGTCATAATGAATTTCTCCCTAAACCACTGGGAATTCCTGGAACAGGTCATCTTCTCCCTAACAGGTATCATCTTTAAAGTCTGAGAAGAATGTACTCAATTTAGAGATGAGCAATAAAAAGGCAACAAGAACAGGCTCCATACAAGACAGTACAAGACAATAGAGGGAGGGGAAAGGGGATATATATGGCAGAAAAAAAATCCTAACAATAACAAGTGACCATCAAGATGCTGGAAATCAGGACTAAATAAATGGTTAGAAACTAATAGAACTTAATGGAACAACAAAGAGGCTCAAAGCAGAGCAATTGAGAGCTCAGGGAAAATATAGAGGTGCCACTGAAGGAGATGAAACAAGAACTTCTAGGGCTCAGGAAGGAAGCAGAAGAGAAAAATAAAGCCATATGGAAATTTATGCATATTGGAATAAACACAGGAGAATAAACACTACTCATGTCAGTGAAGATGAGGTAGACAGGATTAAGAAAAGCAAGCAAAATAAATCAGAGATTAACCAAGTTAAAATGGATTAGAGAGACTATGAAAGATATGGAAGACAACAGAATTGCAATATATACCTTATTTGTATCCTCTATGACTTAGCCTGGAGATAGTATTCAGTACAATGCTTTGGAAAATAAAAGAAGACATGAATCTACAAATGAAAAGGGCACACTGTGCCCAGGAAAAACTGGGTCAACACTGCTTGGCTGACCAAACAGTGGTCAACATTGACACACATCTAGGTAAATCTGTGAATCCTCAAAGACAAAGAAAAATTCTTCTGTCATTCAGGCAAAAATCAAACTATTATAAGGGGGGGAAATCAAGCTGGTGTTATAACGAAGCAGATTACATAGGAAAATCAAAAGCAAGAGAAGGGAATCATAACATAAACTCTGAGTAGCAAGTTTTGACCAACCATATGACCATAACAATAAATGATCTAACTCGTCTACTAGAAGAGGCTGTCAAATTTATAAGAAGTGTGAAGTCCAATTATTTATAATAATACAATGATAATGATAAGATGTAATAATAAGATACACCTAAAATGGTGAAGCCCAGAAAGGTTGAATATAAAGAGTTGGGATAAGACATTGCTACAGGCTGAATTGTGTCCTCCCCATCCAGCCCCCAGCTCACATATTGAAGCCCTACCCCCCTCATGTGATTATACATTAGAGATGATGAGGGGATGATTAAGGTTAAATGAGGGCACAAGGTTGGACCCTGACCTGAGAGAACTGGTGTTCCTATAAGGAGAGGAAGAGACACCAGAGCTTTCTCTTTGCCTTATGAAGACACAGCGAGAAGGCAGCTGTATGCGAGTCAGGAAGAGAGCTCTCACCAGAACCTGACCATGCTGGCACCTTGATCTTGGACTTCCAGATTCCAGAACTGTGTGCACCCAGGTTATGGTATTTTGTTAGAGCAGCCAAGCTGACTAGGGAGCTGAGGGAGAGGGAGAAGGAAGAGGGGGAGGAGAAAGCAATCATAACTGTATGGTTGTATTCAAAACAAAGAACATTATATAAAAATGGCACTCGATAATAACAAAGGATGTAACACGATGCAGTTTAACGTGATGAATAAACTCATGGAAGAGAGCCAAAGTACAGGAAACAGGAATACAAATGCCTGAATAAGATAAAACTTTAATTCTTATCTCTTAACTACTGTTGATAAAATAGAGCAAGTAAGGGTGTGGACTGCCTAATTGATAGTAATCATGATAACTCTAGTCAAGGCTATGGTTTTTCCAGTGGTCATTTATGGATGTGAGATTTGGACTGTGAAGAAAGCTGAGCGCCAAAGAATTGATGCTTTTGAACTGTGGTGTTGGTGAAGACTCTTGGGAGTCCCTTGGACTGCAAGGAGATCCAACCAGTCCATGCTAAAGGAGATCAGCCCTGGGTGTTCATTGGAAGGACTGATGCTGAAGCTGAAACTCCAATACTTTGGCCACCTCATGCGAAGAGTTGACTAATTGGAAAAGACTCTGATGCTGGGAGGGATTGGAGGCGGGAAGAGAAGGGGACGACAGAGGATGAGATGGCTGGATGGCATCACCGACTCTATGGACATGAGTTTGGGTAAACTCCGGGAGTTGGTGAGGGACAGGGAGGCCTGGCGTTCTGTGATTCATAGGGTCGCAAAGAGTCAGACATGACTGAGCGACTGAACTGAACTGATGATAACTCTTAGGTATACATCAGGTTGTATACTCTGAAAGCATATACTTTCCAGTATCAATGCAGCAGTCACAAAAATTAGCTACATGATAAATCTCAGAGAAAATGGCAATAAATTCTCCCAAATAGAAATAGATAATATTCTCTGATGAGAATTGTGAAAATTGTCATCAGAAATTGTAATAAAAATAGAAAAAGAAACTTTCCTTACCTCTTGAAAATTAAAGAATAATCATTTAATAATTCTTGAAACTGAAATATTAGCAAACAACAAAAATTAAAACATAACATTGGAAACTATGAGACTACTTGCTGAAGCAGTGCTTAGAGGATAATCTGTAGCATTAAATACTTGTAATTAAGAATTAAATTAAGTGAATTAGGTATCCAGTATGGAAGAGAAAAGAAACAATTGAGTGAAACATTAACAAAGACTAAATAAGAAATTAATGAATTTGAAGAATTTTTAAAATGGCAAAACTAAGTCTATGAATTGTTTGCTATGCTCATTTTTTTGAAATCATCTTTTATTATGGTAAAATATATATAACACAAATTTGCCATTTTAAAGTGTACACTTCTGTGGCACTAATTGTATTTACAATGTGTATAATTATCACCACTGTTTTAAAACTTTTTCATCACCCTAAACAGAAGCTGTGTCCATTAGGCAATAACTTCTCATTCTCTTCTCTCCAACCCCTGGTAACTTCAAATTTACTTTTTGTTTGTATCAATTTATGTATCAAATCAAAGATATTTTATGTAAGTGGAATCATACAACATCCATCCATTTTTGTCTGACCTTTTTTTTTTACTGAGCATAATGTTTTCAAATTTCACCCATATTGTAGCATGTGTCTTAACTTCTTTCCTTTCTATGTATGAGTGATACTCCTTGTACTGCATTTACCAACTTTTGTTTGTCATTCATCAGTTGGTGGACACTTGGATGGCTTCTTCCTTCTGGCTATTGTGGAAAAGGTGCAGCGTTTATTTTTGAAAGGGAGAAAGCAGAAATAGATGAAAAAAAAAGAAAAATAATCACAGATAAATTAGATTACAGGAGCTGTATTTGCTCAACCATATACAACTTAATTAAAAAACCTGGATAAAATATATAATTTCTAGAAACCTGGATAAAATATAGAAAATTCTAGAGAATGTAGTTCCAAGACTGGCCACAGAAGAGTTTGAAAATCTAAAGAGTTATCGTTATCACCTTTCTAAATTCCATATACATGTGTCAGTATGCTGTAAAGTTCTTTATCTTTCTGGCTTACTTCACTCTGAATAATGGGCTCCAGCTTCATCCATCTCATTAGGACTGGTTCAAATGAATTCTTTTTAATGGCTGAGTAATATTCCATGGTGTATATGTACCACAGCTTCCTTATCCATTCATCTGCTGATGGGCATCTAGGTTGCTTCCATGTCCTGGCTATTATAAACAGTGCTGCGATGAACATTGGGGTGCACGTGTCTCTTTCAGATCTGGTTTCCTCAGTGTGTATGCCCAGAAGTGGGATTGCTGGGTCATATGGCAGTTCTATTTCCAGTTTTTTAAGAAATCTCCACACTGTTTTCCATAGCGGCTGTACTAGTTTGCATTCCCACCAACAGTGTAAGAAGGTTCCCTTTTCTCCACACCCTCTCCAGCATTTATTGCTTGTAGACTTTTGGATAGCAGCCATCCTGACTGGCATGTAATGGTACCTCATTGTGGTTTTGATTTGCATTTCTCTAATAATGAGTGATGTTGAGCATCTTTTCATGTGTTTGTTAGCCATCTGTATGTCTTCTTTGGAGAAATGTCTGTTTAGTTCTTTGGCCCATTTTTTGATTGGGTCATTTATTTTTCTGGAATTGAGCTGCAGGAGTTGCTTGTATATTTTTGTGCAGAACAGAAAAAGAGACACAGAAATACAGAACAGACTTTTGAACTTTGTGGGAGAATGTGAGGGTGGGATATTTCAAAAGAACAGCATGTATACTATCTATGGTGAAACAGATCACCAGCCCAGGTGGGATGCACGAGACAAGTGCTCTGGCCTGGTGCACTGGGAAGACCCAGAGGAATCGGGTGGAGAGGGAGGTGGGAGGGGGGATCGGGATTGGGAATACATGTAAATCCATGGCTGATTCATATCAATGTATGACAAAACCCACTGGAAAAAAAAATAATAATAATAAAAAAAAAAGAAAAAAAAAATAAAGTATTAAAAAAAAAAAAATGCCAACCTTAAAAGGCTACTTACAGGATGATTCTATATATATAAGATTCTTGCAGTGACAAAAGTGTAGAGATGGAGAATATATTAGTGGTTGCCTGGGGCTAGGGAAACAAATAAAAAGTTATTTAAGAAAAGAAAAAAAAAAAGAAAATCTAAAGAGATCAATTATACTCACAAAAATAGAAGGTTTTCAAAAGGATGCTCCTCTCCCTAACTACCAGGTGCCGATGTTTTCACAGGTGAACTCCTTTTAACCTTAATCATTCCATTGCTTTTTAAAATTCTTATAGAAAAAGAAGAAAAGCCTCTGGTTTCTTTTATAATTATGTTGGTGCCAAAGTCTATCATAAAACATCAACAATAAAATGAAAGAAAATCACAGACTAGTGCCTTTTGTGACTATCAAAGCAAAAGTCTTCAATAAAATATTAGCCAACAGAAAAAGAAAAATAAAACATGACCAGGTGAGGTTTAGTTTAGGAAGGAAAGGATAGCTTAATTATTACAATTAATTAATTAATTACTATTAATACAATTCACAATGCTAATATATTTAAATATAAGTGTTCACACCCTTGGTTGCCGAAAATGTTTGTTGTTAAATTCATGATTGATTATAGAAAAATACCTCATGAAACAGAACTAAATTCCTACTGCATTAATATATTTCTTTACCTCAAAAGTCAGCTTATTGTTTGGCAGAACCAACAAAATTCTGGAAAGCAATTATCCTTCAATGAAAAAATAAATTTTTAGAAAAAGTCAGCTTATGCCTAATGGGTGAATGATAGAAACAATGTTCATCACATTCGTGAACATTAATCTTGGGGTACTAGCCAACTTGAGTGAGGTAAGAGAAAGAAATATGAGATGTATAAAAAGGAAAAGAGGAGGTAAAATAATTGTATTTGCAAATAATATGACTCTGTGCCTAGAAAACAAGGAAATTAATGGAAAGATCATGGTCACTAACAATAAACAAAAAAAGAATTGAGTAGCGTGGCTTGATGCAAAAATTAGTGGTCTTTATGCATATAAACAACAACTGGTGCTAAGATACAATGAAAGAAAGGATCACATGTCCAGAGAAATGATTCTAAAGTTTATTTGGAAAATTAAACATGCAAGACTAGCCAGGAAGAGTCCTGAATAACAGAATCAGAATAGCAATGAGAAGCATAAATGTGCTGATGAATATGCATTATAAAGTTAAAATGATTATGGCATTCTGGTACTGGGCACAGATAACCACATCCATGGAACAGAAGAGAAGTTTCATTTCTGTTTTGTGGATCACAATTTTAAAAGTTTGAAAACTACTTGTGTACATAGGTGATGTATGAATTTTCCACAAAATATATGTATACCTATGGGTGATTCAGGTTGATGTATGGCAGAAATCATACAGCAATTATCCTACAATTAAAAATTAAAATACATGTAAGGATGTACTTGTGTATGCATTGAACAGCTTTGGATGTATGTTCAAGAAACTGCAACAGTACTTGAATGGCTGGAAGATAGTGGTGGGAAAGATATTTCACTCTGTGTTCTTTTATAACTTTTGAATTTTGAACCATTTACACTATTAATCTCTTAAAAATAACCTATCATTCCCCCAAGTCCAACAAGTCCTATGAATAAGGTAAAATAAATACTGAGGGTGGATATGGAATGATTTGCTTGGATGACTCCTATAAGTGCTTTGATGACTTACTTGCCTGTGTCTGGAAAATTCCCAGACCTAAATTTCCCAAGAGAGACTTCAGAAAGACATATAGGAGTGGATACATTAAAGTTAGGTTTCCCAGATCACCAGCCCAGGCTGGATGCATGAGACAAGTGTTCGGGCCTGGTGCACTGGGAAGACTCAGGGGAATCCGGTGGAGAGGGAGGTGGGAGAGGGGATGGGGATGGGGAATACATGTAAATCCATGGCTGATTCATGTCAATGTATGACAGAAACCACTACAGTGTTGTAAAGTAATTAACCTCCAACTAATAAAAATAAATGAAAAAAAAAAAAAAAAAAAGCTAGGTTTCCATCGTTTTCCAAGCTTTGCCCACTCTGGCCTTTCCTCTCTTCAGCCCCCAGTAGGAGGCCAGGTGGCTTGGATGTTCAGCCTTAATCATGATCACCACCAGCTTCGCTCAGCTCATGGCTGATAAACGCCAGCAGCTGCTTGACTGACTACCTGCAACGCACGTGAGCGCCGTGTGCTTGGAAACGGCGTGCCCGGGCGCATGCGTGCTCGGTCCAGGCTGATTCTTCTGCGACCCCAAGGACGGCAGCCCGCCAGGCTCCTCTGTCTCTGGGATTTCCCAGGCAAGAATACTGGAATGGGTTGCCATTTCCTCCTCCAGGGGATCTTCCCCACCTAAGAATCGAACTGGAGTCTCCTGCGTTGGCAAGCACAGCTTTCAGCAAAGCCCCCCACCCAAGTTCCTCTTCGTGGTAGACTTCTGCTCCACTCCCTTCCTCTACAGAAACTCTGGAGCCCACCACACACCAGCCAGTTTCCCACGTCTTCAAGAGAAAAAGGCCGTCCTCTTTTCTTCTGAGAAAACACCACAATTTACTGGTCAGCATGAAGAATGTCCTGAGTCTTCGGTTTCAGAGGACAACTCAAACATGGATGTGTTTGTATAACTCTTTAAGAGTATTCCCATCAGCAAAGTCTCTGGTAAGCAGTAGGGGCATGGCTAAGCAGAATAAATTCCAGTCGGGGAGCTCCTTTTTAATCCTGTCCCTTTTGGGAGAAGGCTCTGAAAGTGCCGGGTGGCGGCTGAGTCTTGAAAGCCAAGGTCATCATCAAACATTTGCTGAAGCTTTAACAAGGGCACAGATCTGTCCTAGGTCAATATGCACAGAGCTGTACTGGCAAGGAAAAAGGGTTTTGATATGAATAGCCTGGAAAATGCCCAGCCGCCAGTCACTTGAATTGAAAATCTAGACTGAGGAGAACTCAGAATGTCTTCAAGTCATCAGAATGAGAGGTCATCTCTAAAGAAAGCAGGACAAAAACTTTGCTTTTAACTTGGGGAACACCCAAGAGTCCAGGCTCCCACATGCTCAGTGTGTAACTCTCTGTCTAAAAAATTGAAAGCGGAGTTTGTTTTTCTAGCTACTGAGCCTTTGTTATAACAAACTGAGAAAAAAAATATTTCAACTGCATTCCTAAAATGGGTTAAGCACCAATTATAAGTAGAAAAACTTCCTCAAATGAAAAACACTACAACTGGATTTTACCTTTAAATCTATTTTGATATTTTATTATAGGTTCTGGCAGCAAAAGATGCCGAGATAAGGAATCTGACAATGTAAATTTATTGTGCGCTGCGTACAGCAGCAAGGATGTTTTTCCTAAAAAATCCTTTTTATGAAGTCCCAGTCTTGCTCAGATCTAAGTAGCTGCCCACATCATTTGATTTCCTACAGCAAGTTATTCTAAGCCCTTGCTCTCATTTCTGTTTGTTCTCTTCCCTTGTTTCTCCCTCTCCATCAGTAGGATTCCTGTTTCTTTTTTTCGCCAACTAGCTCTATGGCTAAGAGCCAGCCAGTAGAGTCTTATGGTCCTTTGTCCTGGCCTTGTATGAGGCATCTCAGAGTCAGGGTGAAGGTGTCCTATGACTTTGGAAAATAAAGCAGCAAATAGCTTCACATTGAAAGTAACCTGCATGGGGCTCTGTTTACCCATTACTTAGGGAGGAAGCTCGTGGTGAGCAAGCAGATTCAGAGCTGATTCAAGGAAGAAATATGCAGCTTTCAAGATCAAAATTGTTTTTTTCCCAAGGTTACCATTGCAACCATCTTTTTTCCCCTCTGATACCAAATTTAAAATTTTCAAATAACACTAGAGGAAGGCATACAGTTTTTGTGGTTATCCAAAAGCTGCTCTTTTTTTTTTTTGAGTGACTTAAGAATTTTTTGGTCACTTTCCAGCTCTGAAAATCATGTGGCTGTGAACATGTACCCTTCCTCAGCTCAAGAAGACATTTAGAGCCAACTTACCTGCTTTCCAGGCTGTACTTCCTCCCCTCTACAGCCATCTGAAATTTTCCACTTTGACATTCTGACAGTCCTGCCTGAGGTGAATCATTCCGTCTGGACTGGACCACTGCAGGCAGCCTGGGAGTCTCCTTATCTTTAAGGTATGGGGCAGAATATAGATGAGAGAACCCGCTCTGGTAGCAGTAGTGATAGTAATAGTAAACACAAACTAGCCATTTTATGACAATAATAGCAGCTAGCAATTGTTGGGCTCGTTTTACATACTAAGTATTCTATGTACATTATCTTATGCTTTACAGCAATCTACGAAGTGGGTGTTAGTACTAACCCAGTTTTTGGAAGAGGAAACTGAAGCATTGAGAAGGCTGTAAAACTTGTTTAAGATGGTGACTGGCCGAGCCAGGCTGCAAACTGAGGTTGTTTGACTTTCATAACCCATGCTTTCACTCCCTTTATAAATATTTACTTATGTTTATTCACATTGCTCTTTTAAAAAATTGAAGTATAATTGTTTTACGGTGTTGTTAGTTTCTGCTGTACACCAACGTGAATCAGCTATGTGTATACATATATCCACTCTTTTTGGGATTTGCTTCCCATTTAGGTCACCATGGAGCACTGAATAGAGTCCCCTGTGCTACACGGTGGCTCTCAAATCCTGTGGTTTTTATCTGCATATGTACCATCTTTCTCATGAGACTCCTGGAAGGCAGCTTGCATCCTCCTTCATTCTTTTATGCCTCATCAGAATGCTGTAACAATAAGTGAGCAAATAACTTCTTTCTGGCATTCTTCTTAGGGGAAAAGAATTCTCAAGTAAACTATTACTGAGTTGGTTACCTGAATTAGAATGAATTTTCCTCAATAGCAGGGTACATTCCACAGGCCTTCAGGTAACTTTGAAGGTTCTGAAGCTTTTAAGTTCCTCTTTGTCATTTCTTGACCCTACTTCTGAGTGCTTGAGTTGCCTGGCAGGGCTTCTGAATGTGAGAGAGATACACTGCTCACTTAGAAATCAGGTTAATGACTAATAAAGATTTTAGAGTCACTTCCAACTTGATAAGATCAGTATCCTAGAACTGAGTCATTTTGAAACATTAAATTTGTTTCACTGGCCTTTAGCCTCCTGCCTAATTCCAATGGAGGCAACAATGAATTCTCCGTAAATAGTGGCTTGTCATGTCTTGTTGCTTAATTTTGGGCCTTATGAAGAGCCAAGAATTTGTTAAGTGATTCACTGTGCTGTATTCCCCAAAGCTGCTGGGACAGTGTTTTACCTGAGCATCCCTAAAACTTTTTATGTGACTAAGTGATCAAGTGTATCTTGATGATGAGACAATTGATGATTGTGGAGTGTTTATTTTAGACGTCTTAACAATTACATTTTCCAGGGTAGCTCAGTTATTAAATAATTGGGTTGTATTCAGTAGAAAATAGGAAGATTCTTAATAGTGTAAATTTCTTTGAGATATTAAAAATAAAAGAATGCCACCAGCTGCCCACTCCTTTTTTAAAATGAGGTGCCACAGGGCACTTTGTTTCCTACTAGCTATGTGGGTCAAGAAGAAGCTCTGACTCCTATTTAGTCTTCACCTCTCATCTCATTCAGAAAAAAAGTGACAGTTTCTGATTTTAGTTCTCTTTTTCAATCATCTATCATTTTTCAAAGATGGCTTTCTGCCTGTCATCTTAGAAGAAAGTGTGCAAGGGGAGGAGAGGATGACATAAATGTAGGAATCACTTGGGATTACTTCCTCCCCCTCGCCCTGTTCACTGCTTCACCACTCATTCCCTTTCTGCTGTCCTGACTTTCTGTTTATAGGCAAGTAAATATATGAGCTATGGGATCACACTCTCTAGGTTTGAATTCATTGTGTGACTTTGTAGCCTGCGTTACAAGGTTGACATGAGAATTCACATAAAGTGCCTTTGGGCCGTGTAAGCTCCTAGTGAGTGGCCCCTAGATATTAGTTATGATCATTCTTTCCCTTTGAGGTTCTGGTTTCTTGGCCTACTATCTCTGCCCGTTCCACTGTATTTTACATAAGGTAGTCCTGTTCATCTTCAAACAGTGTTATTTTGATCTTAATTTCAGCTGGTGAAGAATAAAGAAAACTTTCAGTGGTTTTCCCATGGCTATGAAATAAAATTCAAATTTCTCATTATGGTATTCAAGGTCTTCTCTAATATCACCTCAGTCCTTGCCTTTGACTGACACCTCATTCTTCTGTTACTTAGGGTGCTTCAAGGTATAGCCATTGACAAGCACACTGGTGATTCTGATAAAGGTTGTCTACAGAATATTTTGAAAAGTATTACTTTAGAGTTTACTGTATGCAATGCATGTTTTTATGTAGAGGTCTTGTATCTCTAGATTTTAGTTGCCTCAAGGGCAAGAACTTAGTCTTTGAATCTGTGCAGAAAAAGAGTTAACAGGCCTGAGATTGCTACTCTTAGAACGTTCTATTTGCGAGGTTAGCATCTAGGCATTTGGTTTTCAAAGTACTTAGTTACTCCACTTAGTACTTAGTGAAGAGCGAAGGGACTTGTTTGTAGATTTTCTGATGATGGCCATTCTGACCAGTGTGAGGTGATACCTCCTTGTAGTTTTGATGGAGGGAGGGTGGTATTGAGAGCCAAGGAGGAAGGGATATATGAACACATATAGCTAATTCGCTTTGTTGTACAACATTGTAAAGCAACTATACCCAATTTAAAAAGAATACGTGTGTGTGTGTGTGTGTGGTGTTTGTCGCTCAATCGTATCTGATGCTTTGCGACCCTATGGACTGTAGCCTGCCAGGCTCCTCTGTCCATGGAATTCTCTAGGCAAAAATACTGGAGTGGGTAGCCATTCCTTTCTCCAGGGGATCTTCCCAACCCAGGGATCAAACCTGGGTCTCCTGCACTGGAGGCAGATTCTTTACTGTCTGAGCCACCAAGGAAGCCCTTAAAAAAAAGAATGGTTCTGGTTTTGTTTATTTGTTACCTTTCCTTCACTAGATTTCAAGCAAGATTTGATATTGCTGGACCAGTTCTTTTGGTCTTTTCTGATGCAGTTTCAAGGGAAAATGTAGAGGGAGAGAAGGGGTGAGGTTTGAGGACTGGATCTGGGAGAGAGTTTTGGTAGGAGGATCTGAAGGAAAAAGGTAAATGAAAGAGCTTGTGTGATGTGAGGTAACCATGTGAGAAAGGAAGTTGTATGGGTTGTTGCTGTGGACTGAATCCCTTGGCCAGTATTTGAGAAATTAAAAAAGAGAATTTGTTGTTTTGAAATGACTTCTTGGTTGCTGAGTTTTTCATTGAATAATGACCCATCCTAAGACCAAATCCCATTCATAGTTCAAATCTTAAGTTTTGCATTGATTTTACTTGAGGATAAGAACCATACCATTTGTAGTTCTGAATTTAGCATGCGTAAATCCTTAAAAAAATTTTTGATATTGGCTGATTGTTTCATACACAAGCATTTATTAGATGCCTTTGGCTTGCCAGGCATGAGATATGGGGGATACACAGAGGAGCAAAAAGGAAAACCTTGCCTACGTCAGAGAGGGAAAGTTGCCTTCTACCCCTCATTTCCATTCCTGTGCAGTAAATACTAGTGGTAGAATGTGGGATCCCCTTTTCTTTGCAGCACCCCATGGCATGTGGGATCTTAGTTCTCCAACCAGAGATTGAACCTGCACTTCCTGCATTGAAAGTGCAGAGTCTTAACCACTGGACCACCAGGGAAGTCCCCAAAGCATCTCCTTTGCCCACCATGGCATTGTTCCTGACTAAGCTCCACGATGTACAAGGAAAAAGAAACCCGGTCCTTACCTCTAGGTACCAACTAGAGACTTTGGAAAAAAGGTACATGGTATTTGTGATTGGGGAAGTAAGTCTCCAAGAGAAGGGCAACCTGTGTCTTTCTGAAATCTCTACAGGGTGCCTTTGCAGTCGGATTTTCTAAGGTCTAAGCTTTATACCTCAGCCTTTCAGTCCAGAAAGTTTGACTGGTTGTGTTTCCTAGGTGAGGACTCATATTAATCAGCTAATGAGACTGATGTGCCAATGAGAGTGACATAGTAACTTGCAACAAAAAAGACCACAGTCCCAGAAATCAAAATACTCATCAGCCTGACCACCGTGTTCTATTCCAACAGACAGACCTTAAAGCAAACCAGTCAGTAACCAGGATGGATGAGCACAGAACTGAAGCTTGAGGAGTCCCTTATATGACTTGAATAATTTGTGCTGGGCTAGAGTGGGAATTCACCTCTATAGAGTGACAGCTTTGGTCAAGAGAGTTAAAATCTGCTAATCAAGACTCCTTTTGAGCTGAAGAGAGCTTGGGCAGCACTTTCTGCATTTGCCTCTATGGCCTCATTTTCCTACAATTATATGAATGGCAGCCAGACTTTGTGTTGAGTCATCTTTTTAAAAAAAAAGATATGTGTGTTTTCAATTGTATTTTAAGGCAACTTCTGCTTGTTTGGGAGCCACTGACTGACTCTAAGTTGACAAAGCATATGTCTATTCTGATGAGTAATTTTTAAATAATTAATGAAGCTTAGAGGGGGATCTAATTCCCATTTTTGAGGTTTGGCAGAGGAGGGCCTCTCACAGTAGGCTTCATGCCTGTATTGGTGGAGGAACCAGGATACACGTTTCTGAATTTTATAACCTTGGATTTTAGTGGTTTATTTATGTAAATAGTAGCGCTGGTGAAGCAATTATAATTCATTTCCTCATTGTCTAATTACCAATTTCAGCTGTTTTTTTATCTTTCTTTAGTTGCTGCTTACTTGATTTCCCCAGAATTAACTAGCATTAATAATTTTCACAAATATGTTGGCTCTTACTAACATTGTAGCACTATCCACTAACAAAACAGGCATCCAATGGTTAGAATCATAAATTCATGGACTGCTTATGAGTTTGCATTGTATGCTTATCAACACCTCACAGAATAAGTGACTTCCCAAGGTCACACACCTAGTCAGTGGTAGAATTGGCATAATTTTGCAATTCCTATGATTTTTCATGTATCTTATTATTTTATTTGTATTATGTGTCAGTCTCTCTGATGGAAAATATGTGTTTATTCAGTTCAGGCCATTATGTACTTTTGTACCCTGAGTGCCTGGCATATTGCCTAGGGATGAAAAAAGACTTGTATAAAGGATTAGATGATAATAATAAGAAAAAACTTAGGCTTTTTCTTGGGTCCTCAGGAGGTTTCTCCTACTACCTCACATACAAAAAATTAAAGAGTGTATTCATTATTTATTCAGCACGTGTTATGCTCAAGGCAATCTGGTAGGTGCTGTACTGAACGAAGATGATAAAGACACAATCCTGTTCTAAAGATACAGAGATTGTAAGATTAAACCTACTCGTGACTGGAATGCAAGATAGAATTAATGTGCCCTAAAGGAGACACAACTGCATGACTAAAGCAAGTCAGAGAACAGAGCTATTGTGGGAGAATGAGAAGACTTCCCGGAGGAGGTGACTTGATCTGAATCTTGGAGGAGCATCTGAATTTCAGAGATAAAAATGACCCAGAGGAATCGGGTGGAGAGGGAGGTGGGAGGGGGGATCGGGATTGGGAATACATGTAAATCCATGGCTGATTCATATCAATGTATGACAAAACCCACTGGAAAAAAAAAAAAAAAAAAAAAAAAAATGAGCCAGTAGATTGGGAGAGCAAGGGAGCCATAGGAAAGAGGAAGGTGACTTGGTTCTGAAGAACTATAAGAAGTCTCTCTTAGGTGTGATGTGTGAGGGGTGGTGTGTGGATGTCTAGGGGAGTGGGGCAAAGCAAGGATAGGAAGTTGGCTAAGTTCCCAAACAGTGTTACCTGTTCAGGATCAGGGACGTGCACTTGCCTCATCAACCTCTCTGGTTTTCAGATACGGGAGTGACGACCACATAGGTTGACAACACACTAGGTTGTTGGGCAGCAGGAGGTGGGCTGCTCTGGAGGGGCAGGAGAATGAGGCAGTGAGGTAAGTTTGGGAGGAAACTGATGTAGCTCAGGAAGGAGTAAGTGAACCATGGGGATGGCAGCAGAGACAAAAAGGAAGGAGTAGTGTGTCAGCCTATGTGAACGACATGCCATGGGAAATGCAAGAGAAGGAAGAACCAAAGATGGAGATGCCATTAACGGTGTACATTTCGTACTTATCACAGCTGATTAAAATTTTCTGCATGAACACTGATCTTGTTAGTCTGTGAGCTCCTGGAGGACAGGGCCTATGGGATCTGCATCTACTGAAATAAATACAGTGGATGCTTGGTGAATGTTTGTTGGATAAACAACTGGAAGTTAGGAGATTTGACTTGGTAATGGCAGCTGGGGTGTTGATGGAAATAACATGATTGTTTCAGGACATTCTGGAATTGGGGGATGTCTATTTTTCAGATGCAATTTCTAGAATTAGATGATAGAAAGAAGTGGGAAATGAGCTGATACTTAAGTGAGGACAAGATAAAAAGTGGAAAGAGATGATATACTTGAGTATAGAGAAAATATAGTAACTGCTGCTTTCAGGATGTCAGGTGAGATTGGATGGAGGACACAGCACACAATCCACTGGGGGTACAGGGCAGATGGGGAGGACTGGGGGGGGGGGCTTGTGGGCTGTGGCAGTCGGTACGCCCTACAGGGGCTGGGGAGCCTGGGGTTGAGTGTGCAGGCTCTGGAATCAGACTGCTTGAGTGCAAACTCGGGCTCCTCTACTGATTCATTATGCGGTTTCAGTGACCTCACTTTCTCTTACCTCAATTTCCTCTTCTTCAAAATGAGGATAATAAAAATACGTGCATAAACACATGTGCGGCACTCAGAACAGAGCCCAGAATGTAGCAAGCACTCCATAAGCACTAGTTACTTTTCTTACTGGAGCCCACTGTGACCGCTTGTATATATTATCCCTCTTAGTCCCTTAATAACCATGTAGGTGGCTATAATAATTTTCATTCCACAAATGAGGAAACCGAAGTACAGAGAAGTTTCATAATTTGCTCCCATTCACACAGCCATGTCGTGGTAAAGCTCACCTAAGACAGATTCTTCCTCAATCCATCAGACACCCAGGCTGGGGCACTTTCTGCTAAAAGGCACTAAGCTACTGAGCTCTGCTGAGACCACTTGTGAGTACTTTAGATTTGATCAAGAGGTACTGGGGGCCTGTGGCAGACTTTGGGGCCGGGGAATAATGTGAGGAGCTCCCAGGCCCCAAGGTCTGTCACAGCCCACTAATACCTCCTGAATCAAATCTAAAGTACTCACAAGTGGTCTCAGCAGAGCTCTCTAGGTTAGTGCGTCTGCTGGAAAGATTCATCTGGCAGTCTTGTAAAAGAGAGAAGGCAGGAAGACTGAGGTGCTAAGGATTCAGACCAGAGATGGCTGAGATGCCATGGGATGTGGCAAATGAGAGTTGAGCCGTGATGGCAGAACCAGCTGAATCTGTGTCTGAGGTACATGAGATGGACCTGATGGTATAGGATGCAAACTGACTAAAGAGGTAGGTGTGGGGGTGGAGCTTGGAGTTTCAACTTGCAAGTTTCAAACACGGGACTCTAAGAAAATATTAATACCATGTACGGTGATGAGGAAGTTGGGAGGAGAGCCACTTGAGTCACTGCCCCCTTCAGAAGTGGCTACAGAGAAGTGACTGGTAGAAGAAAATAGTGTCTGGGTGTCCCATCAGAGTGGGACACTTCATTACTTTTAGAGGCAGTTTGGTTCTGATGGGAACACCCTTGCTAGCCTCTACTTCACTGTCAACCCAGCTCGGCCTCCCTCCTTCTTTTAGGAAGAAAGCTGATGTGTTGTTCCTTTTTTCCCTGGAGTAGGATGTTTTCTGTACACAATTGGCATGTGACTCCCTTTGAAAAAGGAGGTTTACACCTCACGGGTAGTTCTTATCCATAGCAAGTGCAGTGATTTGCATTTGAGGAGTTAGGAAAATCACTTCTGTTGACTTCCTATTTTCTATTTCAGGCCTCTGAGCAGAACTTCCCTTTTGAGTAGGGCCCAGCAGAAAACACGAAGCTGGAATTTTCTCCCGAAGGTGAACTAACGAAGGGGTAAGTAAGTTCGTGGTGTGAGATGTTTGCCTCCCCGCGCTGTCGAAGTTTGTCCTTCAGTTGCTCTTTGAGGAATGTTTCTGCTCTTTTCCTGCAGGTCAGTCCCAAACCTTTAGTGCACCTGGGTGTGGGGGTGAGGGGATCAAAATGTGCTGCTCAGACTGAGCTCGTGACCGGATTTGGAGATGACAGTAGCTTCTTCCTTTGACAGTTCCCGAGAATATTACATTTTGTATTATCTTGTTCAGGCTTCCTGTCTGAACACTTCATTTTACCTGCTGGTGCGAAAAGGTGAGGGAAGCTGAACTTTTCAGTTTTTCCTCCCCTCTTCTTTTCCTCTTTCTCTGTTCATAATTCAAAATTATGTTCACTTTATTATCTTATTGCTTCCTTCATAGCACCCTGTGAGGTGGCTGTTACAATCCCCATTTTATAGAGGGTGAGACTGAGGTTGCAGTGAATTGTATTGTCTTTGCCAAAGTCGTTCAGTTAATAACAGTTCTGAGCCGGAATCCTCGATCTTTTGTCTTCAGGTATCTCCTGATTTCTTTCCCCCCAAACCACACTGCTTTTCTGGTAGTAGCTGTGGCCTGCAGGATGCTGACGGAAAGCAGAGGAAATGGTGGTTGTGAACCCTGGTGAATAAAACAGAAAATGCTAACTAAGGATATGGCCGTGCAATTCCTCACGCATATAGAACTTTGGGTCTCTTTTTGTGTTACAGACTTTAGAATGATGTGACCAAGGCAGTTATTTACTGCGTGCGAGGGGTGTAACTAAGAGAGGCAGGTGCAGGGGTCATGGTGGTTCACATGTTGTACTCGGGTGATGAGAGTTCTTCTGCTGGTTGTTGGGCTAAGGATGGTATTTAATATAAGAAGATACTTTGATTTTCCCTGTTCCCCAAATCTTGGCAAGGCAGATGAGTAGGAGGGGAATCAGTTGTTAAGCTGGGGATGATGGTGAGTATCTGGACTTTAACAGTGCTTCAGTTCTGGATGCAGAAAAAAGGGATTGGACATTGTGGCTGCTTAGAAGCTGGTAAGGTTGCTCTGGTGTCTTAGGAAGGCGTGTGAATTAGGACAGCGAGCAGAGCCTATGGAAGCCTTGGCTGCCCGTCTTACCTGGCACGTCTGTGGGTTAACCCTGCTATGCCAGGGCTCTGGGAACGTTTATTTGATTTCAGAGTTGTCCTCAGGGCTATTCACATGACCAGGTTGTCCTGATAGATCGTAAACTCCAAGGAACCTTCTGCACCAGGGCTGGCAGATGTCCTCCTGACACGGACTATGAGCAGTGGCCAAGGTAGGCGGTACCCTCCCTTCCTGAATCCAGCTCCTCGCCCCTCAGCCCCAGAGCAGAAGTGCCCGGGAGGGCACTGGCCTGGGGCTACTGCCCACGTGGCTGTGAGATCCTGACCATTCTCTTCCTGGACAGTCACAGAGCAGGGAGTGAAATAGGGCAACCAAATACTGTGGCGAGGAGGGACTGCCAAACATGGACCCAGCTCGCAGAAATCTCACTGGAGCAAGAGGTGCTGAGAGAGGAGGATCTGGGAAGGAAGCTCAGAAGCCTCAGTCCCTAAAAGCACCCTCAGGCTTGAATATGGTCCAGGTGTGGGGTTAGTGTTCCATGTAACTGACTGACAGAAACGTGTGGGATGACACGCAGAGGGGACCTGGGGGTAGAGGATAAACGAGAACACAGTTTTGCAATTGACCAGAGGCTGTCTGGTCGCAGGCCACAGGCCTCTGGAGAGAGCTCCTGTCTCTGTGCATTATAGAAAAGCAGCCATGCCATCTGCTCTTAAAAAGCCCAGGACAGAATTTCTGTAAACTGGATTCTGTTTTGAAGGCATGAAGGAATATGACCACTGAAAAGAACCTCATGGGAATTACTTTCAAAAAGCAGAGAATCATTTTAAGGAGTAGACACTCAACACCTTTTTTTTTTTTTTTCGCTTCAGGATTTGAAGGATGGGTTTTATTTCAACAGAGAATTAGAGTAGAAGAGCAGTCATGAACAATGCAGTAATATGGAAAATTAAACAGTAAACAAAATAAAGGTCATGAATCAGCTAGAAGCCAAGTTTTACCTTGAGTATATAAAGTGTGTTGAGGCTATTAACTGCTTAGTTTTGAGTCCCTGAATGTTCATGCCTTTGCTCAAGGTAGGAGTCAGCATTTTGCCCAGGAAGACAAAAGTTTATCTCGTATCTATGTGGAATGCTAAGCTCTTAACTGAGTGTAGCAGTTAACTTGGACTTCCCAGGTTCTGGTAGTGGTAAAGAACCTGCCTGCCAATGCAGGAGACATAAGAGACATGGGTTCAATCCCCGGGTTGGGAAGATAGCCTGGAGGATGGAATGAAAACCTTATTTGTTGGCTACTTTTACTTTTGAAAGTTGGGAGAAATCATTTCATTAAACAGAATTTAAACAACATGGAAAAGTTACTTTCTTTGAGGAACTGTGCTTTTTTCAGGAAAGGCCTTCTCCAACAGCACTTTTCGAGATAGTTACAGAAGGACAATCCTTGCCAACAGAGACACTCGGCCTCTAAGTCTGGCTTTTGGAAAATGAGCATGTATTACTTTATTTTTTTTCTGAGCAGGACACTGTGAGCTCTGTCATGTACACTGTGAAAATAATTGGTGTTAGTACACTTTGTGCCAGAGTTCATGCTTGTTGAAAGGTGATTGGATTCAAACCAGCAGATTTAAAGGTCAACTGGTTGTTCTTAAACAGTGCAGAGCCTTAACTCTTTCATTGTCATGGATTTTAAGCAAATGGCCATTTTAGGAAGGAGAGACTGCATACTCACTCAGAAAGTTTGAACTTTCTGACCTTTTTGTTCTTAAACTTTTTAAAGTTCTTAGGGCTTTCTTGAGGATGCAAAGGGTCTGAGAAATGCCTTCTTAGCTGGCATTTGGAAATGGGTGGGAAGAGAGACTTAGTTCTTTTTAAACTACTAAATTTAGATCAGGACTCTAATAGGAGAGTGGACATCACATAAGCAAATGTCTAAATGTCAGGCTGAAAGGTCTCTTTTTTAGTAAGTTTTTCAAATTTGTTGGTAAGAGTTGGTAATAAACCTCTTTCTAATCTTCCCATCTTTGAGTGATTCTTTTTTTTTTTTAAGTTCTTTGAAAAGCTTGATGGAGAAGCCACAATCTAATTATCAATATTTAACCCAGCTGTTTGATTTTAGCTCCATTTCTCAAGTGGGCTTTGGGATTTTGATGACTTTTTTTTCCTTAGTAGTTTTGGATGCATAGGTTAAATGGTTTATTTTGTTGCTCTTCCAAATACCTTCTGCCTATCAGCCTTTTTCCTGGGTTTCCCCAAATAAGGGAGGGGACTGACCTGTCTCAAATCAGTAGGGTGAATTGTAGTCAGCTGATGTTAAGGCTTCTTGTCTTTTTTCAGATTAGTGTCCTGGTGAGTCCTGAGAAATTGTTCAACATTTCATTATGAGGGCCCTAGTTTGGAAGTTACAAAAGCAGTATCTTTCTTAAAGGGAAAAGTGTCCTCTCTGGGATTAACACTGGACATTTCCACATATGCCACACAAAAGCTGACAAATGAAGCTGCTGGAGTCCAAGCATCTATCTACCTCGAGTGTGTGTGAACTCATAGTGGTAACAAAAGGCAAACTAAAGTGGCCCTGAAAAATCACTGAGTCCCTCTTTGTCAAGAAGATACTTAATATTCTCTTCTTTCTTGGTTCCTTCAAAGTTCACTCTGAGTTCCTTTCTAAGTTCGCCACATCTTTTCATCTGTGAGACTGTGCCAATTGCTTAAAAACTCTGTGTCTCATTTACCTTGCCTGCAAAATGGGGAAAACATTACCTACCTCAGTGTTACTGTGAAAATTTAATGAGTTGATTCATGTAAGATGCTTGGAACAATGCCTGGCATAAAACAGATGCTCAACAAATATTGTCTTATTATTATCATTATTTTATTTTTTGCTGTAATTCTATCTCTTTCAACAATTGCTGTGCCATATGGAAATGTTTGCTCTGGTTGAGGATTCTTCTGGTTGAGATTGTGCAAGCCCAAGAGTTCAGGTTCAAGCTGCTCTCCGTTTCATGTTTTAATAGCCTAATGTTTTTTTGCTTAAACCCCAGCTGAGGTTGGCTGGGAGACATCCTGTGGAAGATGGTGGTCCTAAAGCAGAGAGCTGGGGCAACAAATTGCTAGGGAGGTTCTTGAGGGAAGAGATGGAGAGCCAGACTTGGTGACAGTTCAGCCACTGAGGGAGAGGCTAGAAGACCAAAGTAGGTAAAAAGCAGAAGTGCAGCTCGGGAGTGTTTTCAGAAAAGGGCCAGGAGACGGGAGCCACGAGGAGGCCCAGGAAATACCTCCTCAGACAGCTGCCCTGGATCTTCACTCACGGCCTCTGCAGCACCTGGTCCCCTTCTAATATGCTCCCCGAGCCTCTGATATCCTTCCGGGCTAACACTCAGTTGTCCTTTACATTCTTTTTCAGAGACACTGTGTTCTGGCTACCTGCCTTACCCTGTTGTTCTCATGTTTTTCCTCAATTAGCTCATGCATAGCCTCCAGTTTTCACCATTAACTCTCATTCAATTCTGTTCTATCACAAAGTATTCTCAAATCTAAGGTTTATGTCTAAGCTAAAAGGAAAATGACATAGCCACAAAATACTTGCCATGGTAAGTACCAGGCATTATACCTTGTACCTCATTATACCTTGAGACTTGGAATTCTGTTGGAAAATAGTTCCCAGAGCATGGTTTTTCAAATATTTTTGACTGTAGTCAACAATAATAAAGGTTTTACATTATAGTCTCCATACATATGTACATATATCTGTGTGTGCATACATGTGTGCCTAACTTAAGTAAAATTGTCATGAAATGATGCTTAATCTTGACAGTTTCTATCTCATTAAATTAAGGCTGTTTGTAACCCACTAAGCTATAACCTGTGATTTTAAAAACCTTAATCTGGAGTATTATCCAGGATCCAGTGAATGCCTTTTGAGCCTTTACATGTTATCCATATATCATACTTGAAAGATGATTGTGGCCATCTGTTACATTTTCAGGAAGTTTTTCTTAAATGAAAAAGGAAATTCAGGTCAAGAATAGCATATTATCTGTAAAACATAATTTATCCTTCCCCTTATACTCTTTCCTAATAATCATTCTCCCTTAATTCCCCCTAAGAAATGACTTTACTAATTTCTAATGCCATACATTAGTAATTTAGAAAATGTTTTTGAGAGAAATTAAAGAAAATCCAAATAAATGGAGGACTATACTGTGCTCATGGATGGAAAGATTCTATGTAGGTATAGATACCTGTGTGTCATGGGGTGGTCAGTTCTTCCGTTAAAAAGGTCAGTGCTATCACAAAATGACAGCAGCCTTTATTTTCTTAATGGAGAGTCACATTCTTATTTTAAAATTTATATGGAAATAAAGTTAGCTAAGAGTAGTCAATAGAATCCTAAAGAAAAAGACTGAGGAGTAAGACTCCCTTATGTATTGATTCTTATAAAGTACGGTAAATAAGACATTGTGTTATTGATATAAAGATGGAAACTACTCTGCATTGGGAGCTTGGAGTCTTAGCCACTGGAACACCAGAGAAGTTCTGCATTAGTTTTATCATCTGTGAAATGGGGTCAACAATTTCTACTTTAAAATGCTGTTTTTAAGAATAAAATTTAAAAAAGAATCAATGGGGTGAGAAATGAGTTAGTATTGTGATATATGTTGTTGTTGTTCAGTTGCTGTCATGTCCAATTCTTTGTAACCCCATGAACTGTAGCATGCCAGGATTCCCTGTTCTTCACTATCTCCCTGAGTTTGCTCAAACTCATGTCCATTGAGTTAGTGATGCCATCCAACCATCTCATCCTCTGTCATCCCCTTCTCCTCTTGTCCTCCATCTTTCCCAGTATCAGGGTCTTTTTCAGTGAACTGGCTCTTTGCATCAGGTGGCTGGAGCTTCAGTTTCATCACCTTTCCTTCAAATGAATATTCAAAGTTGATTTTATTTATGATTTACTGGTTTGATCTCCTTGCTGTCCAAGGTACTCTCAAGTGTCTTCTCCAACACCACAGTTCAAAAGCATCAATTCTTTGGCAGTCAGCCTTCTTCATGGTCCAACTCTCACATCTGTACATGACTACTGAAAAAACCATAGCTTTGACTGTATGGATCTTTGTTGGCAAAGTGATCTCTGCTTTTTAATACACTGCCTAGATTTGTCCTAGCTACTCTTCCAAAGGAGCATTGATTTTGGAGCCCAAGAAAGTGAAATCTGACACTGTTTCCACTTCTATTTGCCATGAAGTGATAGGATCAGATGCCTTTGTTTTTTGAATGTTGAAGCTTTTTCACTCTCCTCTTTCACCTTCATCAAGAGGCTCTTCAGTTCCTCTTCACTTTCTGCCATTGAAGTGGTATTATCTACATATCAGAGGTTGTTGATATTTCTCCCAGCATCCTTGATTCCAGCTTGTGAGTCATCCAACCCAGCATTTCATATGATGTACTTTGCATATAAGGTGTCACCCTGCTTATTTAACTTATATCATGATATATGTTGCATCCATTATTGTTATTATTATTCTTTAATTTATATAGTATAATATTGCTGCTATCTTTGTTCATAGAACAGTATATTGTATTGGGGGAGGATATCTGGTAGGAGAGTGATTCTTTATGAAATAAATAATTTAAAGTAACTTACTACTTTTTTTGGATTTTATAAAGGTATATACTTGGTGGACATGTAAGCCAATGGCATATAATAAATTCTGCATTCTTAATTAAACTAGTATGATGGTTAATTTTGTGTGTCATCTTGACTGGATTGCAGAGTGCCCAGATATTTGGCTAAACCTTATTTCTGGGTGTGTATGACAGGGTGTTTCCAGCTGAGATGAACACTGAAATTGGTAGACGGAGTAAAGCAGATTGCTTTCTGCAATGAGGGTGGACACCATCCAATCTGCTGATGCTTGAGTAGAACAAAAAAGTGGAGGAAGGAAGATCGACTCTGCCTGACTGTTTAAGCTGAAACATCAGGTTTTTGTCCTTTGCTGAGGCTTACACCATTGACCCTCCAGTTCTCAGAACTATGCCACTGGCTTCCTGGGCCTCTGACTTGTTGGACTTCTCAGCTTCCATAATTTCATGAACCAATTCCTTATAATATATCCTGTTATAACCAACATCTCCTGTTGATTCTGCTTCTGTGGAGAACCCTAATACCATAAGCATTTATTCAATCTCTAACAAGATGATGTCTGCCTTCTTGTTCCAGCTCTCAACAAGTATCCTTTTCTTGATATATCTAATGTTGTATTTTGCTTTTTGATGGTGATTTTACTGTGTACAATGACCCCCAAATATAGTGCTGAATTGCTGTCTAGTGTTCTCAAACACAAGGAGTCTATAATGTGCCTTGCAGAAGAAACATGTGTGTTAGATGAGCTTTATTCAGGCCTGAGCTTTGGTGCTATTGGCTATAGCATTTCAATGCTAATGAATTAACAATATATGTTAATTAAGGTGTCTTTAAACAACCACACACATAAAATAAGATCATGTGTTGATTGGCTGATGAAAATGTTATGACCAGAGACTCATAAGAACCCATCTTCCCTCTAAGAATAATTGTTCAGTATTTACTATTTCAGTGTTTCCACTGAACTTTGTAGAACATAACTACTATGAATAACAAGAATCAAATGTATAAAAACATTTTGTTTAAGCTGAAAAGATGGCCAATGAATGTGTACTTTTACACATTTTTTAGATTTATAGTCAACCCAAACAAAGTGGGACTACTCTTATCTAGTCTTGGAAGACACCCTTTTCTGTTTTGCTTAGATTGGTTTATTTTAACAGATGTTTCCTGGGGAATGTATTAAATAAGTCAGGCGCAGTTGAGTCAGACCCAACCTTGTACTGCACTGGCGCTCCCAATCTACCATGGAAGGCCATCGGAATTGTGAAATCAACAGTATTGACATAACTTTGTATTCGTGGAGCGGACGTCACACAGAGTCAGATGTTGGGTTTCTTGATGTTCTGAACATAAAGAAACCCAGCCTAGATACAGAATACAACCACAGACTGTCCACAGAGTAGGGATCTTAATGATGTGTCAGTGAAGGTTGGTCTTATCTTAAGCTCCAGAAAAGATCCTAGAGGCTTAATATGTGATAAGGACCTAAGCATGTTTAGATGAAGTACTGAGTCAGAAACCAGGTCCCATGGCTCAGATTGAGTCCTTTCCCACTAAACCATGGATGTTCTATGCTTTTAAATGGTTATTGAGCCTAGGCTTACAAATGAGCTTGTCTTCCAGAAATTCTACTTAGGTTTAATGTTTAGAAGTGAGTCTAAGACTGTTCAGATATGAGCTCTGAGAGGCCTAGTTGCTGTATTTGAACATTTTTAAAATTGAGTTTCCTATTTTTCAGCTGATTCTCAAAGGAGTTCATGATTCTGAAAAAGTGTAAGAACTTATATGCGTATTCAGAAGTTTACTTTGTACCGAAAGTAGTAAACTGAATTAGGGGTAATAGTGCGTTTGACATAGTATTTTGTGATATCAATTTAGTAGAGAATTTTTTATGTTAAGAAAATGTTAATTGTCGACTAGGGTGTGGCAAAACAAACCAACCTAGGGCAGTGTAAATTAGTACAAGATTTCTGAAAAGACATTTGGAAGCTTTTGAACCAGGTACCAAATTTAACCTTCACAATTCTACTCTAAGGAAGTAATTAGGAACTCAGGAAAAAATACTATGTATGAAGCATTATCCTTCAGAATATACAAACTAAGAATCAAAATGTTTAAAAGTTGTTGATTTCATTAAGATGGCTTGTCTATGGCAAGATATCATGTAAAAAAAAAGTCACAGCGTATATAGTGTGATCATAATTTGCATATATGTGACCAGAAGAATGTATATTAACTGAAATTATCTCCTTAGTACAGGTACTTCTTTTCTTTCTTCTTCTCCTTTTTTTTTTTTTTTTTTCAAATTCTCTAAATGACTCTATATTTTATAACCTGAAAAAAATAATAAATAATATTTTGCCCATTTGCACTTTGATTTACCCAAGGGAAGTTTCTGCCCATTTCTCTTAGTGTCCACATTTCAAAAAGTCTCATCACTGGTTTTGGCTGAAAGTTCAAATGGAAACTCAGTTATTTCACGTTTGTTCAATTACAGGCCGCTTTTCTTTCCTTGGTGTCATTTCAGACTAAACTTTTGTACTTATACCCCTTTCCACTTCTTGCCTCTCTCCTCTTCTTCTTGTTCTTTCACTGATCTTTAAAAAAGAAATTTAAATACTACCTGCTTTTCTTTGGCAACCTCAACCTTTTTCTCCTATTTGTACTATTTAGTTTCAGATATTCATGTGATCCTTCTTTCTTTTTTTTTATTTTTATTTTTTCTTATTTATTTTTATTGAAGTGTAGTTGACTTACAGGCTTTGCTTGTGGCTCAGCTGGTAAAGAATCTGCCTGCAATGTGGGAGACCTGGGTTTGATCCCTGGGTTGGGAAAGAATCTGGCTGCAATGCAGGAGACCTGAGTTCGATACCTGGGTTGGGAAGATCCCCTGAGGAAGGGAAAGGCTGCCCACTCCAGTATTCTGGCCTAGAGAAATCCATGGACTACAGTCCATGGGATCACAAAGAGTCAGACACGACTAAGTGACTTTCACTTTCACTTTCAGAGTTGACTTACAATGCTGTTAACTCCTGTGATACAGCAAAGTGATTCAGTTATATGTATGTGTATATATATGTATCTATATATATTCATTTTAAAATATTCTTTTCCACTATGGTTTATCATGCTCATGCTCAGTTGCTCAGTCATATCTGACTCTCTGGGATCCCTGTAGCCCCTCAGGGATTATCTGTCCATGGGATTATCCTGGCAAGAATACTGGAGTGGGTTGCCATTTCCTCCTCTGGGGATCTTTCCGACCCAGGGATCTAACCCATGTTTCTTGCGTCTCCTGCCCTGGCAGGTAGATTCTTTACCACTGTGCCACCTAGGAAGCTCCCATGGCTTATCATAGGATTTGTTAAATTGGAGGATAATTGCTTTATAATAGTGTGTGAGTTTCTGCTGTATAATGGTGTAAATCAGCTATAACTGTACATACATCCCAGCCCTTTTGGGCCCCGCTCCCGCTACCTCCATCCCACCCCTCTCTGTTGTCATAGGGCACCACGCTGAGCTCCCTGTGATATAGAGCAGCTTCCCACTAGCCATCTGGTTTATGTATAGCAGTGTATGTATGTCAGTGCTACTTTCTTAATCCATTCTGCCTCCTCCTTCCCCTGCTGTGTCCACCAGTCCATCCTCTATGTCTGCATCTCTATTCCTGCCCGGTACATTGGTTCATCAGTACCACTTTTCTAGATTCCACATATATGCCTTAATCTATGATATTTGCTTTTCTGTTTCTGACTTACTTCACTCTGTATGACAGACTCTAGGTTCATCCACGTTACTCTAAATGATCCAATTTTATTCCTTTTTACGATGGAGTAATATCCCATCGTATGTATATACCACAACTTCTGTATATATCCATTCCTCTGTCGGTGGACATCTAGGTTACTTCCGTGTCCTGGCTGTTGTCATTAGTGCTGCGATGAACTTTGGTGTACACGTGTCCTTTTGAATTCTGGTGACCCTTGTTTCTTTACCCCTGTTTTTCCTTTTGGAAGTCAGAAGCAGCATTCATGGAAAACTCTTCCAAACCTCAGAGGCTCAGTAGTACTTTTGTGTTGTGCTGTGTGCTCAGTTGCTCAGTCATGTCCGACTCTTGATGACTCCATGGACTGTGGCCCGCCAGGCTCCTCTGTTCATGGGATTCTCCAGGCAAGAATACCGGAGTGGGTTGCCATTCCCTTCTCCAGGAGATCTTCCTGACCCACGGATTGAACTGGGGTCTCCTTCATTGCAGGCACATTCTCTACTGTCTGAGCCATCAGGGAAGCCCAGTACTTTGTGTTAATTTTTACATTTATTACTTTTGGGGATTTCACCAGTATCTTCCTGCTGTGTCTGAAGCAGGTGTGACAGGTGTTCATGTTTCCTTGCATGTGTACATGTGTGTGCTTGTGTGTATGTGTGCACATATGTACAAGAGCACATGCAGATATGGGATGGTCAGGTCGGGAACTGTGTCCAGACTGTACACAAAGAACAGGAATATCCTAATCCACTCTGGTATCAGTAGGCTCACATCTGTACTTGGAAAGCTTTGGTGAATATGATGCAAACTGGGTTGGTTCTGTGCTCCAGCCAGCTGATGCCAGGCTGTTCTGGAGCCATGTAGGTGACTTTTAATCTCTCCCAGAGCTTGTCAACTAGCAAAGAGATATGTATATTAGAAAAGATGGTAGAACTTGATTTATAAATGTGTGAATGCAGGGCTGAATTAAAATGACACCTCAAGGAAGTGGCTCAGGACAAAATCAGGATACTCTTTGAGTCAAAAATCAAGCCTAGGATTTATAGGATAAACATTTTTACATGTAAATTGGAATTCAAAGTAGATATTTGTAATTGAAGTACTATGTGTGTTTTATTTTCATAAATCTAAGGTCTAGCTTTGAAATTCGCTCCAAGGTAGGTCCATCAGCATCAGGCCTTGAAAATTTGCCTGATAAGTCAAACCTATGATGAAAAGAACCAGGCAAATGAGATAGTGGCTTGTAGTGTGCAAATCCCATGGCTGTACTATAAAGCACTCAGTGTCTCCTAGCAGAGAAAAATGTACCTTGACATGCTTCCTGGGATTGACAGCTCTTCATCCTTCAATCTAAAGAGAGTTGGGTGGGGAAAGGATAGATAGCCAGGGAGATGAATGATTTATTTATTTATTGAATGATTTATTTTAATATTATTTCCTTTAAGCCCAGTTACATGGGTGAAAATTGGATTATGTGAAATTTACATGGTTAGAAATAAGCATGCAAATGACATGAAATTCCTAAATGCATCAAAGTATCGGAGAATGAGCCGTATTGTACGCGGAGAGTGAGGAAGAGTGCTAGTGCCATAGGTGGCCCTGGCCATGACTGACTGGGCTTTGAACAATGTGAAAAAGTTGATCTTTTCCCTGGCTGCCTCAGTCTCCGCTTTCTATGCCATCTTACCATACTGCCTTCCTCTCTCTCCTTATAGTTATAAACATCCCCTTCACAAGAAATGTTCACTTTCTGGGATGACCAATCAAGTACATCTTTGTGCACATGATGTGAGATTTATATTAATTCCATTTGGGCATTTGAATTTGACATTGCAGATGTTGTGGAATAAGATGTATGTTTCCTACAGAGCAGACTGATGAGCATTGCATGCTTTTGTTCGGTTTAGGTGAGCTCTCCTGTTGGCAGTCTGTGTGATATTGGAAATCTGACTTCTTATTTAAACATGTTCCCCCTTTTTTGCTTGTCATGATAAATATTAACTTTTAAGTTAAAGTCCCTACATCAACTGAAATGTCAAATAAATTTGAAAAAGAAGATGCAGCTTTTGGGAAAAGATGGTGGAAATAATTCTATTCCAGGTTTAAAACTTGTTGAAGCTGATCTAAATAGAGATTCAGGCTGTATTTGGAGCATTTTGCTTTGGCATCTCCATTTAAATGTGGAGGAGGCTGTTTTAGAACCTCCTCTTCTTTTTTCAGAGAGTATGAAACTGCCTGAGGGACAGTACTGAGCCTTTGTGAGGGCCAGGATAAAGTCTCGAAGTTGCTGGGCCACACCATGTCCCACAAACAGCAGATGCCATAGAACTGCTTTTTAAAAAATCCTGCCTTTCACATGTCATGCTAAAAATACAGACCTAAAAAGACCTGAAAAACTTGAAAGAACTAGACAAGCAAGTAGTTGCTTTTGGTAGTTATACCAAAGCAATATGCAAGGTCATGGAAGTAACGCAACAAACAAACAAGAATGCTCTGTATAGAGTAAGACATATTAGAGCTTTCTAAAGTTCCAAAGCAGCTTTTGTAATGTATTCAGAACAGAAGAATGGAATCATAAAACTGGAGAGTCCCTAAGAGACTGAAAAAGCCCATAGAAAATGATTCAATAACATTGGTGGGTCTGATAGAATGCTCATATGCCCCTAGACTTCTCATCTCTTTTTCTCCCTCTTGAAATTCACCTTAGGGGAACATTATGTGGATTTCTACCTGGCCAACTCAAACTTGGTCCTCTGGTTTTCTAGGTATCTGCATATCTTATAGATATCTTCTTCAGTTGCTTATTATGTGGCTTATCACTTGGACTAGATTCAAAGCTTTAAGGTCAAGAAACCTGTCTTTTGTGTCTTTGGAATTTCCTCTATAGCTTGAGTATGACAGTTGTGTCCGCAGATGGTGTATAATGAATGTTCCCTAACTCACTGGATACTTCCAGATTGGAAAAAAGTTATTCAGTTTTTCTTCTATTATTAATATGTGTGTGCCATATTCTGAAATAGCTGTGAAAGACCAGATAAGAGAAAGGCTAGAGGAACAAGTTGCAGATGCAATAGTGAGAATGCAAAAGACTTTTAAAAATGTCTTGAGATAAATAATAAAGATGGTAAAAGTAATAATGATATAACAACTTTCCATTTCTGTAGCACTTGATTCTTCTGAAAGCACTTTCAGATAATAAAGAAGAGTGGGATAAAGGTAGTAATAGAAATACATGCAAGGAAAATAGTAAGGAAATGCAGAGATAAAAAAGCAAAACAACAAGAGAAAGGCAACGAAAATAAAGCCAAAAATAAAGAAATGGAAGGAGAATTTACTAACAAACTGGTGCAATTGTTGGCTAAATTACCCACTGACAGAGTGTCAAATATTGGTATTCTTTGAGCAGGTAGAGGGTGCTATCCAGATCACAGCATGTTTTCACTTGTGTTCTACCAGATAGTGGGAGAGGGAGTGCCCTGGACTTGCTAATGCTCTCCATTCTTTTTTTTTTTTCTTTTTAAATTTTTATTATTATTATTATTATTTTTTTTTCCCAGTGGGTTTTGTCATACATTGATATGAATCAGCCATGGATTTACATGTATAAAAGTTAATTTCTATTAGAGTATAGTTGCTTTACAATGTCACGTTAGTTTCTACTATACAGCAAAGTGAATAGCTATACATATACATGTACGCCCTCTTCTTTGGGTTTCCTTCCCATTTAGATTACCACAGAGCAGTGCGTAGGGCATTCTGAGCTGTACAGTAGGTTCTTATTGTTGTTCAGTTGCTTAGTCATGTCTGACTCTGTGACTCCATGAACTGCAGCATGCCAGGCTTCCCTGTCCTTCACCATCTCCGAAAACTTGCTCGAACTCAATGTCCATCGGGTTGATGATGCTATCCAACCATCTCATCCTCTGTTGTCCCCTTCTCCTCCTGCCTTCGATCTTGCCCCAGGGTCTTTGTAATGAGTCGGCTCTTGGCATCAGGTGACCAAAGTATGTGGATCTTCAGCTTCAGCATCAGTCCTTCCAATGAATATTCAAAATTGATTTCCTTTAGGATTGACCAGTTGGATCTCCTTGCAGTCCAAAGAACTCTCAAGAATCTTCTCCAACACCACAGTTCAAAAGCATCAATTCTTGTCACTCAGTTTTCTGTATAGTCCAATTCTCACATCCATTGCATGACTACTGGAAAAACCATAGCTTTGACTAGATGGACCTTTGTTGGTAAAGTTATGTCTCTGCTTTTTAATATGCTGTCTAGGTTTGTCATAGCTTTTCTTCCAAGGAGCAAGTGTCTTTTAATTTCATGGCTGCAGTCACCATCTGCAGTGACTTTGGAGGCCAAGAAAAGAGTCTGTCACTGTTGCCATTGTTTCCCCATCTGTTTGCCATAAAGTGATGGGGCCGGATGCCACAATCTTAGTTTTATACACAGTGTTGTATATATGTCTGTCTCAATTTCACAGTTCATCCTATGTTTGTTCTCTATGTCTGTGTCTCTGTTTTGCAAATAAGATCATCTATACCATTTTTCTAGATTCCACATTTATACATTAATATATGACATTTGTTTTTCTCTTTCTGACTTACTTCACTCTGTATGACAAACTCTAGGTCCATCCGCATCTGCACAAATGACCCAATTTTGTTCCTTTCTATGACTGAGTAATATTCTATTGTATATATGTACTACATTTTTTAAAACTTTTAATTTTGTATTAGAATATAATTGACTAACAGTGTTGTGGTAGCTGTACCACATCTTCTTTATCTTCTTATGTTGATGAACATTTAGGTTGCTTCCACCTCCTGGCTGTTGTAAATAGTGCTGCTGTGCACATTGGGGTGCATGTGTCTTTATAAATTACATTTTTCTCTGGGTATATGCCCAGTACTGGGTTTTCTGGGTCATATGGTAGTTCTGTTTTTAGCTTTTTATGGATCCTCTGTACTGTTCTCTGTAGTGACTGTATCAATTTACATTCCCACCAACAGTGCAAGAAGGTTCCCTTTATTCCACACCCTTGCCAGCATTTATTGTCTGTAGATTTTTTGATGATGGCCATTCTGACCTGTGTGAGGTTATACCTCATTGAAGTTTTGGTTTGCATTTCTCTAATAATTAGTGATGTTGAGCATCTTTTCATGTGTTTATTGGCCATCTGTATGTCTTCTTTGGAGAAATGTCTATTTAGATCTTTTTTTGCCCATTTTTTGATTGGCTTTTTTTTTTAAAATATATTGAGCTGCATGAACTGTTTGCATATTTTGGAGATTAGTTCTTTGTCAGTTGCTTCATTTGCAAATATTTTCTCCTATTCTGAGGGTTGTTTTCTCGCCTTGCTTATGGTTCCCTTTGTTGTGCAAAGGCTTTTAAGTTTAATTAGGCCCCATTTGTTAATTTTTGTTTTTCATTACTCTAGGAGGTGGTTCAGAAAAGATCCTACTGTGATTTATGTCAGAGAGTGCTCTGCCTGTGTTTTCCTCTAATAAGAGTTTTATAGTGTCTGGCCATACATTCAAGTCTTTAATACATTCTGAGTTTATTTTTGTGTATGGTGTTAGAGAATGTTCTAATTTCATTCTTTTACCTGCAGCTTTCCTTTTTTCCCAGCATCACTTATTGAAGGGACTATCTTTTGTCCACTGTATGTTCTTGCCTCCTTTGTCATAGATTAGGTGAGCATATGTACGTGGGTTTATATCTGGGTTTTCATCCTGATCAGTTGATGTATATTTCTGTTTTTATGCCAGTACCATCTTCACTCTTGTTCACTAGGGTTTTTTATTGATTATAGTCTGGCATTCTGTACTCCAGACATTCTGTCTACATCATTAAAAAGATGCAGACGTGTGAGTGATACTCAACCTCAGTAGCTCATTTCAGTGATTTCACAGAAGCTCAGGTAGGCTTGCTGTGGAGAGTACCATCGATTTCTGATCCTGTTGTAAGGTTCTGAAAACTTCTCAAGCTCAGGAGGCAGGTCTTACATTACTGTCAATAATATTGAATGTGGTAACTTATTATAAAGTAGTTCCAAGAAGATGACATCCCAACTATATTCTAGAACTGACCAGAGGCCACAAAAGGTCCTAAAATGACCTTTATTATTGCTTTGGAGGGATAAGCTACATATTTTAAAAGATATGTCAGTAAGGTGACCTACTTGCATTTTGATAGTGGCAAGCTTCTCTACTTCGGGGTCTGTTTTGTTCAGATATTATATTAACTTTAGTTGAAAGGCATATGACGCACACCAAAGCGTCAAAATTAGTATATTTTTAAGAGAAAGTCAGAATGAAAGATAAGAGTGATGGCCAAAGATAAAACTCATCAAATCCTTGGAAAGTTTTCTCATATTCAAATGAAAAAAGAGATCAGATCTTTCTTCCTTTGAGACCACTAACATGGAGACAGACTTTTAATTGCTTTCTATGCTGTTGAAAGCACAGATCAACTATTTTCAGGATTCAGAGATCAATACCCATGTTCTGGTAATAATTTGACTTCTCACACTTAAGGTTTTGAAACCATAGAGAGCTCTTTCCTTTGGTGGGTTGAAGACCTGCTAGGGTTTTGGTCCTTGCTCTGGCCTAATTACTTAATCTCTTTTGGCCTCAATTCCCTCAATTGTAAAGGGGAATAATTATATCTGTCCTTTATTATAATTTTCATTTCTAAATGTCTGCCATGTGTCAGATACTGTGCTGTGCCTTTGGCATATGTTATCTTTAAATCTCTCATCAATTCTGCAAGGAAGGAATAATTATCACTCATGTTTTGCAGTTGAGAAAGCCAAGGCTTAGATTCCTCAGGAGCCTGCCTGAGGTCACACAGCTAAGAGGTGGCAAAGTCAGGATAGAAACCTTCATGTGTGTGGACAAAAGCCCCTTCTCAGTCCTCCATGAGACTTCAAATTCATTTAAAATGCACATTTGGGGATGTATTTGGAGAATAGAAAAGTTCTTTGTAGATGCATGTTCTTATTACCATTATCATCCTGATGAATATAAATCAGTCAATGTGTATTTATTGAATTCCTTACAGGAATGATTCCCTGGTAGCTCAGATGGTAAAGAGTCTGCCTGAAATGTAGCAGACCTGGGTTTGATCCCTGGGTCAGGAAGATCCCCTGGAGAAGGAAATGGCAACCACCCACTCCAGTATTCTTGTCTGGAAAATTCCATGGATGAAGGAGCCTAGCAGGTTACAGTCCATTGGGTTGCAAAAAGTCAGACACGACTGAGTGACTAACACTGTCACTTTGCAGGAAGTTAGTACTGAATCAGATACCATTTTGGATACTCTATGGAATTATGTATTTCCCCCAATGTAGTGTTATGTAAGGTGTATTATAATAACTAAATGTTAAAATAGTTCTGAGTGATATCGCTTTCACTCTGGGAATCAGGTATTAGTTTCTTTTGGATTTTTTTTGGAGAAAAAAGAAAAGAAGCAAGTATGCTAATCTAAATTACAAAAAACAGGAAACAAAAAACAGCTGCGTGTAGTCCAACCTTCAGAGTCAACAAATAAAGGCCCCAGGAACCCTGAAAGCTGATCAGGAAAACTCCAAAGGAGATGAGAGAAATATACTATAGGGATTAGCAAATTTCTGCTGAAAAATTCATGTGTTCACAAATGTGCTGGACCAACATAGCTTCCGCTGTCTGGTTCTTTGTTTGTTTTGAGTCTTTAATGACCAATAGGGCTGTTGAAATTTAGTCAAAGAGTCTATCCTTGATTTGGGGATATCAGACTTCCTGTGCAAAAGATGGCTGGGAATCCACTCAGCTCTCCTAAAATAAGCACAAAGTTTTGGAAAGAATTTTCTCTTGTGGGAAACATCCTATTTCCAAAGAAGGCCGTCAGCACGAGATGGCTGTTTTTCCAGGGACGAACGAGGGGAACCAGTTGGTTCAGCAGCCGTGAATCAACCTTTAAAACAGGTTAACATTTGGGACTGACTCCTCTGTCCTTCTTCCTTGATCTTTTTGGAAGAACTGCTTAAACTTAAAATGAAAGTTCACAAAATTGTGCAGAAGAATCAGGCAAGTGTAGAAATGAGCTATTTCTTATTGTTTCCTCTGTTTCTTTGTGTTCTGAGTACAGATTAAAAAAAACCCAAAAACCCACCTTGGGAAGTCATTGTGAGGATGAAATAATATAACTCAGGTACATCTCCTGACACAAAACAGTCATCGCTGTTAGATCCTAGGCCATCTCTCCAAAGACGCTCATCCAGTTATTCTTTAAGGCTCAGGGTGAACTATTGGTTCCGTTAGATCACAGGGTGTCTAAAGAGTTAAGAAAAATTCTTTCACATTGAAGAAAGATGGTGGAGGCTGTCTTTCTAGACCTCATCAAGGATCTTTGTTGGGTGGAATATAGCCGTCGTTTGGGTTTGGTAAGAGCTTTGTGATGGACCCATGTAGAGAAGGAGCTATGCCACCAAATGGCTGGCTGACTGCTTGCCTTTGCTTGTCTTGGCCAAATGAATGTGGGGCCACTGGCTGACCTCTGCATTTTCCTGCATGGGCAATGGGAGAGGGGAGCCCTTGTCCAGTTCTCCTGTCAGACATTTGGTCACATCTGGCTTTCTGCTGAGTTAAGGCAGAAGCCCACTGGGGAGGATAAGATCACTAGGTGGCCAGGCTTGGTTTTATTCAGCACAGTCTGGATTTCGCTGAACCCAAACATAAAATCAACCGAACTAAGGTAATCATCCAAGGGATATTTGTTTAAAAAAATGCTGGATACTATAAGAACTGTCATCAGCCTCATTTTGCTGTTTGGATTTGGTCCTATTCTTTTTTGAGTAGAGGAATAAGAGGGCAGCCTGATATCGTCCATGTCATCCTCTAGCTGCAGCCAGTCAGAACTCTGCCCAGTCCCTAGCAGCTAGTGGCCAGCCAGGCATCTGGTCCATACCCTCTGGGCACAAGTTCCTGAGCCTGGGGGTGAGGTTACTTTGGTCACAATGGCTTTCAACATCATCCTGGCACTGTGGGAAGCAGAGTCAGTGTTTTTAGCTCTGGGGACTCAACTTAGCTGTGCTTTACTTATGGCCAGTGGCCCCTAGTAGGATGAGCTCTGCTTAGGGAGACAAGGGACTACCTTTTGCCAGTTGATGCCAGCAAGTCACTTTATGTCTGGGGACCTCAGTGTCTATGGAATGAGGGTATCTCTAACTTGGATCTTATTACAAGCCATCTCTGAATCTGCCTGGGGCACGGAAGTGTGTGTATTTTTCTTTCCTCCCTTCCAGTCTCTGATTTTGCCGGTGATCCTCTAAACTGTTCTTGGCCCACCTCTCTTGCATTATCTAAATTTCTCTGTGCAAAAGAACAAGATTAAGTTTGAATGGATCATTGTTTCTTATAAACAACCGCTGATAAAGTCATGAGTTGACCTATTTCCGAAGCAGACAACTGAGGGGAAATTTATGGCTTTCTCTTCTTCAGAATTAACCAGTTTCTTTTCTTGGAACATGTTTTATGGGACTAGACTAATCACCTTGGCGATATGTGGCCAAAGTTCTCTTGGCTGTAGATCAAAGTCTCCGATACACCAGCACAGATAATAAGAAAACAGCACCAGGCAGGATAAAGACTTTACGATGAATTTTGGCATCAGAGTCTAATAGAATGAATTTTTGGAGTCAGGCTCTAGTAAAGTAGAAAAATGAAAGGTATAGTTAATTCCTAGAAAAATTGCAAATGACAAATATATAGGAAAAATGTCTAACTTTCTCTACTAATGAAAGACATGCATATAAAAACAGTCTATCATTTCCCTCTATCGTTTTGGCAGAAACATATATAGTTGGTTAAACCTGGTGTGCCTGTGATGCAGCTGCCTGATGCAAGCTTTTGGTGGGTAGTTGGGTGATATGCACGCTTGCGTGCTCAGTCACATCCAACTCTTTGCAACCCCATGGACTGTAGCCCACCAGGCTCTTCTGTCTGTGGAATTTCCCTGTCAAGAATATTGAAGTGGACTGCCATTTCCTTCTCCAGGGGATCTTCCTGACCCAGAGATCAAACCTGTGTTTCCTGCTTGGCAGGCGGATTCTTTACCACTGAGCCACTGGAGAGAAGCCCCCACCTCTGTGTCCTTTAGGGACGTTTATTTAACCTCTCTTACTCTTGGTAAAAATGGGAATAATAATACATATCAAACCTCTTAGAGGTTACTGAGGGAATTAGGCAATAAAACACACATCAAGCACCTGGGATAGTGTAACAATATTTTTTTTTTTTCACACGGTTTCTGTTTTACTTTAATTGTATGAGTACAGGCAGCTGTCTTCCTATGCCCATGATTCAGAGAGAAAGCTAAGGGCTTTGAATAGCTTCCATTGACTTAAATGCAGGAAGAACCCTACTTCCAAATATCTGGGACAGTTTTTCCTAAGGCTGCCATATGTCAGAGAAAGACCATATTGAGTAATTGTTTTCTGAAGGCAGGGGAGGAGAGTGAGTGACTGATGGCTGTTGGGCAGCCTAAAATAATATTTCATTCTTGTCATCCTGACACAGTTTAAGACCAGATGATTTTGGATGGTTCTCCTGTTTCCGTCTTGGTTTGGAAGAACAGAGCTTTTGTTACTTAATGCTCTTAAACAACAGAGCTTTGTTCTATACTCAGGAGCATACAAACTAAACAGAAGATTTCCTTAAGGGCCATCCTATTTGCTGTGAGGAGTGATTCCCAGTGGAAACTAGACGTGGTTAGCTCCAACCATCTGTGGACGGCCCACATCATCACAGAGGAACTTAGCCAAAACCCATGGAAGCATGGCAGCCAATCAGACTGGGGATTTACTTCTCCTATTCTGTGCTAACATTGGCGGACTCAGCCATTTAAAAATGCCCTGCTTGCTTGGGCCCTGCTTTGTCCTACAAAACAAATAATCTTGTATTGCTTTCTTTGAGGCAGAAAAATGAAAATGCCAATATTTTGAGTGTTTTTTACTTTTGGGAACTTCTGGTTCGTAGACAATTGTTTCAGACACCGCTGTGTTATTTTTTCAGAGCTGTTGATACTGTGGAATGAGGGTGGTAATTAAGGCTCAAGAGTTCTCATCAAAGGTTAATAGATCACTAGAAGGACACAAATTAGGTTTTCTCTGTCTGTATCCCTGTTTTCAGTTCTCTTTCCTTGCACTAAACCAGTTTCTGGCTCACTGCCACACTGCCACACCCATGTGCAATTTTCACTTAACAAAGGTCAGGTCTGAGTAGAATATATGAAGTTGGGATCAATTCCAAATGTTAATAATTACAGCTAGTAAGTATGGAGCACTTTGGAACATGCCAGGTTTTGTGTTAAATGGTTTGCATGCATTATCTCGATGCTTCTCAAGGAGTAATCCATGATGACTGACTTTACAAGCCTGGGGTTGGTTGGTGGCATGTATGCCAGTAAAATTGCAGATTCCTAGGTTCCGTTCTACACTTGTGAGTTGAGCATCCTGTGGTGAGGTCAGAGATGTATGACTTTAACAAGCACCTTCAGCAATCCTGATGCACAAGAAGTTCAAGAACCTCTGCGTTATTTTTCAAAGCAAATGGGGCTCAAGTGCGATCTGCTTTCTGTGCTTACATTTTTAGGGCAAAAAAAAAAAGCAAAAAAAAAATCCCATGGACTGGGAGATGTGGGTGACTGATGCCTGTTAGTAGTTGGTGGTTATGAATGTGTCCCTATAGCCAGCGTGCTTTTGAGATACCAAGTATTTGTCTCTATTGTGAGAGGATTAAAAATTGAGGTCTTCTCTTGACTGATGGTAGCCTGTGCTCTGAATATAGAGAGGGATATGCCTCAGAGACTACAGAGGCAAGACTGCGTGAATGTTTGCATGGATCGTGCACTGCCCAACCAGATGTGGTGGCCTTGCCCCGGGAGTGAAAACTTGGCATTCTCCTTGGCCCAGGGGTAGCCCTCTCCTTAGAGGAGAAGGTAACTGATGTGCTGGTGTGGGTCTCAGGGACCAGGAATCTCCGCCTGCCTTTTGTTATCATGCTCCAAGGGGCCTGAAATCTCCAGGGTTGTAAATTCCTTGGTTCTCGGGTTTGTCTAGAAAGCCCCTATTAAAATGAAGTGCCACGGGGAAGGTAGCAGGGACATTTAATCATAGTGGCACAGACTGGTTTAATGTTGTTTCTCTGGGGGTTCGTTTGGTGGGAGGGGAGGACAGGCTCCTTTGCAAGCCACTTTAGTGGAGGAAGCTGAGAGATTAACAAAACTATTTTTTTTTTTTTTCTTTTGAGGGGCGAGGCACAGGTGGAGTGGGAGAGGCACTAAAGATACACTGGACCCGTGTCCCAATTCTGAAGGTTATCCTCCACCACACTGTTTTCTTAATTCTTCAGCCCCTCCCATCCTCCTTGTCTTGGCGTGTGTCCAATGCCCAACACCTGCCCCCTCAGTCACAGGCTTGGACTGCAGCAATATTGTGGGTAGCGAGACCTCAGTGGCATGAGTGGGCTGTGGAGAGAATGGACACGTAAAGTGTCCACCTCTGGAGCTGAGGCAGCATAGTGGGGTTGGGGAACTAATCACTCACTTTTGGAACTGAGACCTCCTTCCTTTGGCATTCCTCTCCCAGGAGCAGGATAATTAGAATAAGGAGACTTAGTTTAACTCATTCAACTCCCTGCCAGGCCCCATACAAAGCTTTCATGTATGCAGTCATTTCTAGCATCCCGCGTAGGCCTCCTTGTGTTTCTTTATCAACTTGTTGAGAAAGACCAGAGATGAGGCTGGTCATGGGACTGTTAAGTCTTAACATTTGATTTTTTGGGATCTTGAGGAAAGTACCTTGGATTTCATTTTGAAAGTGTTTTTTTTTTTTTTTTTTGCTAAACTGAAAATGTTCCCCAGTTTTCTCCCTGGTTATTTGTCCTGCTAACTCATGTGGTAAGTGGTGCTGATTCATGAATTTACCGTCAGGGAATAAGCACCCTCCATGGAGAGGAGGTGGGAGGAAGGGGTTTGCTCTCAAGGAGGGGCATGTCCTTGGTCTTGGTGGTCGGTGCTGCGGAAGGGCACACAGATGGAGACATGCGTCCTGGGAAGCACAGCAGTCAGACAGCGCAGGGTCCCTGAGGCCCTGTGAGCAGTGAGACCTCAGGTGGCTGGCCCGGGATTGAGTGGGCAGGGAAGGAGATTAAGGGTGAGACCACTGACGAATGAATGCAGGAATGTGGGAATGAAAGAGTGCAGCAGGCCATTGTCCATCCCTAGAGCAGCTGTTCCCTTACCAAGCAGACTCTGTTTTTTTTCTCTGCACCTCCTCAGTAAGTAAGCTGAAGTTCCAGTTAATAATCTCCTAAACTGAGAAATCCCCTCTCCCGGGAGGAGAGGAGATAATTAGCTTCAGTGTTCTCTCATATCTATGCTGAGAAGTCAGCATGGATTCTAGACATGATTCCTGTCTTTGGCTAATCATCAGAGCTGTTTGTGATAGGTCTCTCTTTTTCCCCCACTCCTTTCAACTCTTTTTTGATTAGGGTACCATGACTGAAATGAATGGCTTCCATTATTTTTTTGCCTTCATGCAGGAATCTTTAAACTAGGCTGAACTTTGGACCAACTAGCATATGAATCATGTCTACTACAATTACCCTTTCTGTGTAATTTCCTAGGTTAGTGCCATTGTGCGACACAATAAATGTAGAACAGGGTTGAAAATGTCAAGTGATAACCAGACAGGAGAATGACAGTCAACAGACCCACCTCCTTGAGCTCTCATCTCAGAGGCCTTAAGACAAAACCTTACTTACATAAATATTTCCCAAAATAAGATATATGATGTTAATAGATATATTTTACATTTGACTGTTCAGCAATCCAACTCCATTTTGGATCTTGTGTACATTTATTGCAATGAACTTATAATAATTATGATACAAATGACAGTTTTCTCTTAATGAATGTTTATTATGTAATAGGCTCAGTTTTAAGCAGGCTTTGCCCATTTAATCTTCACATCAGCCTCGGGAGGTAGTTACTGTGAGTGGCCCATTTTACATATGGGGAAATTGAGGCACAGATCTCTTAAGTAGCCTGCCCAAAGTCCATATATAAGAATCAGAACTGAAATTTGAACCCAGGTAGTCTTAACTCAGAGTGTATGCTGTCAACCTCCATGCTGTTAACATAATGCTTATGCATTGCTTGAAGAGGTGGTTTTGGCATCAAATATGAAGAATGCAACCCTTCAAACCTTTCTCTTACAAAATTTAAGTAATTCCATGTTTTGTGTATGTAATTTTGAATGACTTAACATCTCATTACCAAGAAGAAGAGTTTTGACAATATATGAGCACAAAAAGTTGTTGATTTAGGTTAATTTTATGTGTAATATGGTTTAGAATCTTGTCACATGCATTGTTAGTATGTTTCCAAACATTCATGTTCTCAGGTAATTAAAAAGCAGCCACAAAAATTTCCCCCCATGTGCTGAGAATAAGTTTGATTATGAGGTCTATGTGCCCAGATGATGTGTTCTGTTAAACCAAGAATATAAGCTTAATCCCTGCAGTGACCACAGAGTCATAGCTCTTGTAACCATGCCTTTTTATTTAAAAGAAATTTTGTTGTTGTTGTTGCTTTGTCAAGGTGAGCAGGCCTTCTAGCTGATGTATTTCTAAGTAATTGCTTCTCTTTCTGTTAACACCACAGACACTGGCTCCAAGAGTTGACGTTTGAACTGTCCGCAGTTGCCCCCCACCAGCAACCTGGTCCAAGATCTAGGGTTTCTTTAGGAGGAGTCCAACCTGGTGAAAACAATGGGGCTATTTATCCATTTCACCTGGAGCACAGTTAACCTCTTGCCAACCTCAGCAGGTCTGACACACCAATTTGGTGGATCTGAATGTTTCTTAAGAGTTTTCTCATAAGCGACTCATTTGGTCATGTAAACTGCAGGGCAAGGCAGATTAGCTTGTGGGCCTAAAAACTGTTCTTGGCCCAGATCTAGGGACACTTTTCAGTCAACCAGACCTGCTCTGATAGTTGAGATGGGTTGATGGCTCTTGGTTCAGATAAAAGGTTTGCATTGCTGAGTACTTTTCTTTAATTGGGATCATCTGAATTCTTGTCTATGAGATGGAGATCCAGGAAATGAATTAAGAACAGAATTTAGCTGTCTGAATGACCTTGTGTACCATGAACCCTCTTGGTGCCCGGTGCGACAGCCAACAGCTGTTAATTGATGGTGATGATGGAGGTAGTCTCTTCAGCTAGAGCCTGCTAGCACAAGCCCTGCTGGATTGGAAATGATGCCTGCTATAAGCAGACTTTAGCACACTGCACTAACAACTTTAGGAGAAGATTAGAGTATCGGCATGTATTTTGAAGTTTCCTCCTTCATTGCATTGTTTTAAATAGGGCATTGAGATCTAATTGGCTTACGTTGGATTGTACTGAGACATCACTTCCTTCCTTCCAGTGTGAGGTTTTCCCTGCTATGTGACCACTCCAGGTACTAAATATCTACCCTCACCCCCAATTGCCAAGTAGCAGTAACATGTCTCAGGCTATCAAGATTATTATGATGATTGGAGGGAAGGCCATGCTGGTCTTTTAGAAAAGCTCTCGTCATGAATGTGTTTTTGGTTGAACATGGCTTGCTAACAGATGAACAGCTTGAAGCTGAATCAAACAAAACCTTTGGTGTTGGTAAGGGTCAGGGTGCCAGGGGTCTGTCTGAAACTGAGCTTTATGTTGACACAGAGAATGTCCAGAAGCCATGAAAGCTTCTGACTCAAAGACTTGCTAGTTGATTGCTGGCCATTGTCTTGAGTAGAGAGATGGTTATCTTCAAAGTTGTCAAAGGTAAAGTTTTCCTATAGGAAATTTCTGGGCAACTATCATGTGAAATAATTTAAATGCCTTAGTTTAAAGTATCTTTGGTCTTGCCTGTTGAAAAAATGGAGATTTGAATGTTGGAATTTGAAGAGATTTTAACATAATTTTATTTGGGGAATGAGAAACAGGAAATTCTGGGTGTTGAGGATTCAATGACAAAATTCTGGGTGTTGAAGTTTCAATGACAACGTTACCTTAAGGGCGTGCTTTCCCTTTCAGACTAGATCATCCTTGTTATTGTTGAGCAGAGGGAATCACAGTTTTAACAGCCTGGCTTCCTTCAGAAGTTTCAGTTCTCACACGGTCACCATGAGCAGCAGCACTGTCAAGTAAACAAAGGTTTAATTAAGTAAAAAATATTTAAATGTAGTGAAATAGTCCTCCCTGGTTAGTCACAAGTTGGACAATTCAAAGAACAGATCTTGGGGGGATTATGAATGGATTACCGTTTCTATTCCCCGTGTTTCTGTTTTTCTTCTTGGTGTCAAATCTCAAGTTAAATTCAGTCAACCATCTAGAGCAAACAAAAAGTGCATAAATGTCTTTTCTGTTCCTATTCCTTATATTTCATTACTAAACAAAGCAAGTTTCCTTTCCTGGCTTCTTCCTTTGGGAGCATATAAAACTGACACGATTTATATTGTGGAGGTTCTGCTGTCACTTTGAAAGTATAATGATTGATTTTGTTATTTAAAAGTTTTTACAATGATTTTTTGGTTGCTAATGTTACACTTGCTACAAAATTTGCTGAAGAGACACATCATTTGTTGAGGATTTGGAAGGATTTGTCATTAGGTAAAGTATGTCACATATCTAAGGGTGTATGTTAATTCCATTAAAAATTTTTTTTCTTTGGTCACCTCTTATGACTTAAAAATGTTTGCCACAGATGCATTAATAACTACAGTTTGGAAGTTTGGTATAACAAGTAGTTGCTATTACTAATACTTCAAAATGTGATGGGAAATAAGGAAAATATTGCAAAGAAAACAGAAACCTAGGCCATGGGAGGCTATGCCAACTGGCTCTTACATCATTTTCTGCCCCAACAATTCCCACCAAGGTACACTCTGGTACATGCTATATAGCCTAAGTATTGTGGGCCAGTATAATAACCCATCTTCCTAATTTACTGTCTGAGCACAGTTATTCCTTTTAAGACACTAAAAGCGTTTAATTGTACTCATGAAACCCCTTTTCCCTCTTCCCTGCCTGAGCTGCCTTTATTCTTGTTTCTTTGGGTGGGTGAAAAGGCTGTCCATCTGAAAAGATAGCTCTCAAACCGTTCTGGAAAATGATCTCTCTTCCTCCACAGATGATCATTTTGGTTTTAAATTTATTTCAGGTACATTAAGCCTCCCTGGACTCATACTCAATAACAAATGATCCTACAATAGATGAGATTAGAAAAAGGTAAAATGAGATCAAAGCGGACCTAGTTGCTGGAGTGACTTAATGCATATTATTTCGACTCAGCATTACTCCCACTAAAAATAAAAGGAAAGATGAAAATTACCTTTGGGTTTTTGCTGCTGTGGTTGTCCTCCGAGTCCCAGGGGTACCTGGGTCCTTTAAGGCCGGCGGGGTTGGTCTTGCCAACGCATAACAGATCTTGCTCTAGGTGAAGTCGCATTTCCCCGTCCTCTGTCGTGCTTCCCTTGGGCACTAAAGCTATCATTTTTTTCTGGCCTTGCAAGGGAAAGTGATTCCAGATAAGCTGAGTGTTATGTGGAATATCTCATCTTTGTTGTTCTAGTGCAGCCCTTTCAGCTTTCCAGAGCCAGTCAGACTTGTTATGAGGAGCTAAATGATTGGCTGGATCTGGGGCTCAGTTTCATAAATTATAGCCCAGCGTACGAGGAGCACAAGTCCTATAGTCACTGTAGTTCAGAGGCCTGCCAGCTCCTGCTTTAACGCATGTGTAGTCGTAATTGAGTTCTAACACGGCCTTGGATGTTTCTGTCCTAAATAGCTGACATTGCATCTTCAAGACTGTGTGAGTAATCCTGACTCTCTCTCTCTCTTTTTTTTTTTAAAAAAAACTCCGTAAATTAATTACATGCCCTGAGAGGGAGTGATGGTAATTAGAAAAATACTGAAGTAGCAAATGATTCATTTTCAAGGTGCTGTTTTCTGGGTATCAAGTTCAATGCAATTAATCGTAAAGCTTCTAAGACCTGGCAGGATTATTCCAGCTTTTTTTTTTTTTTTTTATTGCCACGAATCAGAGGCAAGCTGTATTTTGAAGGAGGCTCTTCATCAATGCATTTGCTAGCTGGGTTTGTTTTAAGGGGTCTGGAAAGTGAGAAAGGTCCAATATGAGCAGGGTAGAACAGATTGCTGGAGTCAAAGCCATAGCTGAGAGCCCTTGAATCTGGCAAGTTTCAAGACTTCCCACCCACATGGTCCACAGTTAGGAGGGAGCAGTCATGACAGGCAGTCCTTTTGGGACACAGGTACACAACACTCAGATCACAGAAAGAAGAGAAATGTGAAATGACAGCAAAGCTTTTCTTTACTGTCACCTGAAGCTGCACCAAGACATATTCTATGGATAATTAGAATATTTTTACATGTGTAAAAATGCTCCTCAGTGGTTCTGTTTATATGGTGGGGAGCTGAATGAGAACTCCCTAGCTTGTGTGTATGTGTGTCTGTGTTTTTTTTTTAAAAGCCTTTTAAGAAGCATATTAAACACACAGAAACAACAACAGTAACAGAAGAAAGTACGTGGATTGGAATGTGTGGTCAGAGCAGATCAAATTATCCCAGGGAAGCCGTTGTTAGGTTTGTGTAATTGCTGGGGGTGACTTCTGTTGCTAACCAGGCTGAAGATAAAGCCGGAGCAGATTGAGGGGAGAACCTAGAAAACATCAGCATTTTCTTACCTTCTATAGCATATACTGCAGGATAGAGTTAATACTGAGTATAGACTGGTGAGGGTAAGTAGTTCATGTTTTACTTTTAAAACATTATTGATTTCTCCTGTCATTAAAAAAAAGTCAGGCTTTTGTCTATGAAGTTAATCATTAGAAATAAATAATTTTTCTTCCACATAATTTTTATATCTTTCTCAATACGGCACAAAGTTAGGTAATTTCTTACAATTTTGGGTTGTTTTCTAGTTTGTTTTTGTCTAAGTTTTCATCTTTAGACTTAGAGATACAAGTGTATATTTTTGTGCTGTACATAAGCCTCAAGCATAAATCATCTGAACAGTTTTTAAAATCATGGGTTTCTGTGGCCATTATAAATTTCTAATAGCTACAGTAGTTACTTGCCAATTCCTATAAAAATATTATTTTTATACCTAAGAGCAGTTTATTTTTGGTCACGCCTATTTAAACGACTGACATGATTTGGTCAGTAGGAAAGAAATAATAGTTATGCTTTTTGCAAAATTTTATGTTTCATTCACTTTGGAAATGCAAAATTTTGTTGTTAAAATATTTTTGCCTTCTAAAATATGACCCCTTTTAGGTCACAGCAACAGATGAGGTTTATAAAAGGAGAGAAAAATAATTAACATGAAATCCTTTTCTGTATTAGCCAAGTATGTGTAAAGTAGTTTTAAAACGTGTAACTCTAATACGTTCTTTTAGAAACATGCTTACTGTGAAGAAAGAGTATGAGCTTCTAATTGTGATTGTGATAAGTTCCTTTATTTAGTTTCCATGGCTGTAGACACTAATAGTAAGAGTTGACAGTCATTACTTTATGTCTTAACTGACTATATCAGTGGAAGAAAGGAGTGCGTCTATTGAAGGACTGTAATCTCACCCCTCCAGGTGGTTCGGGGCCGCTGTAGAGTAAGAAGTGGGGAGAGTGGAAACAGCTTTCTCTGAACTGGTTTCCGACCTTTAAGCTGGCTCCTTTTCTCAACGTAGTGTCAGTATAGCTTTCTTGCTGTAGCTATCACATTCCCTCCCACCTCTTCATGACTTCCTTCTTCATAGTATTAACTTGAGCTCTGGTTGAGATGAATCAAATACAAATGACCTATGCTTAGCTATCGGATATTAATCAGCTGCTCATGCAGTTCATAAAGGTGTTTAGAACATGGCTCAGGGGAATTCTGTTGGGAGTATTGACAGTTTGCATTGGAGCTTCCTTTAGGACTTGAGCCTCTTCAGTTCTCTGGGTTCACATCTGTTTTACATGAAAGGGCAGGACATTAAGAAAAGAAAGAGGAAAGGAATACCAGGGGTCCAGGGGACAGGTATCTGTGAGCAAGATATTGTGCAGAAAGGAAACATTTTCCAAATAGCAGTAGCTGGTCTCTTTTCCCTCTGCACTTTATTTTCTATCGCCATTTTTGTCTGACTGTGGAAATTCTTTGGCAGATAAGGTTCTATAAAACTATGTATATCCGCCATAGACAGATGGATTTGACAAAGATATATCCAACAAGGAATGGATTACATCATGAACTTGCTAAGCACTCATGAATGCAAATTGGCTTAAGTAATATTTCTTGATTGAATTACATTTTCCAGGGTTTCATTTGGTGAATTTCACTTTTGGAAAGATTTGCTCTTCTCTAAGACATTTTTTTCCAGTGTTATATATAGAACTACTCTTTTTGCTTACTCTTGCTGAAGAATTTAATTATCCTTAGTTGGCGTTTTCAAAAGACTTGCTGTCCCACCTGGAGCTTGTTTTAAAGAAAGTAGAGCAAAACAAAAAAAACCTCCTCTCCCTCTCCCAACACAGAGTTAAATGCTTTAGATTTGTATGATTCCCTGTGTTTGTGGAGCTTGACACTACCCCTTGGAAGAGGAGGAACTTTCATTTAATTAAAAAATCAATTTTTCCACTTTAATTATAAAATATATGCAGGTGATATAATTTTCTGTTATACTGGTCACAAGCCAAAATTGTATCCCTCCAATTTCAGGAAGCAAAATGACTTAGTGAATTGATCTTGGAGTTAGCGAGATCATGCTCAAGTCTTTAAATTTTTTTAAGCCTCAGTCTCTACGTCTGTAAAATGGAAATAATGGTATATATACCGGTGTTTTACTGTATTGGTAAATATCAGCAGCATGATGAGAAAGTGCCGATTAAAGAATATTTTAGTTCCTTGGGCTAAGATAATGGCGTTATTATCATTACAAAACCTCATAGCATTGGTTAGCTTCCTTTACTTCTAAAAGTATATCCCCAGAAGTTCATAGCACTGGCTAGCTTCCTTTGTGTCTAAAAGTATCCCCAGAATTGAAAAAATACTTTTTAGAGAAAAGGCAGTCTTCCGTGTTTGATCTTGAAAAATTACAAAGGTTTTCAGAGCCTGAGTCCTTATCTGTTACTTGAGTATAAAAATAACAGTAGGGTTACCGTAACAATAAGAAAGTGATATTGTATGTGAAAATATATTTAGTAAACTTCTAAGTGCCTTGTAAATGTTACTTATGTATCATCAGGATGTTAATAAAAAGTGTAAATAGTCAATTTTTAAAATGGAAAATATCACATACATTTCTTTTTCTTTAAATTGTATAATTCTGTTTATATAAAATGTACAGAATAGGCAATTTCATAGAGACAGAAAATAGATGAATGGTTATAAGGCATCGGGGGAAGAATGTATGAGGCATGACTGCTAATGGGACCTACAAATTTCTTATTGATTAGCTTTCTTTTTTTTTAAAATAAAGGTTATTCTTGATTTTTCTGTTTGTAACTTTAAACTTTTTATTTTGTATTGGGGTATAGCCGATTAGCAGTGTTGTGGCATGTGTGGCTGAGTCCCTTCGCTGTTCACCTGAGTTTGATTAGCTTTCTCAGCTACGTCTGCTTCCCTCCAACAGGGTAGATTAAGCTGTGACTTTCCTTCCACTTAGATATAGCGCAAAGCTAATATTCAGATAAGCATTCCCTCACAGTCTGCATTTAGAACTGTTAATGACAAAGTTTTAGAGGGCATAGTTTCCTCAGAAGAAAGAGTGACTTAGAAAATTTAGATTGACAGATGTTCTTGAACTTTTTATTATTGTGTTTTCTCTCTTTATTAAATTTAACTAACAAAGTAATCATGTACGTTAAGGTGATGCTTAATCTGTGGGCTTTTCATCCCAGGAATAAAATGAATGCTCAAGATGACTTTCTGAACAATTTAGAAAGTTCAGTCAACAGTTTTGAATCTCAGATTTTTAACTGGTTCTATTTTGAAAGGTCATCACACTTTTTTGGATTATTGGCCATGGGTGTGTCCTACATTTCAGCTGCTTGAGTGCAGCTGTTGTTAAAGAGTTTAATTATTTCCTAATAGTACTATTGGTGAGTCTGAAACAGTTCTACCATGTACAGAATCTTATTTTTTTTAGATGAAACTATACAGGATGCACAATAAGTAAAACAAAAAATGAAATGAATTTTCTCCTATCTTTATCCTGCATACTTCTCCCAACAATTATGAGAGAACCTTCTGTAAATGAAGGAATATAATTTGTAGTATAGTATTTAAAATTAAACAAAAATTTTTAATTTATTTTTTATTGAGGTATAGTTGATGTGCAGTAGTATATGTTTCAGGTGTACAATTTAGTGATTCACAATTTTGAAAGATTATACACCATTTATAGTTATTATAAAATTTGACTGTAGTTCCTGTGCTGCATAATATATCCATGTAGCTTATTTATTTTATACATAGTAGTTTGTACCTCTTAATCCCTTATCCCTGTCTTGCACTTCACTCTTTCCCTCTCCTGCTGCTAACCACTAGTTTGTTCTGTATACCTGTGAGTCTGTTTCTGTTTTGTTAATATTCACTAATTAATTTTATCTTTTAGATTTCACATTTATGTAATAACCACATTATGTCTGACATATCACAGCATAATACTCTCTAGGTCTGTCCATGTTGTTGCAAATGGCAAAATTTCATTTATGGCTGGGTAGTATTCCTGTGTGTGTGTGTGTGTGTGTGTGTATACACATGCCACATCTTTATTCATCTGTTGATGGACACTTAGGTTGCTTCTATATCTTGGCTATTGTAAATTGTGCTGCTATGAACATTGTGGTGCTATGTATCTTTTTGAATTAATGTTTTTGGTTATTTTTGGATACATATACCCAGGAGTGAAATTGCTGGATCATATGGTAATTTGGTTTTTCAGTTCAGTTCAGTTGTTCAGTCATGTCCGACTCTGTGACCCCATGAACTGTAGCATGCCAGGCTTCCCTGTCCATCACCAACTCCTGGAGCTTGCTCAAATTCATGTCCATCAAGTTGGTGATATATCCAACCATCTCATCCTCTGTCGTCCCCTTTTCCTCCTGCTTTCAATCTTTCCAGCATCAGGGTCTGGTCTTAATGAGTCAGTTCTTCGCATGAGGTGGCCAAAGTGTTGGAGCTTCAGCTTCAGCATCAGTCCTTCCAATGAATATTGATTTGCTTTAGGATTGGCTGATTTGTTTTTGCAATCCAAGGGATACTCAAGAGTCTCCCCCAACACCACAGTTCAAAAGCATCCAATTCTTTGGTGCTCAGCCTTTACGGTCCAAATCTCACATCCATATATGACTATTGGAAAAACCATAGCCTTGACTAGACGAACCTTTGTTGGTAAAGTAATGTCTCTGCTTTTTAATATGCTGTCTAGGTTGGTCATAGCTTTTCTTCCAAGGAGCAAGCATTTTTTAATTTCATGGTGATGGAGCCCAAGCAAATAAAGCCTGTTTCCATTGTTTCTTCATCTATTTGCCATGAAGTGATGGGACCAGATGCCATGATCTTAGTTTTCTGAATGTTGAGTTTTAAACCAGCCTCTTCACTCTCCTCTTTCACTTTCATCAAGAGGCTCTTTAGTTCCTCTTCACTTTCTGCCATAAGGGTGGTGTCATCTGCATATCTGAGGTTATTGGTATTTTTCCTGGCATTCTTGATTCCAGCTTGTGCTTCATCCAGTCCAGCATTTCTCATGATGTACTCTGCATACAAATGAAATAAGCAGGGTGACAATATACAGCCTTGACATACTCCTTTCCTGAATCAGTCTGTTGTTCCATGTCCAGTTCTAACTGTTGCTTCCTGACCTGCATACAGATTTTTCAGGAGGCAGGTAAGGTGGACTGGTATTCCCATCTCTTTAAGAATTTTCCACAGTTTGTTGTGATCCACACAGTCAAAGGCTTTGGCATAGTCAATAAAGCAGAAATAGATGTTTTTCTGGAACTCTCTTGCTTTTTCGATGATCCGGTGGATGTTGGCAATTCGATCTTTAGTTTCTCTGCCTTTTCTAAAACCAGCTTGAACATCTGGGAGTTCTTGGTTCATATACTGTTGAAGCTTAGCTTGGAGAATTTTAAGCATTACTTTGCTAGTGTGTGAGATGAGTGTAATTGTGCAGTACTTTGAACATTTTTTGGGATTGGAATGAAAATTGACTTTTTCCAGTCCTGTGGCCACTGCTGAGTTTTCCAGATTTGTTGGCATATTCAGTGCAGCACTTTCACAGCATCACATTTTAGGATTTGAAATAGCTCAGTTCTGTTTTTATTTTTTGGAGAAACCTCAGTACTGTTTTCTGTAGCAGCTACACCAACTTACATTCCCATCCACAATGTACAAGGATTTCTTTTTCTCCAAATCCTTAATGACATTTGTTATTTGTGGTCTTTTTGGTGATAGCCATATTGACAGGAGGGAGGTGTTATCTCATTGTGGTTTTCATTTGCATTTCTCTGATAGTTAATGATGGTGGGCATCTTTCCATGTGCCTGTTAGCCATCTGTATGTCTTCTTTGAAAAAATGTCTATTCAGCTCCTTTGTCCATTTTTAATTGGGTGGTTTGTTTTCTTGATACTGAGTTGTGTGAAATGTTTATATATTTTGTATATTAACTGCTTGTTGGTCACATTATTTGCAAATATTTTCTCCCATTCCATTAGTTGCCTTTCATATTGTAGATGGTTTCCCTTGCAGTGTAAAAGCTTTTAAGTTTAATTAGGTCTCATTTGTTTAATTTTGCTTTTATTTCTTTTGCTTTACGAGACAGATTTAAAAGGTGTTGCTGTGATTTATGTCATAGAGTGTTCTATGTTCCCTTCTAGGAGTTTTATGGTTTCAGGTCTTGCATTTAGCTCTTTAAACCATTTTGTATATGGTGTGAAAGAATGTTCTAATCTCATTGTTTTACATGTATCTGTTAATTTTTCCAGCAACATTGTTGAAGAGACTATCTTCTCTCCTTTGTATGTTCTTGCCTCTTTTGTCGTATATTAATTGACCAAGAGTACGTGGATTTATCTCTGGGCTCTCTATTCTGTTTCACTGATCTGTGTGTCTGTTTTTATGTCAGTGCATGTCTGCATGCTCAGTCATGTCTGACTCTTTGTGACCCCATGGACTGTAGCCTGCCAGGCCCTTCTTCTGGTCATGAGATTATCCCAGCAAGAATACTAGAGTGGTTTGCCATTTCCTCTTCCAGGGGATCTTCCCAACCCAGGGATCAAACCCGTGTCTCCTGCAACTCTGGCATTGGCAGGCAGAATCTTTACCACTGAACCATCTGGGAAGCCCTTTTGTGCCAGTACCATACTTTTTTAAAGAACATTTTTATTACTGTAACTTTATAGTATAGTCTGAAGTCAAGAAGCATGATACTTCCAGTTGTGTTCTTTCTCAAGGTTGTTTTGGCTATTTGAGATCTTCTGTTTTTACATACAAATTTTAAAGTTATTGTCCTAGTTCTGTGACAAATGCCCTTGGTATTTTGATAGGGTTTTCACTGAATCTGCAGTTTGCCTTGGGTAGTATTCATTTCAGTTACTCAGTCGTGTCTGACTCTCTGCGACCACATGAACCGCAGCATGCCAGGGTAGTATAGTCACTTTAATAATATTAATTCTTCCAAGCTATGAACATGGTATATATTTCCATCAGTTTGTGTTGTCTGCAACTTATTTCATCAGTGTCTTACAGTTTTCCAAGTATAGTCTTTTGCTACCTTTGGTAGGTTTATTCATAGATATTTTATCCTTTTTGATGTGATGGTAAATGGGATTGCTTCCCTAATTTCTCTTTCTGATAGTTAGTTCATTGTTAGTGTATTGAAATGTAACAGATTTTTGTGTATTAATTTTTAGTCTATGATTTTATTAAATTCATTGATAAGCTTTAGTACTTTACTAGTTTTTTGATGGCATCTTTAGGATTTTCTATGTATAATGTTTTTACATAGTGACATGTTTTACTTCTTTATTTCCAATTTAGATTTCTTTTTTCCCTTCTTATCTTATTTCTGGGGCTAGGACTTCCAATACTATGTTGAATGAAAGTGCCAAGAGTGGGCATCCTTGTCTTGTTCCTGTCTTACAGGGAATGCTTTCAGCTCTTCACTGTTGAGGATGATGGTATTTGTGGGCTTGTCATAGATGGCAATTTATTAAGTTCCAGTATGTCCCCTCTATAAGCACTTTCTGGAGAGATTTTATCATTGATGGATGCTAAATTTTATAAAAAAATTTTTCTGCATCTACTGAGATGATTGTAGTACATGTTGAAAACTGCCATCTGGAACCATTGTCATGACTTTCTTCTACCTTTAATGATTGGATAAGACACTCTTCAGTAATTTGAAATTTTAATTAAGACTTTTATTTTAATGTAAAATTTTAATGAAAGACTCCTGCCCCCAAGTTTATTGAGATACAATTGACATATTACATTGTGTATGTTTAAGGCATACAATGAGTTGATTTGATACATTTACATATAGTAATCCTCTCTTGTCCAAGGTTTGACTTTCTGTAGTTTCAGTTACCTGAGATCAATTGAGGTCCCAAAATATTAAATGGAGAATTCCAGAAATAAACTATTTATCAGTTTTAAATTACATGCCATTCTGAGTAGTGTGATGAAATGCCATTCTGCTGCATGTCTCACCCTGGATGTGAATTATCACTTTCCCCAGCATATCCTACTGGTTAGTCACTTAGTAGATGATTATCAAATCAGCTGTAATGGTCATAGTGTTTGTGTTCAAGTAACGTTTATTTTACTTAATAATGGCTCCAAAGTTCAAGTAGTGATGCTGGCAATTCAGACAAACTTTATTATAGGTAAGTATGTATAGAGAAAAGTAGTAGGTAGAGGGTTTGTTACTATCCATGGTTTCAAGCATCCCCTGGATCTTGGAACATATCTCTCGAGGATAAGGGGGGACTGCTGTATTGTAATGGAGAAGGCAATGGCACCCCACTCCAGTACTCTTGCCTGGAAAATCCCATGGACGAAGGAGCCTGGTAGGCTGCAGACCATGGGGTCGCTACAAGTCCAACATGACTGAGCGACTTCACTTTCACTTTTCCCTTTCATGCATTGGAGAAGGAAATGACAGCCCACTCCAGTGTTCTTGCCTGGAGAATCCCAGGGACAGGGGAGCCTGGTGGGCTGCTGTCTATGGGGTCGCAGAGTCGGACATGACTGAAGCGACTTAGCAGCAGCAGCAGCAGCTGTATTGTAAAACGATTGCCACCAGTGTTAGTTAACATTTACATCATGTCACCTAGTTGCCATTTTTCTTTTTTTGGTGAGAATATTTAAGACATACTCTCTTGGCAACTTTCAAGTATATAATACAGTATTATTAACTATCATTTCTGTGCTGTATGTTAGATCCCTAAACTTTTTCATATTATAACTGGAAGTTTGGATCTCTGACTAATATTTCCCACTTTTTCCCACTCCCCAGTCCCTGGCAACCACCATTCTACTCTCTATTTCTATAAACTCAGCTCCTTAGGATTCCACACATAAGTGAAGTCATACAATATTTGCCTTTCTGTACCTGACTTATTTTACTTAGCACAGTGCCCTCAAGTTATAGTTATATTATTGCAAGTGGCAGGATTTCCTTCTTTTTTTTATGGCTGAGTAATATTCTACTGTGTGTGTGTGTGTGTGTATCACTGTTTAAAATCCATCCATCCGCGGTTGGACACTTATGTTGTTTCTAGGCTGTTGTGAATAGTGCTGCTATGGTGAAGATCTCCCTTTGAGATAATGATTTCATTTCCTTCAGATATGTATCCAGAAGTGGGATTTATGGATCATATGGTGCTTCTATTTTTAATTTTTTGAGGCACTTCCATTCTGTTTTCCATAGTGGTTATACCTGTTTACCAAAATGAATATTCCTGATGGGCAAATTTCCCTCATTCAGGTGGTTTTCTTATGGCACTTCTCTTATCACCTAATTATTTCCAGTTTCCAGGTGCTTGTGCTTTGGCAGAGGGAAAAATACACAGAGGATTGCTCACATTTTTTATACCAGAGTTTGGTTATGTAAAGGTCCCACTTTAATAGCAGGGAGGCTGGGGCATGAATCTTACTTGTCTCTGGGAAAAATAAAAGTTGGTTTGGTGATCAACTCACCAATTTATGTCATACATTTTGTTCTTTTCTCATCTTTTTCCCCCCTCTTCTCTTCCCCTCCCTTCCCTTGCCTTTCCCTCTCTTCCTGTCCCTTCTCCTCTCTTCTCATTTCCTCTCCTCTTGTCTCCTGTTCTCTTCCTTCTAACATGCCTTGTCTAACATGTCTATGTAGAATCTAAACTTTGAGTTTAGCCACTATGTATAAGTTAAATGAAAAAATTATAATCATTATCACCTAGAAAAAATTAAGAATATGATTTAACTTTTCAAATCTTAGTCCTATATGGTAACAGTTTTCCAAGGTTATAAATATATAACTGGAAATTATGATTATAGGAGTTACCATTGATTTAATATTTATGTCCAGTAGTGAAGAAAGTGGTAATGGGATGTTTTTCTCTTTCCACCTATCTCTTCCTCTTCTGTATCAATTGTTTGACTCTCTTGCTTTGTATTTTTAGAGAAGGGTAGGAAGAAAATGAAAAATGGGCAGCAAATATAAACTGACTGCTCAAGCTGTCTCCACTCTTTTCCTGTTCCTTGAGTGTTGTATAAATTTTGCAGGGAATGCTAGCTTATTATTGAGGAAAACTGCTATGAAGAGAATGTATAGATTTTGGAGAAATGTTTTTCTTGCCTGGAGTTGTGCAAATGATGGAATTAATATAAACTTGGTTTGCAGCCTCTCTATTTTCTAGAAACTGCAGAGATTTCTCTCCACTCTGAACTTTTGGAGAATAGCAAAAATATTTATATCACAAATAAAAAAGAACACAGATGCCTACTCAGTAACCAAAAATATTTTTCAGATCGTTGCTATTTAAAAGAAATCTCCCCACAAACTTTAAATTTTCTCTTAATAAACATCATAAATCATTTTAGTCCTTTACTCTGGATATATTAGGATCAAATATTTTTGTTGGGTGATAAGTCAGTAGTAACCTCAGTTATTTTGACAACCAAATTGCTTTCTTCCAATATAAGCCAAATTTACAATTAAGCTATTTAAGAAATAAAGACAGCAAATAAACATCTAATTTTCATGTCCTGACCTAAGAAATAGAAAGACTGACTTATTTCATATCCTCATATTTATCTGATTGAAATAAGAGTGCCTAAAAATAATTTTCCCACAACTTCATTTACTTGTTTATCTTACTGGCACATTCCAAAATCAATTTTAAAGGCAACGCTGAAAAAGAATAAGATATCTTCAATCTAACATATAAGCAATCTTTTAATTTTGGTGGATCTGAACAAAAATGATAAACACTTATAGTCTTTACCCTCAGGTATTGAAAAACAATGACATTTCTCAATTGTTAAATTCTAAAGATTATATTCTATTTAGTAAAGATTTTGCATATGTCTTATCACTTTCATGGTCTTTGAAATAAGGCAGCCTACATACAGTCAAAAGGTAATGGCTTGGCATTTTTTAGCAATTGAAGAAATGGTATCTGGGGCCAGGTTCTATTCTAAGTGGCTGTGTTACTCTGAGCAAGTCATTTAGTCTCCCTGTACCTCAATTCATTGTCTGAAAAATGGGATTATAATAGTACCTACCTGGTTAGATTGCTCTGTACTTTAGGTAAATTAGTATAGGTAAAACACTTGGAATGATGCATAATGCATAGTAAGTGCTTTATAAATGCTTGTCTATTATTTTTATTTGGGGAATTGATTATTTCATAAAGTATTTATTCTAGATAGCTAAAATTTCTTCAGTTAGTTCTAAAACTTCTGCTAGGCGGTATTCACGGATCTCTCTAAATAGATCTTATGTGTCTCCATCTTTTTTCTGTGTTAAAGGTATTAAATAGAATCTTTCCTTAGTTGATTCAAAGTTAACATTCTCAGTGGCATTGAGTCATTTAATATTGAAATGATTAAGATGTTTGAGTGTTTAGGGAGAAAGTGTTTTGCCCCTAAACTAGCGGGTCCAGGCTCCTCTGTCGTTTCAGTCCTTGGGCTGTGTTCTGAAGGCTTTTGGCCTTCACTGTACTAGCCTAAGTTAGAATCCTTGATTTGAAATACCTGCTTGAATTTTGTTATAGGTTGTAAGCAAGAAGATAGCCCAGTTTTTAAAAATTGTGTACCAGATGGAAGAACAGACTTTGGCTTAGGATGTCCGTCCTCCCCTGAGAGTAGATAAGAGCATAAATGCATTTTTTAAAAAATCCTTTTAATTATTATTTTTTCATTTATTTTTATTAGTTGGAGGCTAATTACTTCACAACATTTCAGTGGGTTTTGTCATACATTGACATGAATCAGCCATGGATTTACTTGTATTCCCCATCCCGAACCCCCCTCCCACCTCCCTCTCTACCCGATCCCTCTGGGTCTTCCCAGTGCACCAGGTCCGAGCACTTGTCTCATGCATCCAACCTGGGCTGGTGATCTGTTTCACCCTAGATAATATACATGTTTTGATGCTGTTCTCTTGAAACATCCCACCCTCGCCTTCTCCAACAGAGTCCAAAAGTCTGTTCTGTACATCTGTGTCTCTTTTTCTGTTTTGCATATAGGGTTATCATTAGCATCTTTCTAAATTCCATATATATGTGTTAGTATGCTGTAATGGTCTTTATCTTTCTGGCTTACTTCACTCTGTATAATAGGCTCCAGCTTCATCCATCTCATTAGAACTGATTCAAATGAATTCCTTTTAATGGCTGAGTAATATTCCATGGTGTATATATCCTTCTGGGTGATTGCTATGCTTTACAACAGGAATTGGCAAAGTACTGTCTTTGAGCCAAATCTGTTTTTATAAATAAAGTTTTATTGAAATATATCCACACTCATTTGTCTGTACATTGTTAACTGCTGCTTTCACACCAGGGCAGAGTTGAGTAGTTGCCACAGAGAGCATATAGCCCACAAAGCCTAAAGTATTTACTGTCTTTTACAGACCTTTTACAGAAAAAGTTTTCCAAACCCTGATCTAGAGCTTTCAAGTTGTGCAGACTCTGAAGTAAACCAGCTGTTACTTTGTTTAGTAGTCTCACTCAGTCTGCAGATTCAATTATCTAGCACTGACTGTCCTAGATATATATTTTTTCTAGATATACTTTTGATAAACAAGAATTTAGCTTCCCTTGTAGTTCAGTCAGTAAAGAATCTGCCTGCAGTGCAGGAGACCCAGGTTCGATCCCTGGGTTGGGAAGATCCCCTGGAGAAGGAAATGGCAACCCACTCCAGTATCCTTGCCTGGAAAATCTCATGGACAGAGGAGCCTGGTGGGCTGCAGTCAGTCCATGGGGTCACAAAGACTTGGGCATGACTGAGCGACTAACACTTAATTATCTTGAATAAATGATATACAGCCCACAATAACACATTTAGAACATAAAGAGGTGAAAATATATGCAAAGTTGTGTAGAAATCCTGTCTTAGGTACTTGTTGTTCTACTGCTGGTCCATAACATGCTAGAAAATTATGTGGTTTTCCATTGTGTTCTGTAGAATGTTCCAGAAATGTTAGCAGTTACTAGCTGCTTTTCTTACACAGTTGTCCAATGTAAAAGTAAATGCCTCTGTTGTCTCTTTTCTCACACATCTATCTGTTCTTTATCTTCTTACATATATTCCTGGTCTTTTTCTTTTCTGTGAAAAGGCTTTTTTTTTTTTGAGTTTTCCAATCATGTATTACTCTGCAGTATAGTGTATAGAAAAGAACTCTGAACTAGGGTTTGAATTTTGATTTAGTCACTTTATGGAACAGAAACCTCAAGGAAGTCACACTGTCACCCCCAGCTTCAGTGTTCATGCCTATAAAAGGGAGATAGGAACCCAGGTTCTGATGACCAGTGCTGTGGGCTGAATGTTTGTGTCCGCCCCAAAATTCATGTGTTGAAATCCCAATAACCAATATACGGGTATTAAGAAGCAAGCCGTTTGGGAGGTCATCAGGACATGAGGGCAGAGCTCTGATGAATGAGGTTAGTGTCCTTCTAAAGAGCCCCACAGAGCTCTCTAGCCCCTCTGCCATTTGAGGATGAAACAAGAAGTCTACAACTTGGAAGAGGGCCCTCACCCAGCCACGCTGGCTTCCTGATTTCAGACTTCCAGCCTCCGGAACTGTGAGAAGTAAATATCTGCTGTTTATGAGCCACCCAGCCTGTGGTATTTTGGTGCACCAGCCTAAATGAGCTGAGACACCATGTGAGGGGGAGCGTGGGGCTGAGCGTGTAGAGGGCTCTACCAGTGTATTATTACTTGTAGCTTTAATATCATTCTCAACTTGGCCCGGTTTCTTTTTATAGAAGGATGTATATGTTTATGGAGCAGAATATAAAATGGATTCTGTGAGACTAAAATTGTGGCCATGTGTGAGGCTGTGAGCGTGAAGGAGGCTCGGATGAGACGACCTCTTCAAACAGTGTATGCATTGTTCCACGTTTGCGTCCTTATTCTCTTGTCTAATGTGGAAGTTTATGCTTTTGTGCAGATCTCCTGGAAAATGTATAAGGGAAGAAAGAAGAAGGGTAAACTTGGAAGGGGAAAAAGATAATGCTTTTGTCAGTACAGAAGTCTGAACAGAAGCAAATTTTGGTTGGTTTTATTTTAGCTACAGTTCCGTAAGTGAGTCTGGTAAGGTTGTTAATTTTTTTAAGATGAAAGAAAGAGTAGTTTACTTTAATGAAAATAGACTCTAGTGCTGTGGAAAACAGAAGTCCCCTGTGATGACTAGGGTAGAATGATTGAGGGGTGAAGAGAACATATGTGGTTCCATTTTGTTTTTATTGGAGCCTACACAGTATACTAGGTGTCTGATGTTTATATTTATAAAAGATTACCCCACTTTTATAATTTAAGGGGACACTAATAATTTTACTTTGACTTGCAACTATGTTGCACATATTTGCATATATTCCTATTGTTTTCAAATGGTTTAAAAAACTAATTAGAAAATTATGCCCTCTATTGCTTAGGTAACTTGTCATTTTAGTTCTTTTGACTTCTACCTCTGTTTTTTTTTTTTTTTTAATAGTATATTACTTATTTATTTATTTTTTCTTTCTTTCTTTTTTTTTTTATTAGTTGGAGGCTAATTACTTCACAACATTTCAGTGGGTTTTGTCATACATTGATATGAATCAGCCATAGATTTACACGTATTCCCCATCCCGATCCCCCCTCCCACCTCCCTCTCCACCCGATTCCTCTGGGTCTTCCCAGTGCACCAGGCCCGAGCACTTGTCTCATGCATCCCACCTGGGCTGGTGATCTGTTTCACCATAGATAATATACATGCTGTTCTTTTGAAACATCCCACCCTCACCTTCTCCCACAGAGTTCAAAAGTCTGTTCTGTGTTTCTGTGTCTCTTTTTCTGTTTTGCGTATAGGGTTATCATTACCATCTTTCTAAATTCCATATATATGTGTTAGTATGTTGTAATGTTCTTTATCTTTCTGGCTTACTTCACTCTGTATAAGGGGCTCCAGTTTCATCCATCTCATTAGGACTGATTCAAATGAATTCTTTTTAACGGCTGAGTAATATTCCATGGTGTATATGTACCACAGCTTCCTTATCCATTCACCTGCTGATGGGCATCTAGGTTGCTTCCATGTCCTGGCTATTATAAACGTGCTGCGATGAACATTGGGGTGCACGTGTCTCTTTCAGATCTGGTTTCCTCAGTGTGTATGCCCAGAAGTGGGATTGCTGGGTCATATGGCAGTTCTGTTTCCAGTTTTTTAAGAAATCTCCACACTGTTTTCCATAGTGGCTGTACTGGTTTGCATTCCCACCAACAGTGTAAGAGGGTTCCCTTTTCTCCACACCCTCTCCAGCATTTATTGCTGGTAGACTTTTGGATAGCAGCCATCCTGACTGGCGTGTAATGGTACCTCATTGTGGTTTTGATTTGCATTTCTCTAATAATGAGTGATGTTGAGCATCTTTTCATGTGTTTGTTAGCTATCTGTAAGTCTTCTTTGGAGAAATGTCTGTTTAGTTCTTTGGCCCATTTTTTGATTGGGTCATTTATTTTTCTGGGATTGAGCTGCAGGAGTTGCTTGTATATTTTTGAGATTAATCCTTTGTCTGTTTCTTCATTTGCTATTATTTTCTCCCAATCTGAGGGCTGTCTTTTCACCTTACTTATAGTTTCCTTTGTAGTGCAAAAGCTTTTAAGTTTCATTAGGTCCCATTTGTTTATTTTTGCTTTTATTTCCAATATTCTGGGAGGTGGGTCATAGAGGATCTTGCTGTGGTTTATGTCGGAGAGTGTTTTGCCTATGTTCTCCTCTAGGAGTTTTATAGTTTCTGGTCTTACATTTAGATCTTTAATCCATTTTGAGTTTATTTTTGTGTATGGTGTTAGAAAGTGTTCTAGTTTCATTCTTTTACAAGTGGTTGACCAGTTTTCCCAGCACCACTTGTTGAAGAGGTTGTCTTTTTTCCATTGTATATCCTTGCCTCCTTTGTCAAAGATAAGGTGTCCATAGGTTCATGGATTTATCTCTGGGCTTTCTATTCTGTTCCATTGATCTATATTTCTGTCTTTGTGCCAGTACCATACTGTCTTGATGACTGTGGCTTTGTAGTAGAGTCTGATGACTTCTACCTCTGTTTTTAACCTCAGTTATTTGGAGAAAAGTTATCTATCTAAGTTTTATCAGTTAGCTACCGCTGGTTAACAAACTCCTCCAAAACATAATATCTTGAAATGATAACCCTTTGTTATTTTCTATGAGTCTACTGGTTAGCTGGGGGAGTTCTGTTTTTTGAAGCCGGATCTGATTATTTTAGCTGGCCTTCCTCATGCATTAGAGGTTAGCTGGGAGTCTGTGATACTCTTGATTGAGGAAGCTCAGTACTCCCCATGTATTTCTTATCTCTGCTCTCATCTTTCTAGCAGTCTGCTCCAGACATGTCCTTATGGTGGTGGCCAGACCAGGGTCCAAAAGGGGCAAGCCCCGTCATGCAAGAGGGTAGATGGCAAGGCACATGTGGTTTTCAAAGCTTGATTCCTATCACATTTGCTAATATCCCATTGGCCAAAGCAAGTCATGGTAGAACCTCAGGGTCAGGCTGGATGAACACAAAGCTATGGGTCAAAGGATGTAGCTATAGGGAGGCCCTGAACTGGGGCCTTGGGTTCCCAGGTGTCATTTCACTCTCTTTCTCCATCTTAGCAGTCTTTGTTTCAGAAGTTTTACAGTTTGTTAACACTTCTACAGACCGGGTTAGAAAAAAAATCTGAATTCTACCTTGTTAGTTATTTGCAAAGTTTGGTGAGGGAGCAGCTTCTCATTAAAGGCTAAAATAAAAATTTTGCTTTATTTACGTATGTGCCTCTCTCCCCTCCTTTTTATACTAAATTATGCACTACAAATTCTTGTGTAATGAAGTGAGTTCTTTTTAATTTCTATCCATATCCATCCCTGAGCTCTAGTCTGTCTCCAAATAATTTCTTTATTTTGGGGCCAACATTCCAGTAGCATTTGGAGGGCTTTGGTGGGTGGGTCTGTGCTTTTTTAGTCTTGTTTTCCGGTGTTCTTGCTTTTTACTTTCTTTTCTCCTAAACTCTACATTTGCATTTCTTCCTGCCCACTCTATGAGTTTGGAGACACCTCAAGCTGAGCATATTTCAAAGAATACTCACTATCCACCCTTGGTGCATTCACTCATGCCTTCACCAACAAATATTTGGTGAGTGGCTTCCATGCTATTTCAGGCATTTGTAATACAGAAATGTGCAATATAGATAAAATGCAGGCCTTCGTGAAGCTTATAGTCTAGAGGGGCTTGACAGACAGGAAACAAATGTGTGAATGCACCTCATTTGATGTTTAAAGGTGATAAGTGTTTCGGTCAAAATAAAATAGGGTGAGTAAGAATGATGATGATTGATGGAGTTGAGTGAGCAGATATTCACGAAGGGCCTCTGAAGTCAGGGAGTGAGCTGCAACAACCTGGGGAGGATGCTACAGGCAGAGGGAAAGCAGATGCAAAGGCTGTCTGCATAATGTTCAGTAAAACTGCAGTTTCCAGTGGGAAGAGTGGTAGGAAATGTGGTGAGGAGACAAGCGGGGGCCAGATCACGTAGGGCTTGGTAGAATGCAGTAAGGTCTTTGCGTTTATTCTAAGGAGACAGGAATCTGTTGGTGGGTTTGGGGCAGGTGAGACATGATCTGGTTTCAGGGGTAGAAACTGGTAAACCAGGACAGTCATGTTAAAGGGAGGCTGCCTTAGGGGAGCAGCAGTGGAAACTGTGAGAGGATGGCAGACTCTGGAGCTCTCCAAAATGTGTAATAAACCAAATTTAGATATAGAGATCAGCACCGCAAAGAGGAGCATATGGAGAAGTGTTTCCCAAAGTAGACTCAGCACTCAGCATACTTCCAGTGATATCTGAGTTAATTTTGGGTGCTGTGTCACATGAATAAACCTTCTAAATTGTAATAATTATTTATGAATTTAATGTATGTTAGGAAAAATAGAAAACTTGTAATTCTACGCTTATTTCTTGAAGTGAGTTTAAAGTATTGAGTACACTCTACAGTTGAGTACAGAAGTAAAAGTAAAATTGTGAGAGATGTATCTGAATTACTAGATTTAGGACACAGTGGCAGTATTATTTACCAGGTTTAGACCTGAGAGACAAGTGAATGATGACTCTGGTTTGAGGGTAGTGTGTAATCATAATCACATTACCATTTATTGATTATCTACTGACTGTGAGGCTCTGTACTAAGCATCTTATAGATGCTTTTTTACCCAATTCTCCTTGCAGTCCTATGTGATGTAGGTGGTAGAGTTTGATGTTCCCATTTAACAGATGAGAGAAGTGAAGATCATAGGGAATAAATCACTTATTCTAGGAAATGCCTGAGATTTCAAATATTACAAGATTATGAAAGTAATGTGTAGTTCTGGGAAATTCCCTGCAAGCAGGGACTTTGTTTGGTACACTAAGGTATCCTCAGCATGTAGAATAGCTTCTAATATGCACCAGACATTCAGTCAATATTTGTTGAATGAATGAAAGGAAAAACAGTTGGTCTTTTTCTTTTTTTAGTTGAAATGTAGTTGATTTACAATGTTATGTTAAATTCAAGTGTACAGCAAAGTGATTCAGTTATATATATATATAAATACATATATATATATATATTCTTTTTTCAGATTCTTTTCCATTATAGGTTATTATAAGATATTGAGTATAGTTCCCTATGCTATATAGTAGGTCCTTGTTGGCTATCTGTTTTATACAAAGCAGTGAGTGTTGCCTAAGTCTGAGTCAAGAGTGGTGAATATTGGTGTCCCTCCACAGCAGGATGGTCTTTAGGAAGTAATCACTTGAAGGTTTCATGGAAAGGTCATATTTGGGGATGAAAGGGTGACTTACTGTGCTCTCAATGCAGGCTTTCCCATCATCCTAGTCTTAGTCTTTTATTTCTCTCCCCTTCTCCCTTAAGAGACTCAGCTACTTCTCTGGGTGTAAGTGTATCAACTCCCAAGTCTCAGACTTTGGTCCTAAACTCTCACCGAAGAACAAATAAACCCGCTAACAAACTTGGAGCCACTGTAGGATAACATAAGCTTTGGTAAGTCACTTAAGCCCAAATCTGTGTCAGTAAGAGGAAGAGATGCACCCTGGATCTGAGCCCTAACCTGAGTGGAAGCCCTGTGCACGAGAAGAGGGTCAAGATACTTAGGGAGCATGGCATTAGGGAAAAGATGACTCGAAAGGCAAAGGGCATTCGGTTTTCGTTTTCCTTGAGCATGCTTGCTTTGCTTTTTATCTAGAACTTTCTATAAAGTTAACTACTCTTATTTTGGGTAAGTTTTCTTACAAGGCTTGTTCCCCCCCCCCCCCACTCCCCTCCCCCCCCTTAAATTAAAAAGGCAAAGTATTGAAAGCAAAGTCATTCAAGGACTTAGACCGGGTGAAGCTCTCACACACAGCCAGGGAAGTTCCACACACACACTTTCTGCTGGCAGCAGCCTCGAGGGTGGCCAGCACAGGGCAGAGACTCTGGGAGGTCTGTGTGAGGGTGTGTGTGTGTTGGGGGTGGACGACAGATTGAACTGACTGAAGCAGGGTCATTCCTTTTCTCCTTTCCTTTCCTTGCAGAGGTAGACGCTGCTGAGACCGGGGCGTGTGCCCTGATAAGAACTTCCCATCTTCCGTGCTCACTGCCAGAGCTGCTGCCTTCTCATGTCCCTTCCCGTCTGTTGCCCTGGGTCTGTGATCAGCCCTGGCAGCATGCATCTTTTTTTTTTTTTTTTAATTATGAAATACATAATTTCTGCAAAATTATATAAGAGGAAGTGGGGGTGTAAGGAAAACCACATTATTACCATCTTCTGCAAACTCCTGATCTCCTAGATCAAAGACACATGGAATTTCTAGCACAGAATTTCTAGTGCAAGATTGAAGAATGGAGGTAAGTTCTACACAGAGCAGACACCTGCTTTAGGAGGCGGGGTAAGGTGAACAAATTCTAGCTGGGTGGACCTGGAAAGCCACTTGGGATGAAATAGGATTCTGATTAAGCTTTGAGGGAAGGATATGACCTTGATGTTTGTTTTTAGGAAGAAAGGGAGTCCTAGTCTAGGCAAAGGAAGCAGCCTCTTCAAAGGCCTGGAAGCAGGAAAATGCTGAGCCTGAGATGCAGTGGGGTCAGGGGACATGGGGAACCAGCTGTGGGGAGGGAACTTGTGCCTGTTGTTGGGAGGGATGCCAGGAGACTGGAATAGAAGTCAGGGGAGGTTGTGGATTGCTTTGCATGCCAGCTGGGTACTTCACACTTGATTGGGTCTGTGTGGTGGGTGAGCCTTCTACACCCTGGTACGGGGACTTGGGAAGTGGAGGGGCAGAAGGGCCATGGTCAGGGGCAGCTAGGAAACTGGTGGTGGTTTTGGTTTTCAGATTTGTACTTTGAAATAATTTTAAATTTAAAGAAAATTTGCAAGAATAGTCAAAGAGCTTTGAAATATTCTTCAACTGGATTTACCAGTTAACGTTTTGCCATATTTGCTTTACCATTCTCTCATTTTCCAACACATATATATTCCTAAGAGCTCTTTCTAAGCCATGTGAGAGTAAGTTGCAGATATCATGCCTCTTTTACCCCTAAATATTTCAGTGTGTGTTTCCTAAAAACAAGAGCTTTCATTTATATAACTTAGCACAATTATTTTAAATTGGGAAATTTGGTATTGATATACAACTGTTGTCTGTTGTACAAGTTTTACTAATTGTCCCAGTATGTAGGAGGTCTTATCTTTCCTTTTTTTTCATGTACCAGTGAAATAGACTGGACGTGAAGCACTGATGGTGGGAGTAAGTCAACCATTTTGGAGGTGGACCAAATAAATCTGGCAGCAAGGGGTTCTGAGGGTGAGAGAGGAAGTTAAGCTGATGAGGAGGTTGTAGTTTATAGGACTGGTGTTGTTAACCAACATGGGACTCATGAATGAAATTTGAATTGCAAGGGCGGTCTGATGTCCTGGATTTTTTATGTAATAATGATAATTTGATTTCTGCAGTGTGTTAAAAGGCAGATAGGCAGTATAAAGGGAGGCAGCTTAGCATAGCTTTTGGAGCTAAACTGCCTGGATTGGAATCAGGCTTTGTCACTTTTTAGTTGTGTGACCTGGGGAGGCTACCTAGGTTGGCTGTGTCTCAGTGTTTTCATCTGTGAAATGGGGATAATGGTACAACTTGCCTCCAAGGGTCCTTGTGAGGATTAAATGAGTTCTTATTTGTAAAGTGCTGTATTATAAGCCTTCCTGACAATTGAAGTGCTATATTTAAATCAATATAAATAAACTGAATTTCCTACTTTTATGTTACTGAATCCACACTAGCGAATCTTTGAGGGAAGTACTACTATTTTTATTAACTGGGACTCATGTTCCATGATTTGCCCAAGGCTAAACCACTGCTCATATAGAACACTCATTCTGTTTCACATATCAGACTATTCTCAGGGTTTCTACTTGAGAATACCCCACAGGCAGTAGAAATGGGCTGGTGATTCAGTACTGGGCTAAGGGCTGAAGGCTCTGGAGGTGAGAGTCCTCTGCACTGGGGTGATTGTTGAAGACATGGAATGCATGCAGTGAGAGTCTGTGAAAGAAAAGTCTGAATACTGGAACTGGTGATGGATGAGATGGGGTAGGAGTAGTCAGGTAAGAGATGAAACAGGAGGATGTGGAGTGAAGACAAGGAAAGAGTTAAGGATAACTCGCCCATTCTTTGGGAGTTGAAGCGGGACAAATTCAGAGTAGAGAGCTGGGATAGTAGTGAGTGGGGTCCCTTGTGACCTTAGTGAGAATGGTCCATTGGCTTGGTGAAGGCAGAAGTCTATTTGCAGGGGTTCAAGAGGACAATGGGAAGAGAAGAAATGAATTCCATGAACATAAACTATTCTTTCATGAAGGTTGGCGATGAAAGGAAGAGAACTTAGGGAGATGCAGGATTAAGACATGACCCCTTTTCAAAAGAGGCAATAACCGTCCTTGTCATCTGAGAGGGAAAAGACAAAAGCCGAAGAAACAAGAAATAGTGGGGAAGATGAAAAGAACAGACTGGCAAATGTAGGCCAGGAGCATGGGCTTGGTCTTAGAAAACAATAGGGATACTGCTTTAAGATTGGAGAGGAGAAAGAAGTGACGTGCCCTGTCCTGTGACATTTCATGCGGAGGGGCGTTCACTTAAAATCACTTCAGTCTCTGTAGAGTGGGCAATGAAGCTGTTCTTTGGGGGAGTCAAGTATGTTTGAAAAAATGAAAGAACTGGAAAAAGCCTGAATGTATATCATAGATAAGCAAGGGGTTGTCTAGTGCTGGCCAGTGCCTAGGACTGGTTGAATGGCATGGTTCTACAAACTATTGAGGTGGGAATTTCTCTAGTGATATCCTGGAATTAACACTAAGAAATGGATTGGGTCAATCCAAGTTAAGGTTTTAATGGGGAGCCAGGGAGGCCTGGCGTGCTGCGATTCATGGGGTCGCAAAGAGTCGGACACGACTGAGCGACTGAACTAACTAACTAACTAACTAACTAACTAACTAACTAACTAAGAGTACTTGGTGGAGAAGGATATGGCAACCCACTCTGGTATTCTTGCCTGGAGGATCCCAGGGACGGCGGAGCCTGGTGGGCTGCCGTCTATGGGGTCGCACTGAGTCGGACATGACTGAAGTGACTTAGCAGCAGCAGCAGCAAAAGTACTTGGAAATCTCAGAGGTCAGAGAGAATTTGGTTGGGAATGGTTAACCAGGGGCTGTGAAACCAAGAGGAGGCTGAATAGGCTAGGTTAACACTTCTCAGCCTTTTCCTGTGAACTGTACATAATAACTAAGAAGAGAAGCTTAGCCCCAAGGCTTGGGGGCTTGACTCAAAATAGCCTATCAGAGGCTTTGTAAGTTTTAAAGTCTTAAACTTTGTTTTTAAAATATTTAAAATTCCATGCTATGTCTGTATTTAAGTATTAAACTATTTATTATTGAGTAAAATAAATAGTTCAAAAATATATGCTACATTTTCCCATGACCAGGCCTTACACTGGGATGCGGGTGGGGGCATATATCCTAGTTTAAGAAACCTGGGACTAAAACAAGAAGAAAAAAGCAGCATTAACTGGAGAGAATAGTGACGGGGAAAGGTAAATTCAACAGTAGGCAAGGAGTGGGAAAGGTGGAAACATTTGAGTTGGTAGCCAGAGTGAGGTTTGTCAAAATGTCAGCTCTTGAAGACAAGACAATTGTTAAGTGACAGTGGGTCTCAAGTGTGCTCAGCAAGCCACTGAGTGATTGAGATGAAAAGATGGAGGCTGGGCTGCTTTGGATGATTTCAGTCTCATTGAGTTGCTCTTGACTTAGTACCTGAATGCAAAATTTCCTTCTTGTGGTGCACAGTTGAAAAATTAATGTTTGAAAAAAGCTTTTGTAAAAATTTTTTTTTTTTTATTAGTTGGAGGCTAATTACTTCACAACATTTCAGTGGGTTTTGTCATACATTGATATGAATCAGCCATAGATTTACACGTATTCCCCATCCCGATCCCCCCTCCCACCTCCCTCTCCGCCCGATTCCTCTGGGTCTTCCCAGTGCACCAGGCCCGAGCACTTGTCTCATGCATCCCACCTGGGCTGGTGATCTGTTTCACCATAGATAGTATACATGCTGTTCTTTTGAAATATCCCACCCTCACATTCTCCCACAGAGTTCAAAAGTCTGTTCTGTATTTCTGTGTCTCTTTTTCTGTTTTGCGTATAGGGTTATCGTTACCATCTTTCTAAATTCCATATATATGTGTTAGTATGCTGTAATGTTCTTTATCTTTCTGGCTTACTTCACTCTGTATAAGGGGCTCCAGCTTCATCCATCTCATTAGGACTGATTCAAATGAATTCTTTTTAACGGCTGAGTAATATTCCATGGTGTATATGTACCACAGCTTCCTTATCCATTCATCTGCTGATGGGCATCTAGGTTGCTTCCATGTTCTGGCTATTATAAACAGTGCTGCGATGAACATTGGGGTGCACGTGTCTCTTTCAGATCTGGTTACCTCTGTGTATGCCCAGAAGTGGGATTGCTGGGTCATATGGCAGTTCTATTTCCAGTTTTTTAAGAAATCTCCACACTGTTTTCCATAGCGGCTGTACTAGTTTGCATTCCCACCAACAGTGTAAGAGGGTTCCCTTTTCTCCACACCCTCTCCAGCATTTATTGCTTGTAGACTTTTGGATAGCAGCCATCCTGACTGGCGTGTAATGGTACCTCATTGTGGTTTTGATTTGCATTTCTCTAATAATGAGTGATGTTGAGCATCTTTTCATGTGTTTGTTAGCCATCTGTATGTCTTCTTTGGAGACATGTCTGTTTAGTTCTTTGGCCCATTTTTTGATTGGGTCATTTATTTTTCTGGGATTGAGCTGCAGGAGTTGCTTGTATATTTTTGAGATTAATCCTTTGTCTGTTTCTTCATTTGCTATTATTTTCTCCCAATCTGAGGGCTGTCTTTTCACCTTACTTATAGTTTCCTTTGTAGTGCAAAAGCTGAAAAAAGCTTTTGTAAAATGTTAAGCCAGGCATTTATTTTTAAACATTGTCTTGAAGTCAGAGAGAGATTAATAGAGCCAATTGAAATTCCTTAGGGAACATTTGATATCTGCCTCTTGCCTTACAGCCTCCATTAAAAGTGGAAGCAAAAAGAGCACAAGTGAAATGCCAGTTGTGACACTGAGTAATTTTTTAAATAAATGCATTTTCCAATTCATTGATAGGAGACATCCTTATTTACTTTATCTCTGATGGTCTCTCTCTTGAACAACAAGCAGCTAATTTGTGGAATTAGTGGCTATTTCAGGAGAGTAAGTAAGCTGTCATTTGGGTCCATCCTGTTCTTATGTTTCAAAATCATATTACCAGCAATTACAGTGGACTCTTGAACAACTGGAGGTTAGGGGTGCCGACTTCCTAGTCAGTCAGAAATCCACATATAACTTTATGGACGGCTCTCCACTATCTGCGGTTCCATGAATTCATTTCCATGAATTCAACCAATCCTGGATACCCTAGTACTGTAGTAAGTATTTATTGAAAAAGATCTATGTATAAGTGGACTCCCATAGTTCAAACTCATGTTATTCAAGGGTCAACAGTACTTCCATCCAAACTAGTGGACGGACTTTTGGCAATGGTGTGATATTGCCGTAAACGAAACAATGCTGTTAGAAGTCTAACTTTAGCCATATGTTTTTAGAGTTTTGAAATAATTAATTATAATGTCTGATGTTGATCAGTTCCATTGGCAACTGCTTTCAATACTTCCCACTTCCTTTTTAAAGTTCCAAAACCATACCAGTAATAAATGTTTATGGTAGAAAAGATGTTACATGAATAGAAATCATGGACTATCCGAAACCAACCAATGGGAAAGTCTCTGTGCGTGTCCTTTCAAACTTAGCTTTTAAGCTATTTCATGACAAATTTGTGTTTACACAAATAAAATTATATATAGCTTCTTTCTGACAAGTTACGGAAGTCATGATTTATGATCCTTTGTACTTCTGTGTTGGGAAGTCATAATTTATGAAAGTTAAGCATTTTAGCCTCCTTTAGAATTACTTTAGGAAAAATTATCTGCAGTTTAGTGAGAACAATAATAAAGCAGAGAAATGAGAAGTAAGTGAACCAAGTAATAGCATGTTAAGGACTAGTGTACTGTATATTTCTTCAGCTTAACATGTTCAGCTGTAGAAGTAAGGGGTCCATTTTCCACATTTGAGTCTGGTCTTTCTGGTTTAACCATTTTAGCTCCATCCTCTCCAGAAGCATGTCAGCGTGATGGAACTGGGAATCCATGGTTGGCATTGACTTAATCGTTAGTGCCACGTTGAGATTTTCCATTGTCAGCATCAGAGGGCTCTCTCAAAGGCTCCATTCCTGAGACCAGAGGGAGCATCCCTGGAGTCAGGCAGGGAAAGTGGCAATAAGAGCCCTGTTTGCTTTACCGGGCTGGGTAATGCTGAACCCTGGACTGTGCTAGGGGAAAGGGCTCATTGTATCTCCTCTGCTCCTGCAACAGCTGACTTATCTGCGGGTTTGCCTGTCATGATAAGGCCCAGACTGATGCCTGTATTCCCATGGTCAGTCTTTCCATCGATAAGGAGAGATTTCTTCCTGATTATCGTTTCTCTAATTTTCCTTATACATTTAGGTTTACTTCTGATTATGCTGGGCTATTTGTAAAACACAAAATTCAAGTCAAAGATTACTACACTTTCTTCCCATCCATATTCTGGGTAAACCAGAACAAATCCCACAGTGTTTCTTATCCTTTTAAAACATTTGGCTAATTTTCACAAATCAAAAAATCATGTGGTTTTCTGGAAATGCTGGTGTGTTCTCTTAGAAGAATTAGGCCTCCATTCATTGAGAAGTATTAATTTAACCAAAAAGATGTTACAATATGTGTGGAAGATTGGGAGGGAAAGGAAAGGAAAGAAATAAGGTAAAATTTCATTCAAAGGAAAAGTTTTAGCATTGGATTAGGAAATAAAGACTGTCAGTAACAAATGGACCATTCTAAAGTTTGCGTAAACTTGTTTCATGAGAGTACTTCTAGTTTTGAATAAAGCTCAAATAGTTTCTCATGAGAAGGAACGAATATAGAAATCTTCCAGGATGTGTTGGAATTGGCACTTGAGGTAGCTTGGCCAGGGCAGGAAAGGACAACTTTTCACTGCGGTGCTTGTGCCAGAGTCTTGGGCAAAATATCTGCCCTTCTGTCTGGGAAGACACCCACGGAGGAGCAGGGAAAAAACGAGCATCAGGGCAGTTGCATCCTGGTCAGACAGCATCCTGACCTGTGTGGCTCTAGCGAAGTTTCTCCAGAGGATAGAATGTTTTGCTTTCATAGTCATCTGGATTGTTTGCTAAGGGTAGAAATGTCCTGGCCTCACCTCTGACCTGCTGATTCAGTCTCAGGGGCAGGGGGAGGTTGCTGCTTGGGAATCTGTACGTTAGAAGCTCCCAGGGTAACTGTGATGTGTGGTCATGTTTAAGAACTGCTAGTGTAAATAATGACAGACAGTAAGACAGACTGACAGGAAGTACTGTATGAACTGCGTGTGTGTGTGTGTGTGTGTGTGTGTGTGTGTGTGTGGTGTAACAGCTGTGAGTGGGAATCAGGTTACTGGAATTTGCCAAAAGACAGTGAGGGAGACAGAGCGACCAGGTGCCAAGGATGTGGCCTTTGGTCTTACCAGAAGCTCCCTCCTCTAGGGTATGAGCTTCTGGAAAACACTGACTGGTCCAGATTAAATCCTGCATTCCCAGGCCTAGTGCAGGGCTGGCTCCAGAAAAGGCCATCATGATATTTTCTTTACGGTTCTGTTTACTGTTTATTTTGGATTTTCTACCTCAGGCGAGAATTCTAGGATCCAGTTTTCTTTGGTACATTTGCAGATTCTGAAACTTCTATGGTTTCTTAAGTTTTCAAATTTCATTTTATTAGGATGGCCATCTACAGATTTAACAGGTGGAACAACCTTTGCAGATAAACGACAGAAGCTGAAACTATATCTGATCTAATATGTACCCAAAGTCTGTGGTACATGACAAGAATGAAGTTTTATTTTACTTCTTGAGTGTATCAAGAATAAATGTTCTCTAATGAGGGGGAAAAAACCTTATGGGAAAAAGCTACTGGATACCAATTGATGGCAATGGTTTTGGAACTCTTGGTGTTAGTAAGGGTTAATGCAAGGGAAGTTACTACCTGTAGTTTGGTGTAGCTGGGATTACTTTACATCCCAGTTTGCAGGACAGTCTTGGCTTCGCCTATCACATTTGGCTAGAGTCCCTTTTATATTCAACAGTTCTCTGGTTCAGATGATAGTCATGTGGTGACTATGAGGATAAGAGAGAGAAAGACATTTCCTGGGGTCACTGAATAGCATACGTTTCAGTCTGATTTATCCCATTCCAGGTCCACCCCAACATGTGTAGGCCCGGGACCACAGTCCCTTCTGTCCCACAGCCTTCAGTGTGTGGGTGTGAGGATAGGAAAGCCATTCGCACAGCCATTTCTACTGTGGTTTTCTTTATCTGAGGATCAGTCAAGCAGAAAGACTTTCCTCTCTTGTGATTGCAATCAAATCATTTATAATTTCATCCTTTATCTTCCTTCTCTGACTCCACTGTGGAATAGCAGGAATATGTGTGGACTGACCAATCTGTTCCTTCCAACTTTATCCATACCCATAGCCAATAGTTGCCCATGGTCACCCCTCAGGCCTAAAGGTATATACACTGGCTGTAAAGTAGTCTGCTCTTTGGAAGGTAAAGTCCCACATGGACATTGGAGGCTGGCTTTGGACCATTTGAGACAGATAATTCCAGGGGCATTGGAACCTGGAGAATGGTCCAAAGGGAGATTGTTGCTATAGTGAGGGATATCCTCTAACCCTGCAGATTCCTGGCCCCATGGAAAGGGGTGATGAGAAGAGGTCGTCATGTGGGGAGCTCCAGATTAGGGTTACCTGGCCCTAGAATGGTCCAGTCCTTTTCACTTTTCTTTTCCAGTGATCCTGCCTCCAGCACATCTTTAAGTATCCCAGGAAAGAAGGCTCATGCCATTTGGGATAAGCATATTTCAGACATGAATGCTTGATTGAGATCAAGCATTGAGATCCATGGGTATTGTTTATCTGGTCAGATAGAAATCCCTGGTCCTACTTTCAGGTAGACTTGTCCTTAAATGCCCTATATTTAGGGTATCCACTCCATTTTTCAGTTGAAACAAAAACTTAAGTTATATCGCTTAAGGTTTTCAAAGTCAACCAAAGAGAAGCCCTGGTGTATTTCATCAGTGGAAATTGGTTAATGGTTTCTTTGCTTGCTGATATGTTCTATTGGGTGTGTGGGTATGAAGATAGGAAACCCATTTGCACAGCCAATTCCACTGTGGTTTTCTTTATCTGAGGATCACTCAAGCAGAAAGACTTTCCTCTCTTGTGATTACAATCAAATTGTTTACAATTCTCAGATCCTTCTTCTGCTTCTGTTTGTGGAACTTCTTGAGTAATTTTAAAGTCAATAAACACTTTTTTCTCCTTGCCTTATTAGGACTGAATGAGCTCACAGGGCAATGTGGTCTTTTCTTGGATTAGGAGCAACTTTCCCTTTTTGTGGATCCTTGCATACCTGTAGATAGGGTCATTGTATATAGCACAGAGACTGTGCCTTGCACAACCCTGGAGATAGATGCCACAAACAGTATGAATGGGATTGTGTAAAGTAGCAGCCCTGCGTATGCAGGTTTTGGTCAGAAATTCCTCCTAGCCATATACTCCCAACAGGCCTGTTTTGGTTTTTTTTTTCTTTCCTCTTTCTCACTCATCACAAGCATATGGAGAAGATGAGTGTTTGAAGAGAGGAGTTGAAAATCATGCTGTTTTCTATATTTTTCTCCATTTTTTGAGGGTACTCATTTTCCATTTAATGCTACTGCCGATTAGGGAAACTTAGAAGCCACTAAGGATGAGTGAGTGAGTGAGTGAAGTTGCTCAGTCGTGTCCGACTCTTTGCGATCCCATGGACTGTAGCCTACCAGGCTCCTCCGTCCATGGGATTCTCCAGGCAAGAATACTGGAGTGGGTTGCCATTTCCTTCTCCAGGGGATCTTCCCGACCCAGGGATCAAACCCGGGTCTCCCGCATTGGAGGCAGATGCTTTAACCTCTGAGCCACCAGGGAAGCCCACTAAGGATGTATAGAACTAATTTTTATATAATCAGTGATTTTCCAACAATTGTACCAAAAAACATGTTTTTTAACTCCTGTTCTATCCTGTCAGTTAGCTTCTCTGGGGTCTGAACCACTATGATTTCTCTATTTTAATAGATGGTAGAGTATGTGATTTCCCTGGAATTAATAGCATAAAGTGATGCTTCAAATATCTGTGCATTATTGTCCATTTGTAAGCAGTGACACTTAACCCTAAGTCACACTGCTTTGGGAAATTGTCTACTAGGTGCTCCTTGTATCCAAGCCTTAAAGGAACTGTCTATTCAATTGTGACTAGAGACTCAACTGAGCAGAAATTACTGTTCAGATGTTTTCTTGCTACATTTTTGCTTTTCAGTGGTGGTCGAATGAAGAAGGGCACATTGAATTGCAGAATAATTATCAGATGGCTCCTGATGTGCAGTGTATGTGCTTCCCCATTATCTTTGTGTGCTGCTCATTACCATGTCTCTTCTTTGATTATTGGAAACTTCCATTCTTAATAACTTAATTTATCCCTACCAATGCCAGCCTCCCCTGACAGCCTGAAAACCAGGCTTGATCAAATCCAGGTGTATTTTATTTCTTCTTTATCAAACCCAAGAGACAACTTCTTAGAGACTGTGCTGATCTATATGTCTTGAAGAAAACACCAACTGTGGGAATTTTGATGTATAATGAAGCCCAGGGAGGGATGGGCTTGCCAACAGATATAATTTGAGCAAGCAAACATAACATACGTTCTTAACTATTTTCCAAAAGTGAACATGCTAGAAGAGAGGTAATTTGAAACTTTCCAGTAGCAAGAGGATGGCTCATAGCTCTAGTAGGTCTCATAAGTCCAGTGTGTATTAGATGCTCAGCAAAGTATTTGTTAATTGAATAAATGGATGGATCTGATCTTTTTAGAAAAAACTTCTGCAACACTTTCTAGAGAAAGTTTGTGACTTTCTTTTTTCTTAACTTTTTATTTTATATTGGAATGTACAATGTTGTGATAGTGTCAGGAGGACTGCGAAGGGACTCAGGCCGTATATATACATGTATCCATTCTTCCTCAAACTCCCCTCCCATCCAGGCTGCCACTTAACACTGATTATTTGGATGGATCTGATCTTGTTCTGGGAAATTCTAAAGCAGAGAACACCCGGCATGAGTGTTCACATCGACCACACGTGCTGAGCCCCACTGGGTTGGGTGCTCTCCCATACAAGCTAGTTGATTTGGTCTTGGCTGGAACAAATCCCTATTTTATAAATGACATTGAGGCTCAGAGAAGAGTTCAAATCTTCCTCAAGGTGACTGAGCATTAGAACTGAACCTGGAAATTGGAATGTGGGTTTTCTGACTCTTAAGCCTAGAGTTCTGCAATTTCAGGAATGACCTGCCTTTTTGACATCATGGGCAAAAAAAAAAAAAAAAAGAAATCAATGGCAAAACTGCCGTTTTCTGGAAACTGCAGTTGAAAAAGGTGACATGGACTCAGCACTCACCTTTATATAGAGGAGAATACAGCTAACTCTTGAGGATCTTGGTACATTAAAAACTTAAAAAAAAAAAAGGCACATGGACTGTATAGGGACATCCCCCCACTTCAAAACCCACATTTTGGGAATTAGGAAAATGTGAGATCAGAGAAGGCAGGAAAATGTGTCTAAGTTCCTCCAAGCAATTTCTTTTGCTATTCAAGTCAAGTCTTCTGTCTGTTATTTAAAATTTCAGGAGAAACAGCAGATCAGATGTTTGGAAGTGTATTAGAAATCAGGAGGGAAGAGGCTTTATATCTCATCCATTTGCATGTTTGTGTTACTTTGTAATGTTATTAGAGCGTTTTCATTTTACATAGATTCTGTCTTTTCAGTTGCCCAGCAAACCTATTAGAGCAAGTTTCTTCTCATTTTTCATCTCTTCTATATACTCTGTCCACCTTGAGAGTCCTCTGAGAAGGACAGAGAGTTGCCCGCATGAAATATTCAAGATGTTCCAAGAAGCTTGTGTGCTCCCATTGGCCTTTTCTTATTTCTGCGGTACATACCTTCCATTGGGATCATTTTTACTTGTTAAGTAATGTTGTGTTTCCAAGGCCCTGTTTTCAGTGTTAATTAACTTGCACAGATGACCTTGTTGTTGTTCAGTCATTCAGTCATGTCTGACTCTTTGTGACCCTGTGGACGGCAGCATGCCAGGCCTCCCTGCCCTTCACCATCTCCCAGAGCTTGCTCAAACTCATGTCCATTGAGTCAGTGATGCCATCCAACCATCTCATCCTCTGTCATCCCCTTCTCCTCCCACCTTCAGTCTTTCCCAGCATCAGGGTCTTTTCTAATGAGTTGGATCCTCACATCAGGTGGTCAAATTACTGAAGCTTCAACTTCAGCATCAGTCCTTCCAATGAATATTCAGGATTTATTTCCTTTAGGATTGACTGATTCGATTTCTTTGCTGTCCAAGGGACTCTTAAGAGTCTTCTCCAACACTATAGTTCAAAACCATCAATTCTTCAGCATTCAGCCTTCTTTACGGTCCAACTCTCACATCCATGGTGGTGGTGATTGCTAAGTCACATCTGACTCTTGAGACCCCATGGACTATAGTCTGCCAGGCTCCTCTGTCCATGGGACTCTCCAGGCATGAATACTGGAGTGAATTGTCGTTTCCTTCTCCAGGGGATCTTCCCAACCCAGGGAATGAACCTGGGTTTCCTGCATTGCAGGCTGATTCTTTACTAGCTGAGCTGAGGGAAGTCCCTCATGTCCATACTCAACTGATAATACTCCCTAGCCCATTGGTACATGGTAGATAGTTTATTCTGTAAGTTGGTTGACCACTACCAGTGGATAAAGCTCTGAGAAGATGAGAAAAAGAATTGTTTGTTGGTAGAAAGGGAGAAACAGAGGTATAGAACACTTTCTTTGCAAAGTGGATCTTTTTGTGCTTCTGTGGAGAACAACTCAGGTATGTCAAGGTGAGGTATTAAAAGGAGGGAGCATGAAAGGGAAGGTTCATCATCCAGTTTGGCTCACAGCCTTGACTTGTGATGTTTTGTAGACTGAGTGTAAGAAAGTAGGAAGTGAGACAAAAGCTTTGCTTTCTGCTTTGTCACCAAACTTCTCTTCATGCTGGCTTATTCTTTAGTTGTGTCTAGGGTTTCTCACTAAAGAAATGCTTCCTCTTATGCTCACTGTGGGTTCCATGGTATTAAAACCAAAATCATTTGACCACCCAAGCTGAAGTAATGTTGGCAATTAGTTTGGTTAATTTCACTAAATAGTGTAACCAGTATTATTCATTCTGGCTGTTGTGAATATGAGATACAGCTAATTAGATTTTCTGGCTAACCCAGATTAAGGCAGAAATGTCATATCAACAGTAACTCCCTTTGGCCTTGACGAAGAAAGATTCTTGGCATAGGTCCATGTTCTACAAAGAAAAGATTCTACAGGGTCATGGGGACATTATCCATGCAAAACTCCCTCACTCCCACTTCTAAACCACTCAGGACTCCACAGTCCCCTGCTTAAGTGACCCCTGTTTTAACTGCAGAGCCTGCATGGACCTGTCTGGGGTCAGATCTCCCAAGGGTAAACTGCACTACTTATGTGTGAGCTCCTAAGACCAAAGCACGTGAGGCTGTGTGTGCATCTAGGGTGTACGGGCAGAAGTATTCTCCTCAGTGTGTGCAGGTCTCCTTGCATTGCAGAGCAGAGCTAAAGTTGAGAAAGGGAAGGGGAGTGGGGTTCCTGGGTGGGGGCCATTGGCTGCAGAAATTTAATGAATGGGCTGATGTTTTAAACTCTCTAGTGGGAAACCATTTAAAACATTCAGCTCATCCTGCCTTTGAAGCCTCATTACTTTGAATAACTGGACTTCCCAGGTAACTCAGTAGTCAAGAATCTGTCTGCCAATGCAGGAGATGCAGGAGACATGGGTTCGATCCCTGGGTCAGGAAGATCTCCTGGACAAGAAAGTGGCAACCCACTCCAGTATTCTTGCCTGGAAAATCCCAGGGACAGAGGAGCCTGGTGGGCCATAGTTCATGAGGTCACAAAGAGTCGGACATGACTAAGAGACTGATCACATGTGCACTTTGAATAGCTAGGTTTTCATTGACCACTGTGGTCCTTGAGTGGCTTCCTGGTCCTTGGTCTGCACGTAGAGCAACAGTGGTTATTGTTCTGTGGATTCGTGGGAACCAGGGATGACTGTTCTCCAGGGACTCCTAGGGAGTTGCTACTGGTGCTAATCACTATTATTTCATGAACACTGAGATACTTCATGTTTTTGTCAATTTGTTTTTCCTTGAATACTGGACAGTAAAGGTGTGTGTATGTGTTCTAGTAAATTCAGGATTCTGGTTGTTGAGTTCTGGTTACTTGATTTTTTATTACTGTAATTTGTACTTGCAGCTGAAGTTTGTACTTCAGAGTTTTAAGCAATTTAACATGGGCATATTTTATCCTTTTGTTCTCTCTCCACTATAATGTATGGCCTCTGAGCTCAGGAAGATGATTTATATGTCACTGTAAAATATCTTTCTTCCTCTGTCTTTCCTTCCCCTTTCTCTCCCTCTGATGTATATTTATGCCTGCCATCTCCCAGGCCCTGTGCTAGAATTTCTCTCATGCTAATTTTTATTTTTATGATTTTATGTATTTATTTTTAATTGCTTTACAATGTTGCATTGGTTTCTGTCATATAATGACACGAATCAGTCACAAGTATATATTAATATATATGCCCTCTCTCTTGAGTCTCCTTCCTACCTCCCACCCCACATCCCACCCCTCAAGTTCGTTACAGAGCACTGGGTTTGGCTCTGTTATATAGCAGCTTTCCGCTAGTTACCTATTTTATGTATCTCATGATAATTTTTAAATAGTGTAATTGTTTAAAATGTTATCATCTAGTGTTTATTAAACCCAGAGTAGAAAATAACTTTGTTCCTGCACAATTATTTATAGAGATTTAAAGTTAATATTTCAGTATCCAAGTCATTTGCTTTTTTTCTTTTCTGGAGAGAAACAAATAACTGTAGGTATTTGTTACCATGCAAAAAAACACACATGAGTATTTTCAGACTTTCTGCTCTGTAATTAGAGTTGTAGAGTTGTGTCCTGTTACTTGGATCTCATCTTTAATTTTTTTTTAACTGTATGTATCTTTGTAGTGTCTCTTCTTTTTCTCTAAATACTTTATCCTGCTCCCCACTTTTACCACCCGCAAACCTCCACCATGTCTCTGGATTTTTGCCTTTTTCTCTGGGTCTTCCTTGGTGGTTCAGATGGTAAAGAATCTGCCTGCAATGTGGGAGACCCAGGTTTGATCCCTGGGTTGGGAAGATCCCTTGGAGAAGGGAATGACTACCCATTCCAGTATTCTGACTTGGAGAATCCATGGACAGAAGAGGCTGGCGGGCTACAGTCCATGGGGTCACAAAGAGCTGGACATGACTGAGTGATTAACACTTTGACTTTAAGGGCTTTCTTGGTGGTGGCTCAGATGTTAAAGAATCTACCTGCAATGCAAGAGACCCAGGTTTGATCGCTGGGTCTGGAAGATTCCCTGGAAAAGGGAATGGCTACCCACTCCAATATTCTTGCCTGAAGAATTCCATGGACAGGGGAGCCTGACAGGCTATAGTCCTTGGGGTTGCAGACACAACTGAGTGACTAACACTTTCACTTTCCATATTATTCTCTTTCTCTTCCTCTCCCTCTCTTCCCTCCTCTCCCACTGTTCCCACACACCCCCATCCAGCTGCTTCTTTCTTGTTCACACTCTCTTTTCAGGCACATGCCCTTTGTTCTTGTCTGGATTTATAACACCTGGGAGAAGAGCCAACCATGGTTTTAATGTAACAAATGGCATTTAACTGTGAGGTCCTAAGTCCAAGAGCTGGAAAGTCCTCAAGTGTCAGGGTTGTCAGAACTTTTGAGATTGATCATCTAATAAGATCCTCTTCATTTTGTGCCAGAGAAGACAGGTCCAGTGAGTTATATACCTGGCCCAAGGCTGCACAATGACCAGGCTCTAAATCTATTTACCAGTTCAGTCCTTTTCTTAAAAAATAGCTTTTGAATATATTCAAGTGAAAACAATTAAGCCACCACTAGTTATAGACTTTTGTATGTGGACTCCTATGGTGCCAAGAATGGAAAACAAAGTTGGAGGGGGGACGGCATGAACACAGAAAAACACATGAGATGCCCTGGAAAGTCATTTCCTCAAAAAATCTCAAAAAGGTAACTTAGAAGTTGCCAATAAGAACTACAAACAAAGTTCAGACAAGTTACTGCAGGGAGTGATACACTTAAGGGAGCAGGAGTGGTACATTTGTCGACATATGCAGAGAGGGAGGAGCTATAGACCTTATAATTGGAAAATATTTGAAGAAAAAAGGAAGGAGTTGATCCTTTTCCTTGACTTTTCTTATTTTGTGACAAAGCATACAACAAACCTGTTTTAATGCATAAATTTAAATCAGTATAATGTAATTTACTTGGATTAATATAAATGAAAACTCTTCAGACTAGACCAGCTGTAATCATCTGCCCAAAGATCTTCATTTTATCATTATTTAGAGCTAACAAGACATTTATGATCTTTTTTTGGTTGTCTCTTGTGGAACATTGTTGGCAATAGTTTCCTGCCTTGAAATTCTCATGTGCATGGAAATCTAGTTAGGAGAACGAGTAAGGAAACAACTTCTCCTAAGAGTATAATCTCTCCTTTGTGACATAAATTAGATACCCATTCACATCTATGGAATAATTCCCGGTTTTTCAATTAAATAATTTGATATGCTCAAGCAAACATGCCAATCTCTTTCTAGACTAGGAGAATTCAGAGAGTTTTCTACTTGAACAAACTCTGCTTTTAAATAGATGCATCATCTTCTCAAAATTGAATTAAAAAGAGCTGATCTGAACTGCAATCAGGTAGATAATTAAACAGCAAAGGTAAGAGGCTTCTGACTGTGCATGTTCACAATGTTCATTGAAAAATAAAATGTGATTTTTTAATCCTAATGGTAATTTGACCAGTGTACATGTATAATGATGTGAAGTTTGCTCACTTCACATTTTAATCTCAAACTGACTGGTACCTTTGAAGTTAACTTTCTCACAGAAACTAGACAAAATTGGAAAAATCTGATCTCATTTTATGTTTTTCTAGTGTGTGTGTAGTTGAATGGAAAAATGAAGATGCGACTTTGAAAGTTTTTTAATTTTTCCCTGAGTTATGAGGCTTTGTTTTCTCAGGTCTGTTTAATAGTCTGGAATTTTTTTTAGAGTGATTTTTTAAATGCTAGGAAATATTCTCACTTTTTCAGCATAGCTGTGGCCTCTGAAATATCACAGATGTTGGATTTTTATTTTTAAGTTTTTTGATGGCAAGTTTTACATTTTACTTCATCTTCTATTAATTTGGCATGTAAATATGTCTTACAGAGTAAATTTTAAGCTCTTCCGGGGCAGGGTCTGTATCTTGTTCTTTATTTCTGGGACCTTTCATTTGATTGGTGAAATGTTTATGAACTCAATGAATGAAGATAAGATATTAAAAATATATATATATATTCATTGCTCTCTGACAGTGTACAGACATATGGCTGACTGTTGGCTGGGAAAGCTGGCTGGCCAGTTAAATTTACCCTTAGATAAGGTTTAGGATTCAGAGACCACATACTCATCATGTCCTATAGATTATGTTGTTTCTTTGAACAAGATTGAAGTGAAAATATGGATCTCTGTTCTAGCCTTTTTTTTTTTTTTTTCCCAGTGTGATTGAAAATATAATTCAATGTGATTAATTATGTTGAAAGCGAGTGGGAAATATGACATTTAGTTAAAATTCCAGATTTTTCCCTTGGTTCTTTGGACAAGTGACCTTTCAGTTTTTTTCTCAGATACTTAAATTCCAAGGGCTGAGTATTCTCCATGATGGAATGTCCAAGTCCTGAGGATCTCGTCTTACTATTTCTCACTGAAGTGTTTATTAATCTTTTTCCAAGAGGAGGAATGAGAAAGATGATTGTGTTTTTGCTGTTATTTAAACCTTCCCATGAAACTATTTAGACTCTTTCTGTATTAATGAGAAAAACTATGTAGACACTTTTCCTGGGCTGTTGAAAGTGGTAAGAAGAGTTCTTTATTATTGTCACTATGTATTTAATAACACTAGTTTCAATTTTATTTCGTGTTTATGTAAATAGCATTAATTTTGCAGCAAGCCTAGAAAGACGTCACCCACACATCCTGGTCAGTAAAGCTTCTGTTATCAGTCATGTTATTGAACATGACTGAGCTGAGAGTAGGGTCAGTCCAGCTTCCCTCTCTTGGCTTTGTAGACAGTCTAGCAGTAGGGGCTATGGAATTAGGGATAAACGAAACTCTTCTTTTGATTTTTCTGAATGTCTTCACACTCTTTAAACTCCTGGAAGTTTTCTCCACTGGGAGGAACAGCATGGTTCTTATATCTTTAAAATCAACAGACTATGGGTCAAATTCAGTCTTTAATCCTTCTGGGGGTAGGGAAACAAAGCCATGTCCTATGACTTCCTTAATGCCCACAGTTATTGGGAGAGCTGGGCAGGCTATGTTTAGAACTTAGACGGCTCCTACTATGCATCCCTTACATTGTGAACTCTCCTGGAGCAACCTTGGGTTATGCTAGAGGTAGCAGAGAGACCTTTTCATACTGTTCATGGGGTTCTCAAGGCAAGAATACTGAAGTGGTTTGCCAGTCCCTTCTCCAGTGGACTACTGGAGTTTTGTCAGAACTAAAGAGCCTCTTGATGAAAGTGAAAGAGGAGAGTGAAAAGCTGGCTTAAAACTCAACATTTGGAAAACTAAGATCATGGCCTCCGGTCCCATCACCTCATGGCAAATAGATGGTGAAACAATGGAAACAGTGACAGACTTTTATGTTTTTGGGCTCCAAAATCACTGCAGATGGTGACTGCAGCCATGAAATTAAAAGATGCTTGCTCCTTGGAAGAAAAGTTATGACGAACCTAGACAGCATATTAAAAAGCAAAGTCATTACTTTGCCAACAAAGGTCCATCTAGTCAAAGCTTTGGTTTTTCCGGTAGTCATGTATGGATGTGCGAGTTGGACTATAAAGAAAGCTGAGTGCCAAAGAATTGATGCTTTTGAACTGCGGTGTTGGAGAAGACTCTTGAGAGTCCCTTGGACTGCAAGGAGATTCAACTAGTCCATCCTAAAGGAGATCAGTCCTGAATATTCATTGGAAGTACTGATGCCGAAGCTGAAACTCCAATACTTTGGCCACCTGATGTGAAGAACTGACTCATTTGAAAAGACCCTGATGCTGGGAAAGATTGAAGGTGGGAGGAGAAGGGCATGACAGAGGATAAGATGGTTCGATGGCATCACCAACTCAATGGACATGAATCTGAGTAAGCTCCAGGCATTGGTGATGGGCACGGAAGCCTGGCGTGCTGCAGTCCATGGGGTCGCAAAGAGTCAGACACAAACTGAGTGACTGAGGTGAACTGAACTGAACTGAACAGAGAGACCAAAGAGAGATAGGTGCAAAAATATGTGCCTCTTGGAATTTTCATCTTATATGGGCATCAAAGGTCTTAGCAAACACCACAGGATGCTTAGAATGCCTGATGCTTTACTGAGCTGTGGAGTGTCAGTTCATTCATTTATTCCAGGAACATGGTTCAGTGTTTACTGAATGCACAGCACTATTTTCAATACTTTAACAATTCTAAGTTCCATTTTAAAAATTTTAATTGGAGGATAATTGCTTTACGATATTATGTTAGTTTCTGCTGTACAGCAGCGTGAATCAACTATAAGTGTACATATATCCCCTCCCTCTTGGACCTCCCTCTCAAAACCCCCATCCCATCCTTCTAGGTCCTCACAGAGCACCAGGCTGAGCTCCATGTGGTATATAGCAGCTTCCCACTAACCATCTATTTTCAAACATGGTTGTGTATATATGTCAGTGCTTCCAAATCCTATTCTTAACCTCATCCTTTATGTTGGACAGCTTGTTTCTATAATCTACATTCACTTTTTCGTTTATAGGTTGGAGCTAGTAATGGTCTGGTACCTTCACAAGAAATTTAGGGTTGATTACTGGGTGAGTGTCTTGTTTCAATAAATCCATATAAAGATATAAGGACAGCATTTATATATTTGTGGCCAAGTCAATGGTTGGTCTTATTTTCTCCAACATAAAAATAGATATCGCCATTTACATGGCCAATTACCTTTATCCTGCTCAATTTGACCAGGTCAGTGAACCTTGTAATTTTGTATTGTGGAAGATACAGAAAGCATACTAATGCCCTTAACATTTGGTTGAGTTGAATTTGTGATTTCCCCCAAATTTATTCTGGTATAAAGTAAATTATAGATAGATTTTTCAGTCCCTAACTTTGCGTTCTCATCTAACTGCTCTACAAAGGAATGACGCATGTTAAAATGACCTTTTTAAATAACTCAATCTCCCTGCCCCTCTCTCCTCAAGGAAAATAAATAACCCACATTCTTCATTTTGTTATGATTTCAGTTTGTCCAAAATAGGTTGGGGATAGGTTAATTAGATAGTTATATATGTAATTAACTTGGGGTTAGAACTTAAATTGGGGCCAAACCACTTTTGAAATAATTAGAAAATGATAAAATATATTCAAATGTTATCATCTGAATATGAATCACAACATGAGAATCCTTTTCATAAATATGAGGTTGAATTTTAGGTTAAATCTCACTGATCATATCCTGATAGATGTTTTTAAAAATAAGACTCTGACCCAGGTTGTTTTGTTTCATTTGTCTCTCTTTCTCATGAAAGGTGACTTAATAAAATAATGATTATGTGAGCTTGTGATGGTTTATTTCCAGTTAAACAGGAACTTGCCTTAGTTTCTTTTGTTATGATTAGGGAGAATAATGACTTCTTGCTTTTCAGCTCCATTTGTGAGGGATTTGTTTCCTTCAGAACACTTCCTGAAGCCTCCTCACTTGCCAGCTCATAATCTCAAAGGGTCTTTGCCCTTACCCTCTGCTTCTTTGAACCTGGGACATTTTACAAAATCTACTAAGATTTTTCAGGTAATCTTTAAAAATGAGCTTCAGGGGGATTTTAGCAATCAAATTAATGATGTCTGTGTTAAAAATCTTTAAAATCATGTTTTCATGATCCACTGTGTGGGGTTGGGGAGGGGAGGGCAGATAATAACCAGAAAAACCTAAGTAGGATTACAATTTTTTTTTCCTACTTATTTGCTCATACTTATTCAGGCAATTTTATGTAGGCTTTTGGAAATTCTAGAAGCTTTTTCATTTCAGGCTTAATATATTGGGCTCATAAATAAATATCAGATGCCTTTTGGAGGCATTATACGCTGAACATTATACAGTCTACTCTGTGTTGCGTCAGGGGAACTTGAATTGTTTTCATTAAAATATCTGCTACGAAAGCACCGAGATTAGATGGGATGTTAGCTCTCTTTTTTTCCCCCCTGCTATCAAATGTCAGAGACTTGTATTGTTGGTAGGAACTGAGATTTCATTTCCCTTGGCCACATTCTGATGCTGGCTCTACGGCAGCATCGCTCCCGTTCCAGATTTGTGTGCCCAAGGTAAGTCAGAAAAGAAATTTCAGGAGTGAAGCGTGGGCTTGTGGATGTAGTGTGGGGGAAACCAAGTGAGCGTCTTCAGAAGGAAACAGTACATCTTTTTAGCTGAATGTGTGAGAAATGGAAAACCCTTTATAACCTAAATATCCCACTGGTGTGATTATCAAGTGTGTAGTGTTTATGGTCAAAATATGACCAAGGGTTTTTTCAAGCAAAATGTTTTATGTTATGTGTGGGGCAGGCATCTGTGTGCCTGCCTTAAATTTATGAGCTAATAACATTCTGTTCCAAGAAATACTGTCAGGTCTTACACACCACGGGTTTGTTCTGAGTTACTCTGGTAAATGGATGATTTTGCTTTTAAATAATCACTCCTGGAATTTCCAAATATAAAGAAGCTCACATAACATTTAGTTTATGAGGAAGATGCCTTTTTCATCAATGCAAACTGTCCAGATTGAATAATAACTGCATTTTCTCTTAACATAATATAATTTATTATTTTCTGCTATGTGGAATGACTGTAAATGTCAACAAAATAGATTCAAGCAAGTTTAAGGAGTGAGATTACAAGCAAATGATAATAAACACAATTATGAGATAAATCAACTGAGATAATTGAGCCAGAATAAACTATAAATAAAAGAATTTTTAAAAGTATGAGGAGCTAAAGAATCACTGATGGTAAAACAGATATTCTCTGAGATTACCACTCTAAGGTAGTACTAATAGTAATTCTGTTGAAAGTGATTAGGACTGGTGAGAGTAACTGCTTACTGCTACTTAAGGAACTGGACCCTGTAACTTGGTGTCCTCACTGCATACACACCTCTCCCCTGCTAATGCACCCTGGTCTTAAATAAAACTGAGTGGCAAATATTTAGAGTGAGTTTTACGTGTCTTTGGGATTTTTGCCTTCCCCGCCATTGGTAAATAGCATATTTCCTCTGCTAATCTCTGACCTTTGAGATAACTTCCTTTGTTAAACATCCACTCATGTGAGTGTTTTAACACTCATTTTATGTGAGTGTTAGTTTTCTTTCTTTCTTTTTCCCCCAGTTTCAAAAGCTACTCTTTTTTTCTGCCTCACATTCAACTGCTTTCAGTACTGAATAAGGTCCTCTGAGGAACCTGTTGTCTATATATTTGAAAGGAAGGGAGTCAGAAGCAAAGGAATTAACAATCATAAAGATAAGTTTGCACATGTGAACTGAAGAGAAACATGTTTTTTCTTCCATTGTAAATTAGGCTTATATATTACTAGTTGTAATTTTCACGCTAGCATATGTCAAAATGAAGTATAGGTTGGTTGAGATGCTGTTCTAAAGTGTATGTTAATGGTTTTAATACATGGTGATACTGATCTATATGATATTTGTAAATTTTCAGAGGCCCTATGTGGACCTTTTAAAGTGAAAACATGTTGGAAATGGATGAAAACACGATACTTGCCCTGATCCACAAGCTGGGACATTTAGAAATCAGCACGTGTTCATGAGCCGGAGGTCACAGGATGGTATCCAAGCACTCTTGTGTTCGGTTATACCGGGACCATCACCTTAGAGCTGTCAGCCCATCAGTCTAGAGCAATGCTTTCCAGCTCGTGTCCATCGGTACCACTACTAGAGAAGTTCTCGAGGCCTCCAGGGAATGCAGCAGCAACCCCAAACCTCTTTTTCTGTCCCTTCGTAGTTTCCATGTCCAACTTCATGTAGTTTTCCTCTCGGTTTTCTTGCTTTTGAAATTTCTGGGCCCAAATTTGGCAGGGAGAAGGGCAGGATTAGGATGAAGCGACCAGTATGAGGAGACATAATGTAAGGTCCAGCTCTGCTCCACCAGAGGAATTACAGCAGACCAGGGAAGGGATTCTAGAAACCTGAGTTCTGTTACTGACATGTTAACTGTGAGGCACGGCTACCATTTGCTTAAGATTGTGTTTTGTTTCTATTGTTATTTCTACCATGACTGCTGCTGCTATTAGCTACCATCTGTTGTATCAGTGTACTTCCAATTAACATCTCAACCAATCCGTATTCTCCTGTTTATGGATGGTAGCACGGAGTGGTAGTGGGGATGTGCTAGGCCTCTATGTGATAATACGGTTTTACAACCTGCTTTCGTTTTTATTTTTCCATTTAACAAACTGGTGTGCACATCAGTTTGAGCCTCTAAATATTTGTCTACAACATACTTTTTTTATAGTTAGTTTTTACTGATTAGATGACACTCACCTATCCAATCAAATTTAATTTATTTGCTACAGTAAAAATTGGTATGTATTTCCTTGTAGCGAAAACAAAATATTTTCTTAGGATATATTTCTAGAAGTAGAGCTGGTAGACTATATAGTATATTTGCTTATAAAGGTTTGATTCTTTTTGTCAAATTGCCATCCAGAAGGTTTTTTCCCCTATTTATTTTCCTACCAGTGGTGCATGAGAAGGCATATTTTCCAGTAGCTTAAATAGTATTGTTTTTAAATAGAAACCTTGCCAATCTGATATGAGGGAAATGGTACCTCACTGTGGTTTTATTGCATTTCTTAAAATACTAATGAAGTTGGACATTTTTTCCTTTATAAATTGCCCATTAGTATCTTTGCTTTTATTTCTTTTGGGTTGCTTATTTTTCAGTTAATTTTATTGAAATTCTTTATATAGCACAAATAGTATTCATTTGGCTATGAGTCTTCTATAATGTAAATATTTCCCCCAGTTTATTAGTCATCTTTTGACTTTTTTCCCTTGGTAAGTTTTTACATGAGAAAATTTTGTGCATGTAGTTGTATCTTTGCCTGTTTTCCTTTTAAAGTTTCTGCCTTTATGTTTAGAAAGAACTTTCTGTTGTTTTTTAGAAAGGACTTCCCCACCTCAGGATTATATACACTTTTCTTACATTTTCTTCCAGTACTTTTTTGATTTCTTTATTTCATATTTAGATCATAATCCATCTGGAATTTATTTTGTTGTATATGTGGGGATTTAAGTTTATATCTTTTCCAGATAATTTCCCACTTGTCCTGACAATGATTTACTGAATAATCTATCCTTTTCAAGTTTTACCTTGAAAAAACTACAAAATACAAAATTCTGTTTTTAGATTTTCTACATTTTTCATCGATTTCTCTACCTCTGTTTTGGTCATCACATTAGTTTGACTGCTGTAATGCATTTAAATATTTGATAACTTGAATCACTCAGCTTTCCAAAAATTTCTTGGCTATTTCTTTCATCATCTCTTGACCAGATGATTGCCATTGTGTCTTACTGCATCTCCACCATTTATCTCACTTGCTTCTAATCTGTTCACAAGAGAACTGGCTATTGTTCTAAAACATAGATTGGATAATATTACTCTCCTGATTGCTGTATATGTGCCGTTCTGTGCTAAATCACCTCGGTCATGTTTGACTCTTTGCAACCCCATGGACTGTAGCCCACCAGGCTCCTCTGTCCATGGGATTCTCCAAGCAAGTATACTGAAGTGGATTGCCATTTGCTTCTCCAGGAGATCTTCCTGACCCAGGGATTGAATCTGTGTCTCTTCTGTCTCCTGCACTGGCAGATGGGTTCTTTACCACTAGCACCACCTGGGAAGCTTATTGTTATATATATACTTCCAACCATTAAAAAAAGCAAACAAACTGAAAATGGGTACATTGCCTATACCAGGATTTTAAGCCTAAGCTCTAAGCTGTTTCCAGGGTTCAGAGTGTTTGTGGACACTGTATACATTATTTTCGTGAATGTGCTTTTTGTCCCTCGTTTTCTGGAGAATGTGGTTAATGGTTTCACTAGATTTTAAAGATTTATGACCCCAAAGCATTGAAAACCACTGGGCTCCATGAAGGAGCTCAGATTCTTCAAAATGGCTCTTGAGGAGCAGGCTCTCCATGGGTGGACTTTGCTTACCGTCCTTACCCTCCTCCTACGTCCTTCCAGCTCCCCACTCATCCTGAACTACTTACAATTTACTAAACAGTCTGCTGATTCATGCCTCAGTGCCTTTGAACATGCTATTCCTTCTGCTGAAGTGCTCTCCCCTACGCACGTCATCCATGTGGAAAATTGCTGTTTGTCCTTCAAGAAATGATCAAAGGATCTTCTGCTCTGTGAAACCTTCCCTGATCTCCTTAGGCAGAGCTGCTTACCCTCTCTCTCTGTTTTTTCAAACCATTGTGCTTAGTCTGTATTTTATCATTGCTCTTCTGTTGCTAGCGGATTCTTGAGTAAAAGTCAGAGAAATTTTGGGTACAAAGCAATGGGAAAGTGCATGAAAAGAAAGAGAATGATTAGGGAGCCCTGGCATCTCATATGTAGGCAATGGAGATGGAGGAAGGGAGTAGAGATTTATTTTGAAACTAGAGTAGACAAGATTTTTTTTTGCTTTATTTATTTGAAGTTGACACATTTTGTTTTTGTTTTATGAGGTTATGAAGATAGCAGTAGGAGTGATGATGGAGCTACAGGTAGAGACACCCAATTGCTCGAGGTAACCCCCTCCTTCCCCCACCCAGACCGAAGTCGTAGGCACAGTCTCTTAAATCCATCTGTGCCCATATAGGCAGGAAGCAAAATGAGTCTGGAGCAGGGTCTATGTATGGGCAGAATAACTTGTAAGAGCCTTGGTTCTCTTTGAAATAAGGCATTCAGCAGGGGATCATATGAGGTATTTCTCTGCTTGTCTGGGATATTTAGTCATTCTGAATCACTTTTTAATGTTCCAACAAATTCCATATGTCTCCGGTTGCCAGTTTCTTGCTTCTTGTCCTTTTGGCTAAGATCAAATGTAGTATCTGTTTTTTATCAGTTTAATAGGTTTGGTTGATGAACTGTTGTAGGGGGAGAGAAGAACAATCTGGTATGACCCTTAGGTTTCTGCCTCAAACAGCTGAGTGGATGGCATGGGCATCATTTTTCACATTTAGCTGGTGGGCTTCATAAGATTTCATGATCAATCCCTACATCCTTAGATACCACTTTTCCTGACTCACTGCAAAAGTCTGATGCCATTGCAGGCAGGATGACTAGTTTCTTTACTGCCTCCTGAGACTAAGTCTCTGGGGGTGCTGGTCATGCAGGATGCATAGAGGCCCAGGAAGAAGCCTTCATGGACATTATCTTGGAATGGATCTGGAATGAATAAAACACACTAAATTTAAAATTACTGGAAATGAAGTTGAGTTCACGTCCACCATCTGCAGTCGATTTGTGTTGGTTTTCTGAGATGCCTCTGGCTGTGCTATGAGTGTACTCAGTCACGTCCTGACTCTTTGTGACTCCATGGACTGTAGCCTGCCAGGTTCCTCTGTCCATGGGATTTCTCAGGCAAGAATACTGGAGTGGGTTGCCATTTCCTGCTCCAGGGGATCTTTCTGACCCAGGGATGAAACCTGTGTCTCCTGTGTCTTCTGCATTGCCATGCGAATTCTTTATCACTGCACCACCAGATAGTTTCACAGTTATAAAAGCTTTGCTACTTGAGTAAAAACAGTGTTCCCTAGTTAAGCTACTATAGGGCAGTCTGCAAATTCAAAAACATGTTTGGCAGTTCCCAGCTGTGAGCTTCTGGAGAGGTGGAATATATTGGGTTACCTTATTTTTTTTAAAGACCATATTGTGTTCTCTTGCTAATATGTCGTATCATACAACCAGCTCCCTCCTAGTGGACATTTAGTTTTTTTTTAAATGTTTCCCTGTTTCCAAAAGTGCATACCTGTGCAAGTATATCTCTTAACAGTAGAATTATTAGATGAAAGCAAATTTTTGCAATAAAAGTTGCACCAATCTACCTTTATAGCAGTGTCCAGTGTTACTGCTTCTCCTATCTGCACCCCACCCCTCCCCACCCCCAGCAACACTGAGTGCTAATCTGATAGGAAAAAAAATACTGCCTCATGGTTATTTTAGTTGTTTTATCATGAGTACAATCAAGTATCTTTCCTGACATGTCATTTCCCTTTTTGCACCCTTACCTACTTTTGAACCTCTGAAAGTGTGAGAAAGTGGTGACTGTCAAAAGGAAGCTTTGCCTGTTTTTCCTAACATCTCTCTGGGAATTGATTAGAAGTCTCAGTTTTCAGTCTTGTGAAGGCCAATTCAGTTTACTCGGCTAATGGTCCCTATTCCTTCCACACACTCATTTGTTGAATGCACACTCTATGTCAGATTCTGACCTAGGCACTGAGGGAGGTACAATCAATGAACAAAATAGGCATGAAATCTTGCCCTTATGGAATTTGCATTCTTAAGGGGACAGCATACTATAAATAAAGCTATGGCTTTTCCAGTAGTCATGTATGGATGTGAGAGTTGGACTATAAAGAAAGCTGAGTGCCAAAGAACTGATGCTTTTGAACTGTGGTGTTGGAGAAGACTCTTGAGAGTCCCTTGGACAGCAAGGATATCCAACCAGTCCATCCTAAAGGAAATCAGTCCTGAATCTTCATTGGAAGGACTGATGCTGAAGCTGAAACTACAATACTTTGGCCACCTGATGGAAAGAACTCACTGGAAAAGACTGTGATGCTGGGCAAGATTGAAGGCAGGAGGAGAAGGGGACGACAGAAGATGAGATGGTTGGATGGCATCACCGACTCAATAGACATGAGTTTGAGCAAGCTCCAGGAGTTGGTGATTGACAAGGAAGCCTGGCGTGCTGCAGTCCACGGGATCGCAAAGAGTTGGACACGACTGGGTGCCTGAACTGAAATGAACTGATACTATAAATAAATTAGCTAAAAAATTACAAATGTCAGGTGGAGTAATACCATGAAGGAGAATAAATCAGAGAAAGGGTTTAGATGCTGTGGGTAAGGGGTGATGCTGTTTTACATAAGATTGACAGGAAAGGCATTTCTAAACACTTTTCTGAGTTTCTTCCTCATTTTTTTTGTGTCCTAATTATACTCCTTTTCCTTGTTTCATTATTATTTTTTTCAAGTGTGAATTCTCTGATGTGGAATATGGATAAAGCTTTGTTTAGTGACTTTCCTATAATGATTGCATTAAAATGATTTCAGTGTGAATTGTCTGGTGTATTGGGACAAATCAAGTGATACCTAAGGGCCTTTTAAAATTTGTTACATTTATAGGGTGAAAGGAGCATTAACATCTGATACAGAACAGGTGTGAAATATTCTAGTAGTTAGTGAGGGCCATTTCATTTCATTCTTGGATAGTGCTCCCCCGCTCTCTCACAGTTGCCTGATGTCAGTCACAAAAGAGGTAGCTTCTTGATGAGACTAGTTTATGGCTTTTATCCTCATAACAAAGGCAGTCTTCATTTGGAAGAAGTAGAAATGGCAAAGTAGAAGTGCAGATTTATCATAGCTTGCATGCTTCCTGAGCATAAAATATCTATAACAGGGTTGGTAAGGAAACAAAAGTTTTTTATGAGCTGGAAAGAAATGCTCTAAGATTTCTATCCTGGAAGCAGTGGTAACTGGATTTCCATAATGGATACTAAAGATACGAGGAATATTCTCAGTTTACTGAATTTACTCTCTCTGAATTTATGCTAAAAGAAAAGGTATTAATATAAGTGTAAATTAACATAAAACCCCACATGTATTAAGTATATTCAAGATCTACATGCAAGTCACAGTGGGAAAGGCTTCCAGCAGGTTCTTAACAAAAGTCAGAAAAATTTGGGGAACAGAGTTAGGGAATCTATCCACTATCAGTTTTCAGTGACATCACAGACTGACTGCTTAGCTTTCCTTATTGTCTGGATTCAGTGTAAAATAATAATAACATCCTTTACTAAATGCCTTATGAAAGGCATGATGCCAAACATCTTATATAGTACCTAATTCATTCTCACATTAAGCCTTAAAGGCTTATGGATGAAGAAACTTAGACAGGTTAAGTGACCTGCCAAAACCAGACAGTTATTAAACAGAATCGGGACTTGAGCCTCATCTGTCTGATTCCAAAACTTGTAGGAGCCTGGTAGGCTACAGTTCATGGGGTTGCAAAAAAGTCAGACACGACTGAGCAACTTCACTTTCCAATGGGCCAGACCACAGTTTAAGATGGGTTCACATATGTTCAGCCATTGCAAAGACCAGATAAAGTAGATTCTCTGTGAATGGGAAGCAGAGAGGTGAAGTGATTGTGTTGACGTCACACATACTAGAGTGGTTAAATCAGAATATGAATCAAGACCCCTGTCTCTAAACCTGACTTTTTCTCCCTCTCTTCCCTGTCCCTCTTTCTTTACTATATTATAGCATATTCTTTGCACAATGATCATGATGTTATTCTTCCAGTTGCCTGCTTCTTTTAGGAAAAGTGATAATTAGCAGAGATTCCTGGGGGAAAGGTGTGAAATATCTGCACTTTTAAAACCCATGCTGGATTTTCCCCATCATTTAGCCTGTTACCTTGTTGAATCTAATTTGGTACTTCTAGAAACAGTATGAGTTCTGTGGGTAGTGTTCAGTATGCTTCAGTGAGCTAAATGACATCCTGGTGGCCTGCTTCTAAACTCATTACTGCTCCTAAACATATATGAATAATAGTTACCACCTAAGCAAGTAGCTTAGGCAGTGAGCAAACAGACTTCAGTACGGAAGGACTTGGAATGGATGGGTATTTTCCAATTTCCTTTTCTTCCCCAGCTTTTTTTTTTTTTGGAGGTATAATTGATAAGTGAAATATCAGATATTTAGAGTTTACAACGTGATGATTTGAAATACATTATGAAGGGGTTCTTCTCCATTAAAACTCTTTAATTGGTACATCCATCACTTCACATCTTTACCTCTTTTCTTCCTTTTCTATTTTTGATGACAGTGTTTAAGTTCTATCCTCTTAGCAAATTGTAATTATACAATACAGGGTTGTCAACTATAGTCACCATGTTAAATAGTAAATCCTCAGAACCTATTCATCTTATAACCGAAAGTTTATACTCTTTTACCAGCCCCTCCCTATTTCCCACACCACAGCCTCTGAAACCCACTTTATACTTTGTTTCTATGAGTTCAACTTAAAATATTCTATTATAAATGACACCATACAATATTTGTCTTTCTCTATCTGGCTTATTTTACTTAGCATGGTATTCTCCAAGTTGATCTATGTTGTTGCAAATGACAAGATTTCCTTCTTGTCTTAAGGCTAAATAATATTTTGTCATTATTACCACATTTTCTTTGTCCATATATCTGCTGACAGATACTTGGGCTGTTTTTACACTATTGTGAATAATGCTGGCATGAACATGGGAGTATAGATATTTCTTTGAGATACTAATTTCATTCCCTTTGGGTATTTACTCACAAGTGGGATTGCTGGATCAAAAAATAGTTCTATTTTGATTGTTTGGGCAATCTTCAAACAGTAGTTATATCATTTTACATTCCTACCAACAGTGTACAAGTGTTCCCTCCTCTCCACATTCTTGTCAACATTTATTATTTGTTGTCTTTTTGATAATAGACATTCTAACATATGTGAAATTATATCTCATTTTGGCTTTAATTTACATTAGCCTAATGATAAGTGATGTTGAAACCTTTTCATGTACCCATTGGCCATTTGTAAATCTTCTTTTGAAAGATGTTTATTTAGGCCTTTGGTTTTTTTTTTTTTTTTCCTGCTGTGTTGCCCATGACATGTGGAATCTTAGTTCCCTGACCAGGGATTGAACCTATCCCCCCTTATATTGGAAGTGTGGAGTCTTAGCCACTGAACTGCCAGAGAACTCCCTCCTTTGCTCATTTTTAATTTGGGTTATTTGCTTTTTTGCTGTTGAGTTGTATGAGTTCCTTGTATATTTTGGATGTTAACCCCTTATTGGGTGTGTGGTTTGCAAATACTTTCTACCCTTTCATAGGCTGCCTTTTCATTTTGTTGGTGATTTCTTTTGCTGTGCAGAAGACTTTTACATACTTATTATTATTTTTTTTACTTTGATGCCTTTGCTTTTGATTTCAAATTTAAAAAGTCATCACTAGGACCAGTATCAGGAACTTACCTCTCATGTTTTGTTTCAGGTGTTTTATAGTTTCAGGTCTTATGTTTAGGTCTTTAATCATTTTGAGTTGATTTTTTGTGTAAGATATTGTGTACTGTGTAATATAAGAGTTTAGTTTCATTTTTGACTTTAGATGTATGAGTTTATTTCTGGTCTTGCAACTCTGCTCCATTGGTCTAAATGTCTTTTTATACCAGTATCATACAGCTTTGATTTCCATAACTTTGTAATATAGCTTGAAATCAGAATTATGATGCCTCCAGTTTTGTTCTTCTTTCTGTGGCTATTCAGGGTCTTTATGGTTTCAGATAAATTTTAAAACTCAATTTTAGTATTTTCTGTGAAAATTTTGATAGGAATTTTGATAGGGATTTTACTAAATCTGTAGATAGATTGCTTTGATTAATATGGACATTTTAATGATATTAATTCTTCTAATCTGTGAACATAGAATGTCTTTCTATTTATTTGTGTCCTCTTTACTATCTTCTGTCAATGTCTTAATTTTCGGTGTATAACTCTTTCGCTCCCTTTGTTACATTTATTCCTAAGTATTTTATTCCTTTTTAATGCTATTATAAGTGGGATTGTTTTCTTAATTCGTCTTTCTGACAGTTGATATTTAGAAATACAACTGATTGTATCCACAACTTTACTGAAATTACTTATTAATTCTAACAGTTTTTTTTGGTGGAGTCTTTTTGGATTTTCTATATATAATATCATGTTTCTTTAAATAAGGACAATTTTACTTCTTTCTTTCTGATTTGATTTCCTTTTATTTCTTTTTCTTGCTTAACTGCTCTGGCTAGGACTTCTGGTACCATGTGGAATAAAAGCAGTAAGGGTGGGCATCCTTGTCTTGGTCCTGATCTTATAGAAAAAGCTTTAGTGTTTCACCATTAAGTATAATATTAGTTGCGGGCTTGTCATATATATCTTTCATTATGTTGAGGCACGTTCCATCTATATGCAGTTTGTTGAGGGTTTTTATTATGTAAAGCTGTTGAATTTTGTCAAATGCTTTTTTGCAACTGTTGAGATGATCATATTATTTTTTACATTGACTTGCAGATGTTGAGCCATTCTTACATTACTGAAATATTTCCTACTTGATCATAGTATATGATAATTTTAATATATTATTAAATTTGGTGATACTCTAATTAGTATTTTGTTGTGGATTTTTTTGTGTCTATATTCCTCAAGGATATTGAACTTTAATTTTTTTTCTTATAATATCCTTGTCTGACTTTTGTATCAGATCAACTTTATGTTGGCTGGGTAGATTGAGTTTGAAAGTGTTCTTTTCTATTTTTCAGAAGAGTTTGAGAAGGACTGATACTAGTACTTCCTTAAATGTTTGATGGAATTCACCAGTGAAGCCATCTGGTCTTGGACTTTTGTTTTGTTGTGAGGTTTTTAATATTACTGATTCAATCTCCTTACAAGAAATCAATCTGTTCTGATTTTCTGTTCATCACGATTTAGTCTTTTTAAAAAATTAATTTATTTTAATTGGAAGATAATTACTTTATAATAATGTGATGGTTTTTGCCATACATTAGCATGAATTGGCCACAGGCATGCATGTGTCCCCCAAATCCTGAACCTGTCTCCCATGATTCAGTCTTGATAGATCGTAAATGTCTAGGAATTTCTTATAAGAATTAAGAACTATCCATTTCTTATAAGTTGTCCAATTTGCTAGCATTTAATTATTCATAGTAGCCTTTTATGATCTGTTATATTTCTGCAGTATCAATGTAATATACTCTCTTTAGTTTCTGATTTTATTTGTTTGAGTCCTCTTTTTTTAGAGAGCCTTGCTAAAGGTTTGTCAATTTTGCTTATCTTTTCAAAGAATCAGCTCTTAGTTTCATTGATCTTCTCTATTGTCTTTTAGTGTCTATGTATTTCTGGCCTAGTCTGTTATTTCCTTTCTTCTGTTATCTTTGGGTTTATTTTGTTATTTTTCCCCGTTCCTTTAAATGTAAAGTTAGGTTGCTTATTTGAGCTCTTTATTCTCCCTAATTATAATCATTTATTGGTATATACTTCCCTCTTGGAGAATCATTGCTGCATCCCCAGTGGTTTGGTATGTTGCCATTTACATTTTCATTTGTTTCAAGATACATTTTGATTTCTCTTTTGAATTCTTCTTTGATCCATTGGTGGTTCACGATCATGCTGTTTAATCTCTGCTGTGAATTTTCCAGTTTTCTTCCTGTAATTGGTTTCTAGTTTTATACCATTGTGGTAGTAAAAGATGTTTGGTATGATTTCAGTCTTCTTAATTTTATTAAAACTTATTTTGTGGCCTAATATGTTATTTATCCTGGAGAATGTTCCCTGTGCATTTGAGAAGAATATGCACTCTACTTCTGTTGGCTGAAATGCTCTGTATATGTCTGTTTATCTGATCTTATGTGTGGCTTAAGTTCAGTGTTTCCTTATTGATTTTCTGTCTGGATGATCAATCTAGTGTTGAAAGCGGGATATTGAAGTTCTTTGCTATTATTGAATTGCTGTCTACTTTCCCATTTGGGTCTGCTAATATTTACTTTATATGTTTAGGTGTCCCTATGTTGGGTTCATAAATATTTATATTGTTGTTATATCCTTTTAATCAATTAACCCATTTATCATTATATAATGACATTCTTTGTCTTTTGTTACAGTCTTTGGCTTAAAGTCTATTTCATTTGATATAAATACAGCTATCCTTTTTTCTTTTGGTTTCAGTTGGCATAGAATATCTTTTTCTATCCCTTTGCTTTTAGTTTATATGTATCCTTAAATCTTTTGAAGGCAGCTTATAGTTGGGTCTTATATATATATATATATATATATATTTAAATCCATTCAGAATTCTGTATCTTTTGATTGGAGAATTTAATCCATTTATTCTTAAAGTTATTATTGATAGTTGTGACTTTCTATTGTCCTTCTGTTTATATTTTCTGGTTCTTTTGTAATTCTTTTGTTCCTTTCTTCTTCTCTTGCTGTTTTTGTAATTTGATGATTTTCTGTAGTGGTATACTTCGATTCCCTTCTCTTTTTTGTATACCTTCTATGGGCTTTTGCTTTGTGGTTACATGTGACTTACATAAAACATCTTATTTTTATGACTGTCTATTTGTAGCTGATAATTTCAAATGCAAACCAAAGCTCTTCTTCATCCACATTTTATGTTTTTATGTCACAGTTTGCATCTTTTATCCATTTTAAAAATGCTTTTGTGTCCTGTTTTTAATAATTTGTCTTTTAACCTTCATCCTAGAACTATAAGTTATTTACCCACTACCATTATGCCATGAAAGCCTTCTGAATTTAGTGATATATTTACTTCTACCAGTGAATTTTATGCTTTTATATAGTTTCCTGTTACTAATTAGTATCTTTTTTTGCTTAGCTTGAATAATTTCCTTTAACATCTCTTTTAATGCTGGTCCAGTAGTGAGAAACTTCTTCATTTTTGTTTGTCTGGAAAACTCTTTGTCTCTTCTTCAGTTCTGAAAGATAGCTTTGCTGTATAGAGTATTTTTGGTTGGTAGTTTTTTCTTTTCAACACTTTGAATATATGATGCCATTCCCTTCTGGTCTGCAAGGTTTTTGTTGAAAAATCCATTCAGAGTCTTATGGGAGTACTCTTGTATTTAAGAAGTTTTTTTTTTTTTCTTAATTTTTAAATTGAAGGATAATTGCTTTACAGAATTTATGGTTTTCTGTCATACATCAATAAGAATCAGGCATATGTACACCCATGTCCCCTCACTCCCAGACATCCCTCCTACCTCCCTCCCCACCCCGCCCTTCAGCCTGTTGCAGAGCCCCTGTTTGAATTCCCTGAGCCATATAGCAAATCCCCACTGGCCATCTGTTTTACACATGGTATTGTAAATTCCTGTGTTACTCTCTCCATACCACTCGCCTTCTCCCTCCTCTCTTCCCACCTTGTCCATAGGTCTGTTCTCTGTCTGTTTCTCCATTGCTACCCTGAAAAGAAATTCATCAATGCCAACTCTTCAGATTCCATATATATGTGTCAGTATACGATATTTCTATGTCTCTTTCTGACTTACTTTACTCTGTACAACGGGCTCTAGTTTCATCCACCTCATTCGATCAGATTTAGACATGTTCCTTTTTATGGCTGAATAGTATTCCATTGTATATGTGTACCACAGCTTCTTTATACATTCATCTGTTGATGGACATCTAGGTTGCCTCCATGTTCTGGCTATTGTAAATAGTGCTGCAGTGAACACTGGGGTACATGTGTCTTTTTCAGTTTTGATTTCCTCAGGGTATGTGCCTAGGAGTGGGATTGCTGGGTCATAAGGTAGTTTTATTCCTAGCTTTTTAAGGAGTCTCCACACCATCTTCCATAATGGCTGTATCAGTTTACATTCCCACCAGCAAAGAAAGAGCATTCCCTTTTCTCCACACCCTCTCTTGCATTTATTGTTTGTAGACCTTTTTGTTGGTGGTCATTCTGACTGGTTTGAGGTGGTATCTAATTGTAGTTTTGATTTTAATTTCTCTGATAATGAGTGATGTTGAGCATCTTTTTCACGCGCTTGTTAGCCGCCTGTATGTCTTCTTTGGAGAAACGTCTCTTCAGGTCCCTTTCCCACTGTTTGATTGGGTTGTTTTCTTTTCTGGTATTGAGTGGTATAAGCTGCTTGTATATTTTGGAAATTAATTCTTTATCAGAAAAGAAAAGATATTTCCATCTGAATGCAGAGTTCCACAGAATAGCAAGGAGAGATAAGAAAGCTTTCCTCAATGATCAATGCAAAGAAATAGAGGAAACAATAGAATGGGAAAGTCTGGCTATCTCTTCAAGAAAATTAGAGATACCAAGGGAACGTTTCATGCAAAGATGGGCACAATAAAGGACAGAAATGGTATGGACCTAACAGAAGCAGAAGATATTAAGAAGAGGTGGCAAGAATACACATAAGAACTACACAGAAAAGATGTTCATGACCCAGATAACCATGATGGTGTGATCCCTCACCCAGAATCAGACATCCTGGAGTGCAAAGTCAAGCAGAACTTTGGAAGTATCACTACAAAGAAAGCTAGTGGAGGTGATGGAATTCCAGTTGAGCTATTTCAAGTCCTAAAAGATAATGCTGTGAATGTGATGCACTTAATATGCTAGTAAATCTGGAAAACTCAGCAGTGGCCATAGGACTGGAAGAGGTCAGTTTTCATTCCAATCCCAAAGAAAGGTAATGTCAAAGAATGTTCAAACTGCTGTGCAATTGCACTCATCACACATGCTAGCAAAGTAATGCTCAAAATTCTCCAAGCTAGGCTTCAACAGTACATGAAACAAGAATTTCCAGATGTTCAAGTTAGATTTAGAAAAGGCAGAGGTACCAGAGATCAAACTGCCAACATCCACTGGATCATAGAAAAAGTGAGAGAATTCCAGAAAAACATCGACTTCTGCTTTACTTACTGCACCAAATCCTTTGACTGTGTGGATCACAACAAACTGTGGAAAATTCTTCAAGAGATGGGAATACCAGACCGCCTGACCTGCCTCGTGAGAAATCTGCATGCAGGGCAAGAAGCAACAGTTAGAACTGGACATGGAACAACAGACTGGTTCCAAATCAGGACAGAAGTACGTCCAGGCTGTATGTTGTTATCCTGCTTATTTAACTTATATGCAGAATACATCATGAGAAATGCTGGGCTGGCTGAAGCACAAGCTGGAATCAAGATTTCTGGGAGAAATATCAATAACCTCAGATACGCAGATGACACTGCCTTATGGCCGAAAGTGAAGAGGAACTAAAGAGCCTCTTGGTGAAAGTGAAAGAGGAGAGTGAAAAAGCTGACTTAAAACTCAGCATTCAAAAAACTAAGATCATGGTATCTGGTCCCATCATTTCATGGCAAATAGATGGGGAACAAATGGAAACAGTGACACATTTTTTCTTGGGTTCAAAAATCACTGCAGATGGTGATTGCAGCCATGAAATTAAAAGACACTTGTTCCTTGGAAGAAAAGCTTTGACAAACCTAGACACCATATTAAAAAGCAGTGACATTACTTTGCCAACAAAGGTCCATGTAGTCAAAGCTGTGGTTTTTCCAGTAGTCATGTATGGATGTGAGAGTTGGACCATGAAGAAAGCTGAGTGTTGAAGAATTGATGCTTTTTAACTGTGGTGTTGGAGAAGACTCTTGAGAGTCTCTTGGACTGCAAGGAGATCAAACCAGTCAATTCTAAAGGAAATCAGTCCTGAATATTCATTGGAAGGACTGATGCTGAAGCTGAAGCTCCAATACTTTGGCCATCTGATGTGAAGAACTGACTCCTTGGAAGAGACCCTGATGCTGGGAAAGATTGAAGGCAGGAGGAGATAGGGATGACAGTGGATGAAATGGTTGAATGGCATGACTGATTTGATGGACATGAGTTTGTGCAAGCTCTGGGAGTTGGTGATGGACAGGGAAGTCTGGCATTCTTCAGTCCATGGGGTTGCAGAGAGTCAGACATGAGCTGAACTGAACTTTTCATTTTGGGCTTGGGTTTATTAAAGCTGTGGGGGTGGAGGATAACTCTGATGTCTATTAAAATTTTTTTCTTTGTTTGCTATAATCCTATAGAACTTGTGAATGAAAGATTCTTTGGTTATTAGAGCCAGGCAACCCAAGGGCTCATTCCTTGGGTAATTATTGGAAAAGCTGATGTGCCAGATATGTGCACAAACTCCTTCCAGCAAGATACTGGTGATTCATTTTCATTATTGGTGTGAAGTGAAAGGAGAAGGTTTAAGAGGTGTCCACCAGCTCCTCTGTCTCTGAAGAAGATTGTAGCCAACCACTATATGCTTTCTAAATTAGAAACCTGGACTTCATGCAACAGCTTTTAAAGTATGCATATAAACTCCTTTCAGAGAAAGACTAGGAGGTAGGCAGTTTTGCCTTCTCCATTTATGTTGAGCACTGGATGGGTGGTGGGTGAGGGGACAGTCAGTTAAGAATTGATTCTTTGCTACATTTCTGTCGGATTGGTGAGTGGAAGCCTCTTTACTATCAGATCTCAGCAATCTAAGTCCTGTTTCTTAAATGGCAGGTGCAAAAACTGGAGCGCACACATGTGTACAAGCTCTTTTTAGAGAGATACTGGTTGCTTGGAGTGGGCTGGAGGGGGAAGATGGGAGTGGTGTTGCCTGACTTCTCTGTTTTCTGGGGAGGATTACAGCTAGCTCCCAGTGTCTGCTAAATTAGAATCCTGGTCCTCAGGCAGCAGCTTTTAAAATATTGGGATAAACTTTGGGGAAAAACCAGGAGATGGGAGATTTTGCCTGCTCCCTCTACACTGACCTCTAGGGGACAGCGGTTCAAACCCTTCACTCCTCAGGGAGAAGCTAGGAGTTGAGGGGTTTCCTCTCAATCATATGGTACTGTATCAAGGGAGTTTATCATGAGAACATGTCTCAGCCTTTCCTACCTTTTTATTTTAATGTGGGTATTTTCTCATTCATCTGATACATAGTAGTTACTCAACTAGTTTCTGGATTTCTTTCAGAGGGAATTGCTCCATGTAGCTGTATATTCAGTGTCTCTGTGGGAGGAGAGGGACTCAGGAGACTTTCTTATTACCATTTTGGTCAACTCTCTTATTTCCTTTGGAAGCTAGAGCTGGATTAAATGAATTCTTGACCTTGATCTAAATATACTTTGAAGTCTACTTGAAAAGCATCATGAATTTTAGCTTATCATTATTAATTTTAAAATATAAGTATGGTGCTCTAAAGTGTTCAAAGCATAGGACTTTGTGTATGAGAAAGTTTGTTAGTTTCTTAAAGATATTCAAGAGAAAGAGAGCAGGGAAATAAATGAAAACTGATAGATTTCTAGAATGTAAGACATTGTTAGTAATTTCAGAACAAATATAGCAATGTTTCTGGTTCCTGATAAATGGATCCTATTTAAGTTCAATGGATTATAGCTGTTATTCTCAAGAAGCTTTTTTACATTAGCTTTCTCCTGGAAGAGCTTTAGAATAACCAGAAAACTTTAATTCACAAATTATCAATATTCAGTATATTGATAGATTCAGATGAATTTGCCTGCAAAAAAGAAAAAAGCTACCATGTCAGGGCTCTTTAAAATTTTATTATCTACTTACCTATCTTTACTATTTTTTTTGTGTGTAACATTTTTGCTATGCTCCATTTTGCTGTGTTCCCTACTAGCTTTGGTAGATTTCTTAGCATTATATTCTGAAAGCTACAAACTATACCTGGAGGCTTTTAAAAATTAGAAATTGGTCATTTTGTTTTCTTATAACTGTAAAAAGGTCTACTATGGAAAAACACTCAACTTGTCCTAAATAGTTCTTTAATTTATTCAAGTAGAAATAAAATGAAATAGAAGGAGTTATTCTCAAATTTGAGATAATATATTGGACTTCAGTTTTTTTTTAAGTTTATTTTTAATTGAAGGAAAATTGCTCCATAATATTGTTTTGTTTTCTGCCATATATCAACATAAATCAGCCATAGGTATACATATGTCCCCTCCCTCTTGAACCTCCCTCTCACCTCCCACCCCATCCCACCTCTCTAGATTGTCGCGGAGCCCTGGTTTGAGTTCCCTGAGTCATTCAGCAAATTCCCATCGCATATCTCTTTTACATATGGTAATGTGTATATTTCCCTGTTACTCTCTCCATTCATCCCACCGGCACCACCACTGTGCGCCGACCCCCCCCCCCCCCACCCCCTGCACCATCCCCTACCCCCGGCCAAATCCATAAGAGACTCTCTTGGCTTAGAAGTCTATTGAGGGCACATTATCCTCAAGATTTTTTTTTTTTTTGGTAAAAGTTGAAGTCTGTAAGTTTGACTTATAGACTTCAGTTTTTATGAGAAAATCTTGAGAGTAATGTGCCCTCATAGACTTCTAAGACCAAAGGGTTGAGATATTTCATATTCTTGGTTGAAGGCTTAACTAATATACATTATCATGAAACATCTAAACATAAACCTAAACTTCTACTTAGGAGTAAGAAAAATAAAGTGAGAGGTGTAAACTTTCTAAAATTTCTTAACAAAGATTCTCTTAAAATTTAAACATTTATGTCTATAAATCACGTATTTTAGGAAAATGGAAGATTTAAGCGAATTAACTTAAGCTGTAATAGATTTAAAATGCCTCTTATCTCAAGGAAATTCAAGATAGATTTAGTAATCAGAGTTGAAAAACACATAACATATTACTCCCACAATCCCCATCTTTTGAAAGGAATCATCTAAACTGGGTGGATATTCTTAGATAGATTTTCAAGTTCAGTTTTACATCCCATAGACAAAGGAACCACTTTTGCATCTCTTAGAAAATGATTCTGGTTTAGAAGCTTATAATCTAATAGCAAACACACCTCACAGTTCTCCTTCCAGTGTTCCCAACCATGTTCACTTCCTTTTAATTACTCTGTAGTCTGTGCCTTGAGCAAAGTATTACACTGTCTTCATATTTGTAAACCATTATTTTCTCCGAGCATTAATCCTTTCTTGGTGAGTGAGATTTACTTAACTGATTTTTTGGCCCCATTTCTGCATGTCCTTCAGCATTTTCTTTGCAAGTGCTAAGGCCATTTATTTGATATACAGATCTATCTCCCAGGGCTAGCAAGACAGAGAAAAGTACTTTATTCCGTACCTTGATTTTTCACCTTCAGTATATGTGGTATCATTGTTAATGCAATGAGACCTGGAGGCAAGAGAGATCCCCTGCTTGGAATCAGGGAGATCTAAGAATAGATTCAGGTTCTACCATTAAAAAGCATTAGCATTTTTATGAGCTTTTGCATCTGTATAATAGAGAGGATCACAGCACTTTATGAATTTTTGTGAGTATTAAATTAGTTATGCAAGATGTCTAATAAAGTACCCGGTGTATAGTCAATGCTCAGCAGATACAGTTTGTAATAATAGCAATCACACTGATAGTAATTGATCTAGTTGTTGAACATTCTTCTTTAAATGCATACCTCTGCATCTCCTTCCGTTTTGCTTGAAAATTTTCTGCTTGTGAAGTATCTGAATTACAGGATTTTTTTTTTTTTTTTAAAGTAAAGCTTAAGTTGTTTTACCAAGTTGAAAATTACTTTGGCTTACTTTATCTCTCTTTGTACTCATTTAAATTCATTCAGTCTCTTTTTACCTTTACTTTCAAGATTAGGGTGATGTAGAAAATTAATGTTATTACATCTGCCTTTCAAGACTCTACATAAAGATTGAATAAGAGAGAGATGCTCTTGTTTTTCCACTCAGCCCAGTGACATGTTTTCATTTGTCATTGCCCTTTGTCTTCCAGTCATTAGAGAAGCTTTCAATATCCATTGCTTATGAACGTCTGTGAAAAGTATTTTTATATAAAGAATTTCTTGGAGTGCCAAATTTCACAACTATTTATGCATTCATATGTTGTGTTTTCTTTAAGTCACAGAATCCTTTTTACCTTTTAAGTCTTATTCTCTTCTCTGTCTAGCAAATCCCATTCATCTGTTAAAAAGTTAATTTCAAATGCCATCTCTTGAATGAAGATTTCCTGATTATTCCAACCAGAGATTTCTTCTCTGAAATTTTAGCATAACCATATATTTTATTATTCAGATTTGCTTTTTTGGGAGAAGTGAATGAGTGTCCTATTAGTAATCATAGTGGGACAATAGTCATCAACTAGAACTCTTGTGGGCCATCTGGAGTATTGTCACTCAGGTTATTGTCTGAGGACTTGGGACTTTGGACTCAAGTCTGTCTGGCTCCCAATTCTGGTTCTCTGTATGGTGTAGGGGAAACTATTGTGTCCTTCAAAATTCAGTCATTCTTTCTGACAACTGTTTATTGAGCACCTATTAGATGCTCTGCAAATAGTGAGTCATGGTAGCACAAAGATAAATAATACTTATGGTCATTGCCCTCATAAAGCTTGTATCCAGTTTTTATCTACAAAATGGGGCTATATGACACCTTCAATATGAATTGTGAGGAATAAATGAGTTAATATTTATAAACATTTAGTAGAAGCTCTAGTATATAGGAAGTATTTGGTGGTAACTATGGTATCCTTTGTATTTGTCATATGATAATTATTGTATATCTCTGTACAATTGTAAAATTTTTAATATGAGGAGGGATATTTATTAACACTTGTATTTCTTAAGGCATCAGTGTTGTAGCATCTCTCAGGTCATTGTCTGAATGAATTTGTTAAGTGAATCCCACTAAACATCAGGTATTTAACATTTTTCCCCCTCATTTCTCTCTCATTTTTTGTTCCTCTGTTGCTTCTTTCCTGCCCTCTTTGAGTTAAATATTTTAAGAGTGCCATTTTTAGCTTTTAGTTATACTCTATCATTATGAATAAATGGCTGTCTATATGTAATTTTTTGATTTCCCTAAGGTTAAAAATATGCACTTTTAACTCATTAGACTCTAATTAGAGTCAATGTTGTACCTTTTACAGTTTCCAAATAGCACCTCACAAATGAAATAACCTTATAACAGTAAATTCAATTTACTCATCCCTTTTTCTTTGTATGATTATTGCCATATTTTTTATTTAAACGTGTATAAAACACAGAGTGATACTGTTCTTGCTTTTAATAGTTAGTGATCTTTCAGTTGTGTATTAAAAGACAATGTGGGATAGGGAGGAGCCAAGATGGCGGAGGAGTAGGAGGGGAGACCACTTTCTCTCCTACAAATTCATCAAAAGAATATCTGAACGCAGAGCAAACTTCACAAAACAACTTCTGATCGCTAGCTGAGGTCATCAGGCGCCCAGAAAAACAGCCTATTGTCTTCGAAAGGAGGTAGGACAAAATATAAAAGATAAAAAGTGAGACAAAAGAGCTAAGGACGGAGATCCGTCCCGGGAAGGGAGTCTTTAGAGGACGTTTCCAAACACTGGGAAACCCTCGCACTGGCGGGCCTGGGAGAAGTGTTTGAATCTAGGAGGGCAACCTGACTGGGAGGGAAACAATAAATAAAACCCACAGATTACGTGCCTAAAAGCAACTCTCAGCAGAAAAGTACCCCAGACACCCGCATCTGCCACCAGCAAGTGGGGGCGGCACGGAGAGGAGCTGGTGGCATTGCTTGGGGCAGGGTCCGGGCCTGAGTGCCCTGAGGACAATCGGAGGGAGCTTTTGTGAGGTGCCAACTTGAACTGTGGGAGAGCAAAAGAGAGAGAGAAAATTAACTGGCCCGAACACGCTGCTGGCCGTTCGCAGAACAAAGGGACCGAGAAATCCAGAGAAGAGCTCGCAGACTGCGGACCGGCCCAGACCTGCCAGAGGCGGGAGCAGGTCGCAGCGAGACACAGGGCGCAGGCACCCGACTGGCGCGGGCGGGGACTGGGGCTGGGGACTCGGAGGGCAGAAGGCGCACACACCCGACTGGCACCAGAGGAAACCGAGACTGGGACCATGGAAGGGAGTGGGCGCGCCGCACCCGGGGAGAGTGCGCCTGTCAAGCCCCTGGCTGCCTGGACCACTCTGACGGGGAAGGCACAAGAGTGGACACAGCCTTTTGTTCCACGCTTTTGTGGAACACCTGAGGGCTGGAGCTGCGCGCAGTGCGGGGCGCGCTCCATATGGAGCAGCCGGGAGCCTGAGCAGCGCAGACGGAGAAAGCAGCGGCAGCCCCTCCCCGCAGCGCCAGCCCATCCCCGCAGTGCCAGCCCCTCCCCGCAGAGCAACAGAACTAGCTACCTGATTAAGAGTCCACCTCCGCCCGCCTGTGTCAGGGCAGAAATGAGGCTCTGAAGAAACCGGCAAACAGAAGCCAAAGAAACAAAGGGAACCACTTCAGAAGGGACCTGTGCAACAGATTAAAATCCCTGTAGAAAAGACCGATTACACCAGAAGGGGCCTGTAGATATCGAGAAGTGTAAGCTGGAACGAGGAGCTATCTGAAACTGAGCTGAACCCACACTGACTGCAACAGCTCCAGAGAAATTCCTAGATATATTTTTACTTTTTTTTTTTTCTTTAAGTAAGAAAGGAAGGAAAAAAAATTTTTTTTAATTTCTTCTTTTTTATTTTTTCTCTTTTATTTTCCTTTGAAATTCCCTATTACTCCCCCATTACTCCTTAACTTTCATTTTCATAGATTTTTATGATTTTTTTAATTAGGGAAAATTCTTTTTTTTTTTTCTCCTTTTTCTCTTCTATTTACTATTTTTCTTTTTCTCTTATTTCTTTTAAAGTCCTCTAGTACTCCTCTACTACTCCTTAATTTTCATTTTCAATACACTATAACCTTACCAAAAAAAAAAAAAAAAAGAGAAGCCCTATTTTTAAACTGAACTTCATATATATTAAAAAAAATTTTTTGTGTGTGTTTTGGTTTTTTTTTAATATAGTATTTTTAAGAGTCTAACCTCTACTCTAGATTTTTAATTTTTGTTTTTCAGTATATGATATAAATTGTGAACATTTAAGAATCCAATATTCAGTTCCCATTTTTATTCAGGAGTGTGTTGATTATTCTCTCCCAATCTTGACTCTATGTTTTCTACCTCAGAACACCTCTATTTCCTCCTTTCCCCTTCTCTTCCCAATCCAATTCTGTGAATCTTGGTGGGTGTCTGGGCTACGGAGAACACTCTGGGAACAGACAACTGCGTAGATCTGTCTCTCTCCTCTTGAGTCCCCCTTTTTCTCCTCCTGCTCATCACTATCTCCCTCCTCCCTCTCCTCTTCTTCATGTAACTCTGTGAACCTCTCTGGGCGTCCCTAACGGGGGAGAATCTTTTTGCCATTAACCTAGAAGTTTTATTCAGTGCTGTATAGTTGGAGAAGTCCTGAGACTACAGGAAGAATAAAACTAAAATCCAGAGGCAGGAGACTTAAGCCCAAAACTGGAGAACACCAGAAAACTCCTGACTACATGGAACTTTAAGTAATAAGTGACCGTCCAAAAGCCTCCATACCTACACTGAAACCAACCACCACCCAAGAGCCAATAAGTTTTAGAGCAAGACATACCACGCAAATTCTCCAGCAACGCAGGAACATAGCCCTAAACGTCAACATACTGGCTGCCCAAGGTGACACCTAACACATAGACCCATCTCAAAACTCATTACTGAGCACTCCATTGCTCTCCAAAGAGAAGAAATCAAGTTCCATGCACCAGAACACTGACGCAAACTTCCCTAACCAGGAAACCTTGACAAGCCAATTGTCTAACCCCACCCACTGGGTAAAACCTCCACAATAAAAAGGAACCACAGACCTCCAGAATACAGAAAGCCCAGTCCAGACACAGCAATCTAAACAAAATGAAAAGGCAGAGAAATACCCAACAGGTAAAGGAACATGAAAAATGCCCACCAAGTCAAACAAAAGAGGAGGAGATAGGGAATCTACCTGAAAAAGAATTTAGAATAATTATAATAAAAATGATCCAAAATCTTGAAAACAAAATGGAGTTACAGATAAATAGCCTGGAAACAAAGATTGAAAAGATGCAAGAAATGTTTAATAAAGACCTAGAAGAAATAAAAAAGAGTCAATTAAATAATGCAATGAATGAGATCAAAAACACTCTGGAGGGAACCAAGAGTACAATAACGGAGACAGAAGATAGGATAAGTGAGGTAGAAGATAAAATGATGGAAATAAATGAAGCAGAGAGGAAAAAAGAAAGAAGGATCAAAAGAAATGAGGACAACCTTAGGGACCTCTGGGACAATGTGAAACGCCCCAACATTTGAATCATAGGAGTCCCAGAAGAAGAAGACAAAAAGAAAGGCCATGAGAAAATACTCGAGGAGATAATAGCTGAAAACTTCCCTAAAATGGGGAAGGAAATAGCCACCCAAGTCCAAGAAACCCAGAGAGTCCCAAACAGGATAAACCCAAGGCGAAACACCCCAAGACACATATTAATCAAATTAACAAAGATCAAACACAAAGAACAAATATTAAAAGCAGCAAGGGAGAAACAACAAATAACACACAAAGGGATTCCCATAAGGATAACAGCTGATCTATCAATAGAAACCCTCCAGGCCAGAAGGGAATGGCAGGACGTACTGAAAGTAATGAAAGAGAATAACCTACAACCTAGATTACTGTACCCAGCAAGGATCTCATTCAGATATGAAGGAGAATTCAAGCTTTACAGACAAGCAAAAGCTGAGAGAATTCAGCACCACCAAACCAGCTCTTCAACAAATGCTAAAGGATCTTCTCTAGACAGGAAACACAGAAAGGTTGTGTAAACGTGAACCCAAAACAACAAAGTAAATGGCAACGGGACCACATCTATCAATAATTACCTTAAATGTAAATGGGTTGAATGCCCCAACCAAAAGACAAAGATTGGCTGAATGGATACAAAAACAAGACCCCTATATATGCTGTCTACAAGAGACCCACCTAGAAGCAAGAGACACACACAGACTAAAAGTGAGGGGCTGGAAAAAAATATTTCACGCAAACGGAGACCAAAAGAAAGCAGGAGTCACAATACTCATATCAGATAAAATAGACTTTCAAATAAAGGATATGAAAAGAGACGAAGAAGGACACTACATAATGATCAAAGGATTAATCCAAGAAGAAGATATAACAATTATAAATATATATGCACCCAACATAGGAGCACCGCAATATGTATGGCAAACGCTAACGAGTACGAAAGAGGAAATTAATAGTAACACAGTAATAGTGGGAGACTTTAATACCCCCACTCACAACTATGGATAGATCAACTAAACAGAAAATTAACAAGGAAACACAAACCTTAAATGACACAATGAACCAGCTAGACCTAATTGATATCTATAGGACATTTCACCCCAAAACAACCAACTTCACCTTTTTCTCAAGTGCACACGGAACCTTCTCCAGAATAGATCACATCCTGGGCCATAAATCTGGTCTTGGAAAATTCAAAAAAATTGAAATCATTCCAGTCATCTTTTCTGACCACAGTGCAGTAAGATTAGATCTCAATTACAGGAAAAAAATTGTTAAAACTTCAAACATATGGAGGCTAAATAACACGCTTCTGAATAACCAACAAATCATAGAAGAAATCAAAAAAGAAATCAAAATATGTATAGAAATGAATGAAAATGAAAACACAACAACCCAAAACCTATGGGACACTGTAAAAGCAGTGCTAAGGGGAAGGTTCATAGCATTACAGGCTTACATCAAGAAACAAGAAAAAAGCCAAATAAATAACCTAACTATGCACCTAAAGCAATTAGGGAAGGAAGAAATGAAGAACCCCAGAGTTAGCAGAAGGAAAGAAATCTTAAAAATTAGGGGAGAAATAAATGCAAAAGAAACTAAAGAGACCATAGCAAAAATCAACAAAGCTAAAAGCTGGTTTTTTGAAAAAATAAACAAAATTGACAAACCATTAGCAAGACTCATTAAGAAACAAAGAGAGAAGAACCAAATTAACAAAATTAGAAATGAAAATGGAGAAATCACAACAGACAACACTGAAATACAAAGGATCATAAGAGACTACTACCAGCAGCTCTATGCCAATAAAATGGACAACTTGGATGAAATGGACAAATTCTTAGAAAAGTATAACCTTCCAAAACTGAACCAGGAAGAAATAGAAGATCTTAACAGACCCATCACAAGCAAGGAAATTGAAACTGTAATCAGAAATCTAGCAGCAAACAAAAGCCCAGGACCAGATGGCTTCACAGCTGAATTCTACCAAAAATTTAGAGAAGAGCTAACACCTATCTTACTCAAACTCTTCCAGAAAATTGCAGATGAAGGTAAACTTCTAAACTCATTCTATGAGGCCACCATCACCCTAACTCCAAAACCAGACAAAGATGCCACAAAAAAAGAAAACTACAGGCCAATATCACTGATGAACATAGATGCAAAAATCCTTAACAAAATTCTAGCAAACAGAATCCAACAATATATTAAAAAAATCATACACCACGAGCAAGTGGGCTTTATCCCAGGAATGCAAGGATTCTTTAATATCCGCAAATCAATCAATGTAATACACCACATTAACAAATTGAAAGATAAAAACCATATGATTATCTCAATAGATGCAGAGAAAGCCTTTGACAAAATTCAACACACATTTATGATTAAAACTCTCCAGAAAGCAGGAATAGAAGGAACATACCTCAACATAATAAAAGCTATATATGACAAACCCAGAGCAAGTATCACCCTCAATGGTGAAAAATTGAAAGCATTTCCCCTGAAATCAGGAACAAGACAAGGGTGCCCACTCTCACCACTACTATTCAACATAGTGTTGGAAGTTTTGGCCACAGCAATCAGAGCAGAAAAAGAAGTAGAAGGAATCCAGATAGGAAAAGAAGAAGTGAAACTATCGCTGTTTGCAGATGACATGATCGTCTACAGAGAAAACCCTAAAGACTCTTCCAGAAAATTACTAGAGCTAATGAATGAATATAGTAAAGTTGCAGGATATAAAATTAACACACAAAAATCCCTTGCATTCCTATATACTAACAATGAGAAAACAGAAAGAGAAATTAAGGAAACAATACCATTCACCATTGCAACAAAAAGAATAAGATACTTAGGAGTATATCTACCTAAAGAAACAAAAGACCTATACATAGAAAACTATAAACACTGATGAAAGAAATCAAAGAGGACACAAACAGATGGAGAAACATACCATGCTCATGGATTGGAAGAATCAATATTGTCAAAATGGCTATTCTACCCAAAGCAATCTATAGATTCAATGCAATCCCTATCAAGCTACCAACGGTATTTTTCACAGAACTAGAACAAATAATTTCACAATTTGTATGGAAATACAAAAAACCTCGAATAGCCAAAGTAATCTTGAGAAAGAAGAATGGAACTGGAGGAATCAACCTGCCTGACTTCAGACTCTACTACAAAGCCACAGTCATCAAGACAGTATGGTACTGGCACAAAGACAGAAATATAGATCAATGGAACAAAATAGAAAGCCCAGAGATAAATCCACGAACCTATGGACACCTTATCTTTGACAAAGGAGGCAAGGATATACAATGGACAAAAGACAACCTCTTTAACAAGTGGTGCTGGGAAAGCTGGTCAACCACTTGTAAAAGAATGAAACTAGAACACTTTCTAACACCATACACAAAAATAAACTCAAAATGGATTAAAGATCTAAATGTAAGACCAGAAACTATAAAACTCCTAGAGGAGAACATAGGCAAAACACTCTCTGACATACACCACAGCAAGATCCTCTATGACCCACCTCCCAGAATATTGGAAATAAAAGCAAAACTAAACAAATGGGACCTAATGAAACTTAAAAGCTTTTGCACAACAAAGGAAACTATAAGTAAGGTGAAAAGACAGCCCTCAGATTGGGAGAAAATAATAGCAAATGAAGAAACAGACAAAGGATTAATCTCAAAAATATACAAGCAACTCCTGAAGCTCAATTCCAGAAAAATAAATGACCCAATCAAAAAATGGGCCAAAGAACTAAACAGACATTTCTCCAAAGAAGACATACAGTTAGCTAACAAACACATGAAAAGATGCTCAACATCACTCATTATCAGAGAAATGCAAATCAAAACCACAATGAGGTACCATTACACGCCAGTCAGGATGGCTGCTATCCAAAAGTCTACAAGCAATAAATGCTGGAGAGGGTGTGGAGAAAAGGGAACCCTCTTACACTGTTGTTGGGAATGCAAACTAGTACAGCCGCTCTGGAGAACAGTGTGGAGATTCCTTAAAAAACTGGAAATAGAACTGCCATATGACCCAGCAATCCCACTTCTGGGCATACACACTGAGGAAACCAGATCTGAAAGAGACACGTGCACCCCAATGTTCATCGCAGCACTGTTTATAACAGCCAGGACATGGAAGCATCCTAGATGCCCATCAGCAGAAGAATGGATAAGGAAGCTGTGGTACATATACACCATGGAATATTACTCAGCCGTTAAAAAGAATTCATTTGAATCAGTTCTAATGAGATGGATGAAACTGGAGCCCATTATTCAGAGTGAAGTAAGCCAGAAAGATAAAGAACATTGCAGCATACTAACACATATATATGGAATTTAGAAAGATGATAACGATAACCCTATATGCAAAACAGAAAAAGAGACACAGAAATACAGAACAGACTTTTGAACTCTGTGGGAGAAGGTGAGGGTGGGATGTTTCGAAAGAACAGCATGTATACTATCTATGGTGAAACAGATCACCAGCCCAGGTGGGATGCATGAGACAAGTGCTCGGGCCTGGTGCACTGGGAAGACCCAAAGGAATCGGGTGGAGAGGGAGGTGGGAGGGAGAATCGGGATGGGGAATACGTGTAAATCTATGGCTGATTCATATCAACGTATGACAAAACCCACTGAAATAAATAAATAAATAAAGGGGGAAAAAAAAAAGACAATGTGTTCTGTTCTGTTCAGTGGCTAAGTCGTGTCTGACTCTGCGACCTCGTGGAAGATAGAATGCCAGGGTCCTCTGTCTTCTACTGTCTCACGGAATTTGTTCATTCATTTCCATTGAGTCAGTGATGCTATCTAACCATCTCATTCTCTGCTATCCCCTTCTCCTTTTGCCTTCCATCTTTTCCAGCATCAGGGTCTTTTCCAATGAGTAGGGTGTTTGCATCATGTACTCATTTATGTTTACTGGTTGATTGAATGTTTCTAATGCTCTGTATACTTTACTGTAGATATGAATTGCCATCTAGCATCATTTGCCTTCAGTCTTCTGCTTTTCTTATATTGTAGAGCTGCTGTTGATAAATATTCTTAGTTTTTATTGATCTGAAAGTGGCTTTATTTCATTTTCAGTTTTGAAGACTATTTTTGCTGGGTACAGAATTCCAAGATAACAGATTGTTTTTCCTTTTAGCAATTTAAAGATGCCATTTCATCAGTCTTTTTTTTTTTTTTTGCCTCCATTGTTTTTGATGAGACTTTGATCATTCTTAACCTTGTCCCACTATGTATCAGTATAATATATGCCTTTTCTCTGGATGCTCTTAAATATTTTCTTTTAAATTTTCATTTTTTGAGGTTTGACTGCAAAGTGCCTGGTTGTGCTTTTCTATGTGATTATACTTTTGGGGCTTTGCTAAACTTCTTGGATATGGAAGCTACTGTTTTTCATCAAATTTGAGATGTTTTCAGCAGTTATTCTGTTAAGTATTTTGTCTGATCCATCTCATTATCTTTTCCTGCTGGAATTAGCAGTTATATTTATGTAAGACTACTTGAAATTGCCCTACCTTTTCCTGAGGTTCAGTTCATTTTCTTAATCTTTTTCCATCTTCATTTCCCAGGTTGAATGACTCCTACTGACATATTTTAAGTTCTTGTTTTTTTTTTTTTTTTTTTAAACCATCTCCAGTCAGCTATTTAGGCTCAGCCACTAAAATTTTCATTTCAGTTCTAGGATTTCCATTTGGTTCTTCTGTTTCTGTCTAATCATTATATTGCCTTTATTACATAGAGTAATTTTTTATTTAAGCCTTTGAAAGTATCTATAATGGCTACTATAAAGTTTTTGTCAGGCCAGATATCTGGGCCATTTGGATTTTGTTTATATTTACTACTTCTTTGGTTATCTGTGTATCACATTTTCCTATTTATTTGTCTAGTGATATTTGATTGACTATGGGAAATTTGATTGACTCTGGGATATTTGATTGAATATGGGCTTCCCTGATGGCTCAGATGGTAAAGAATCTGCCTGCAGTGCAGGAGAACCTGGTTCAATTCCTGGGTCGGGAAGATCCCCTGGAGAAGGAAATGGCAACCCACTCCAGTATCCTTACCTGGAGAATTCCATGGACAGAGGAGCCTGGTGGGCTACAGTCCATGGGGTTTTAAAGAGTTTGACATGACTGAGTGTTTAACACTACTGCTATGGGAAATTTATGGTAAAGTGTTATAGAACCTCTGGATTCTGTTGTCTTCTTCCGAAAAATGTTTATTCTTATGTGAATTCATTTTGTCAGATTATTGGTTGATCACCTTAAACATGGTTTTATGCTTTTTAGGGCAAATCTCTTGGAAGCCAAAGTGCATCCTGATCCCCTTCAACTTGGCAATTTTCAACTTGGCCAGAGAGACATGCCAGGAGAGGTTTTGTTTTAGGCCTTTTGGAGGTCCTAGGACTTACTTTAGAACAGGCCCTCGTATTGGAGTGTACTAGCTTCGGTAGCCGAAGGTGTTAATGGAATGTTGATGAAATCTCCCACTCTTATACCACCTGAGCTCCAGTGATGTCCGGCATTATTCTTTCTCCAGCATTACTTGACCTCTAGTATCTCTGTTCTTTCCACTCCATGACATTTGTTAGCTGGTAGGCCTCAGGTGTGCTCATCCTGCAAATTATGGCCCAGATGTCAGCCGCAGACTTATGGAGTACTCCCACTTAGAATTTCTCTCTGCATAACTGTTACTCTCTAGGATCCTGCCTGATAGTTCCAGCCACTTCAGCACCCTGAAGCCTGTCTCTACCTTCTCAGCTCAATATGACTTCTGTGCCTATTTTTGATTAGTAGTTTGTAACTTAGAACACATGCTGTCTACCTTAATTTTTTTTGTAATTTGAATTAACTTTTGATCAGAGACTAATATATTCACATGGAAAAAATTCAAAAATTGCAGAAGAATATATATATGGAAAAATCTCCCTTCTAACCTAGTAGCATAATTCCTCTCCCCAGAAATGAGAGATATTACTAGTTTCTTTCTGTACTCTTTGAGAGATACTATGTATCTTGAGAAAAAATAAGAGGGACTATATATATATAGCATATATATATATATAATATGTATTTATGTTATATCCTCTAATTTTATTAGTGCATATACTAATATATATCTTGTTAATATATATTATATATGTAATATCTTCTTTTTCTTATGTAAGTGGTTTATATATATATATACATATATATATACACAATTTTCTGTACCTTATATTTTCTCCACTTAATTTGTAAATCTTGGAAGCTATATATATAAATTCATAATTTCTCCATTCTCTTAGAGCCTCCATTATATTCATTGGCATAAGTGTACCATAAATTATCTCACTAAATTCTATTTATTATTATTTTCTTTGGCTATTAGAAAGAGTACTCCATGAACTACTTTGAATATACCACTTGCTACAAGCCAGGATATCTGTAGGATAAACTCATAAGTGTGCAGTTGCTATCTCAAAAGATATGCACATGTGTTATTTAGGTAAATTGCCAAATTTTCCTCCATAGTGTGTGTACTCCCAACCAACACTGTGTCAGAGGGATGCTGATATTTATACTGTTCCTCCAGTGTTCATTTTCTCTATGATACATCTGCAAATCGGCTTCTGCTTTTTATTCTTGTGTTTTATTTTGAATAAATCAGTTAATAATGTTTTGGTGGTTAATTACCTGTTTTTCATCATAACATGAGATGAGCAGCAGTGATTTATGCAAATTGGAGGTGGGGTTGTTATTACTGCTGTGGGTCATCTCCTTAATATCCTAGGGCACATACTAGCTGATCATTTCCATTTTGACAGTGTTATTTTGTTTCCATTTGGTCAGTGATTTGCAGAGAATTCTCCTTTTTTTGTGCTTTAAAAATATGGATAGAGCGTATGCTAGCTTGTTCCCCATTCTGAATTGGATTGTGTCTTCCAAATGCATAGTCCAAATTTATTAATACTTTATGGAATCATGTCCTTTGAGCTTTCTAGCTTCTTCTTTTTTTTTTTTTTTTCTTTGCTAGTCTTGTTCCTCTGAATTTGAGAAATGAAGGGTGTCTGGTACAAAGTTTAGCTATTCATTGAACATTCTACATCATTCCCTTTTTGTGGAAAAAGTAACTGTCTTAGAATTTTTCTACTTTCTGGGATATAAAATTGTGTTAGGTATATCAGAAGTCTGAGTTTTCAGATTCCTTGTCTCTTTGCAGTCTACTAGAAGAGCAAATTGTGAATTAATTGCTGTGAAATATGACAAAAACCTATCTCTAATATTAGCATCTGTTTTTACTTTCTATCCAATAAATTTTAATATTGGAACTCCCCCCACTCCAACCCCAGCATTCACCTTAAACCCCGTCTATGTAAATATCATAGACAAAGAAATTTTGCATTTGTGTTTTCCTATGTCTGTTAGTATTTTACTGCTGCATGGTGTCATTACTGAGTTGTAATGTAGTATACCTAAGGAATGGACATTGAAAATACCCCAGTAAATTTTTTTTCTTCTTGGTAACTGCTTTCTAAAAAATTTTCTTTGTATTCCAAAGCTTGTTCCCTCCACTGCATGTGGAGATTCCTGTTGCTAACTGTTTTGACTCCATATTTTTCTGTCAAATAGCCTTACTGACCTATTGTACAAAGTTATTATGCAAGTCTGTAACCGAATGACTTAAGATCTGCAAATAAATATAGTTGATTTTTCCACTGAGAAACAAGTATGTTACCTACTTTGGAGAAAGCATTAATGCACACTACTGGCATTCATTAGGCTTTAGCCTTAGATTTGTTAGAGGAAATAAAAATAATAAAATGAGGAGTCTGGTTTTCACTCTCAAGGAGTGTAATGGTCGAGAACACAGGATTTGAAATCAAGCAGACAGACGTAGCCTGGACAATCTTGGATGACACATAAGCATCTTAAATTTGGATTTGTGTAGGTCAGTTCATCTTGATTTGGGGATATGATCTCAGGTAGGCGAGTGCAGGCTGTCAGGTGGGATAACTCCCTACCTGGATTTAGTGTATTTGATTACAACTATGTTCCATAAGAGGCACTCATTTTGTTTCTTGGTTATTCGTTATTGTCAGTATTTACAACACTTACAACAGAGCATTCAAAAAATTGTTACGATTGGTTTACATGAGCATCCCAGGGTTGAGTGACACATGAACTGCCTCATGGTCTTATTTGTACCAACAGAAATAGATTCCAGATTATTTTTCATTCTCCCTGAAAGCAATGCCTCCACTGATCTTTAACTTAAATATAGTCATGACTATCCCAGGGAGAATTTTTGTTATAGGCCCAGGTTATATTTACCTGTATTTGTACATGTTTCTGTATGTGTGTGTATATATGTATGTGTGTATATATATATATATATTTTTTTTAAAGTGGCTTTATTTCTGAGGGACAATGTATATCTCAATAATATGTAAATTTGAACCCATAAAATTACTCAGTGAAACAAAATTTCATTTTTATGATTATTATTTCCATTATTTATCTAGGGAGATTGACATGCAAGATCTAGCTAAACAATATAAAAGCAACTGAGAGACAACATGCTGTGACATATAATTGATATGATGTGGAAAACCAGCAACTGCTCAGGATCCAGAAGTTTGGTTTGGGATGTTTCTTTGAGGAGATTAGTCTTAAAGTGGCTGCTAGCACATGTGATAGACAAGGACTGCCAGCAGGGCATGTGCTGTGAACTATGACCCCTTCTCCTTAATTTTCAGAGGGGAGAAATTATAACTCCCCTTAGAAAATTAGAAAAAAAAAAAGTACATGAAATTAGTTAATTGTAAAATATAGGTCAGAGTACCTTTTTTCTCTCGAGCTGCATAAAACAAGATTGACAAAGTAAACTCTTAACTCCAATAAAGCAGCTGGAAAAATCAAGAATATCCTTCTGAGTTAGGAGATGCCTACACTGGATGGTGTGTTTCATTCTTCTGAAGGATGGTTATATTAGGATCATTTTTTATTTTGGGATTTAATGCAGAACTGAGGCAATCCAACCTAAGACCTCATGATACTTGTACCAAATTGAAGTTCTTCAGCTCTTTTCTCCAAATAATTTTTTTTTAATTAAAATAAACCATCCTGAAATCCTTTTATATTCTCAGCTTTCTGAATTTATGAGAATAGGCTATTACTTTGATTTCTTTGGAATCTGATTTTATGCAGGTGAGAAAAATGATTAGGCTTCATGCATAGTATAAAACGCACATTGCATCCTTTTTACTAAAAATTACTGCTGTGTGCCTGATTCTGTGTAGTTATCCTAAGTCTGTCCTTCCTTCCTTTTTCTCATGTAATTACTCTCATCTTCAAAAAATGAAAGTCTCTGGCAGCCCCTTTATGTGTCAGTATTTTCGGGACCACTATAAAACGCAGAGCAATATCAATGCAAAAGATGTTTTTCTTTCAAGATTGGAAAGAAGATTGACTTACATGAAAGTAGATGTTATGTTCGAACTTTTTCTGCTTGTAGGTCTGTTGAGGTAATATTGTAGTATATTGCTCTCTAAAAATCCTGAGGGTTTTTGAATCTGTGATATAATAAAACAAGGCTGTAACAGTCATCAGGAATATAGTCTGGGAAGAATGTCCAGGAGTACATAAAACCGGTCATGGTATGAAAATGAAGCTTGTGAGCTCAGCTGGCGAGGGGAAGAAGTTGCTTGCATTTATTAAATACACTAGGTTCATGGATTACACATGCATTCCATACTTGATGCTTCATAATGTGGTTAAAAGCATGATTTCAGATTCACACTGAGGTGGACTTTAATTCTGGTATCATGACCTAATGACTGCATAGGCTTAAGCAGCTCCATCTGTAGCCCTGCCTCGGTTTCCTCACCTTTGAAAAGTATTGGATACCTACCTCACGTAGTTGTTATAAGGGTTATATGAAATAATACTATAGCCTTTGGCAAATAGATAAATATATCGGAATAGCTAGCTGTTGTTATTAGAGAGTGGATTACCTATTTTAAATAAACAGGATAATTAACATGAAATTAACATAAAAACAATTTTTTTAGAGGATGATTCAGCTTGTACTTTAAGACCTTGGAGTGCCTCAGAGTCATCACTGGATATTTAATGATTTTTGTACTTTGCTAAGACCAGTAATGGAATTGTGAGTGACAGACTTCTGCTGTAAGTATCTACGACAGTATTTAAAACAGGCAGAGCTTTGGAAAACATTTCTGTCTTCTGGAAAATAGTGCAAATCACTCGTCATCCTAGACAGTGATGCAGAAATGCAGAAAAAGGACAAAAATGAGATGAGGTGAAACCCAGGCACTACATGAAAATATTTGCAACTGCCCAAATGTATCCAGATGGAGTAAGGCTCTCCGGAAAGGCCTTGACTAATTTTCCATCTCTTCTGGACTGTACTTTCCAACTGTGTACCAATAGGTCTATAAAGGAGATGCATTTTGGGGTAAAGAGGAACAACAAAATTGATTGAGGGTGAGTCTTTCATGGCTGCATTCCTCCTAACATCTTTGTTTTCATTGCTCCACTTGTAAGGTGGAAATGAGAAATATTACTTTTCCAGTGTTACTGGGAGACGTGCTAGTATTTTACCGATTGTGCAAGTGAATCTAGCCAAGCAGGTGAAAACCTCAAGGAAGACAAAACAAACAAAAGCAAGCCAGGGTTTACCCTGGCTCCTTCACTGGAGTAAAAATATTTAGCTAAAAAGAAATAGTTTGATAGTTTCTGTTTCATTAAGTCAGCCAGTTAATTCTAATATAATTTGCCTCACAGAATCGTTAAGTAGTGAACATGGACAGTGTTATATGCTTACTGGTTACATGTAACATGTTACTGGTTACATGTAACCAGTGTTACATGGTTACATGAACCAACCCCCTCCTGGTGGTTGACTGAATGGTGTTGGAATAAACTGTGTATCTTAGTAGAGATTTTTCTGTAGGAAAGGTGGAAAATATCTAGATAATCACTTACTGCTCTTGCAGGGGGGAGAAAACAATCTAATTAATTTCAGTCACATTTTTCTTCATTTAGGTCTGATTTTTAACATCATCATTTTACTCTTTAACATCATCATTTTACTCTTTCTGAACTGAGTGGTTTGGATTGAACTAAAATTTTCAGAAATAACATTAAAATTTGAAATTACTTGCTTTTGGTATGAAATAAATGCCTCCACTGAATTTCCTTTTATGTAAGTATCACTTTCGTATGTTGTGACTTTTTGGTTTTATATAATAACTGAAATAATGATGCTAATATTGATGATAATGAAATTCAGTCAGTTCAGTTCAGTCACTCAGTCGTGTCTGACTCTTTGTGACCCCATGGACTGCAGCACGCCAGGCTTCCCTGTCCATCACCATCTCCAGGAGCTTGCTCAAACTCATGTCCAGTGAGTTGGTGATGCCATTTAACCATCTCATCCTCCGTCATCCCCTTTTTCCTCCTGCCTTCAATCTTTTCCAGCATCAGGGTCTTTTCCAATGAGTCAGTTCTTCATATCAGGTAGCCAAAGTTTTGGAGCTTCAGCTTCAGCATCAGTCCTTCTAGTGAATATTCAGGACTGATTTCCTGTAGGGTTGACTGGTTTGATCTCCTTTCAATCCAAGGGACTCTCAAGAGTCTTCTCCAACACCACAGTTCAAAAGCATCAATTTTTTGACGTTCAGCTTTCTTTATGGTCCAACTTTCACATCTATTGGAGAAGGCAATGGCACCCGACTCCAGTACTCTTGCCTGGAGAATCCCATGGACGGAGGAGCCTGGTAGGCTGCAGTCCATGGGGTCGCTAAGAGTCAGACACTATTGAGCAGCTTCACATTCAGTTTTCACTTTCATACATTTTAGAAGGAAACGGCAACCCACTCCAGTGTTCTTGCCTGGAGAATCCCAGGGGCAGGGGAGCCTGGTGGGCTGCCGTCTATGGTGTCTCACAGAGTCAGACATGACTGAAGCGACCTAGCAGCAGCAGTAGTAGCCCACATCTATACATGACTACTGGAAAAACCATAGCTTTGACTAGACAGACCTTTGTTGGCAAGGTCTGACAATAATGAAATTAGCTTGTGATTTGACTTTCTTCTGTTATCTTCTACAGCTCTGTTAATAGTGTATGTGAGAGTCCAGGGTAGTTCTAGTCCTTAAAGAATTTTCTGCTTAAGCTAGTCTTCTAGTCCATTTTCCCTTTAAACACCATAACTTACTTGGTCTAACTATGAGTTGTTAACTGTCTTCAGATAGATTTTTCACAGCAAATGAAAAATGGACACTTCTAGAAATTATATATTTATTTTATATAATTTTTAAAGGTTACTTTCTATTTACAGTTACTGTAAAATATTTGCAACATTCTCTATTGTTATATTCCCCATATATTGTTACATGTACTAGTTTATTGAACATTTAGAATCAAGATATGTGATATCATACAATATTTGCCTTTGTCAGTCTGACTTATTTCATTTAGCTTAATGCCCTGAAAGTCCATCCATATTGCTGCAAATGGCAAAATTTCTTTCTTTTTTTTATGATTGGATAGTATTCCATTGTATAAATATACCCCATCTTCTTTATCTATTTGTCTATTGATGGACATTTAGGCTGCTTCCATATATTGGCAATTATAGGCTTCTGTGAACATTGGGGTGCATGTATCTTTTAAAATTAGTGGTTTTGGTTTTCTTTTCAGATATATAACCAAGAGTAGAATTGTTGGGGTTATTTGATAGTCCTATTTTTAGTTGTTTTGAGAAAACTTCATACAGTTTTCCACAGTGGCTATACCAATTTATATTCCCAACAACAGTGGAGGAGGGTTTCCTTTTCTCCACATCCTCACCAACATTTATTATTTGTAGACTTTTTGATGATAGCAATTCTAGCAGGTGTGAGATGGTATCTCTTTGTGATTTTGATTTGCATTTCCCTGATGATTAGCAATGTTGAGCATCTTTTCAGTGCCTATTGGCCATCTGCATTTCTTCTTTGGAAAAAATGTCTCTTCAAGTCTTCTCTTCATTTTTAAATTGCGTTGTTTGTTTTTTTATGTGGAGTTGTTATGAGCTATCTATATATTAACCTTTATCAGTTATATCATTTGAAAATATTTTCTCCCATTCTATAGGGTTTCTTTTCATTTTGTTGATGGGTTCCTTTGCTGTGCAAAATCTTTTAGTTCAATTAGGTCTCACTTATTTATTTTTGCTTTTATTTCCTTTACTTTAGGAAACATATTTAAAAAAAATAACTGCTGCAATTTATGTTAAAGAATGTTCTGCTTATGTTTTCCTGTAAGAGTTTTATAGTGTCTGGTCTTACATTTAGGTATTTAATCCAGTTTGAGTTTATTTTTGTCTAAGGTATTAGAGAATGTCCTAATTCCATTCTCTTGCATGTAACTGTCCATTTTCCTAGCACCACTTACTGAAGAGACTGTCTTTTCTCCACAGTATATTCTTGCTTCCTTTGTTTGTGATTAATTGACTGTGAATTTGTGGGTTTATTTCTGGGCTTTCTATCCTGTTCCATTGATCTTTATTTCCATTTTTGTGCCAGTACCATAGTGTTTTGATAACTGTAGCTTTGTAATATAGTCTAAAGTCAGGGAGATTTATTTATCCAGCTCCTTTCTTCTTTCTCAAGATTGCTCTGGTTGTTCAAGGTTTTTTGTGTTTCCATATGGATTGTGAAATTTTTTGTTTTAGTTCTGTGAAAAATGCCATTGGTAATTTGATAGAGATTGCATTAAATCTGTAGACTGCCTTGGCTGGTATGGTCATTTTAACAGTATGGATTCTTTCAATCCAAGAACATGGTATATCTAGTATATCTTTCTAGCTCTGTGCATCATCTTCAATTTCTTTCACTTGTGTTTTATAGTTTTTGGAGCACAAGTCTTCTGCCTCCTTAGAGGCAGGTAGGTGATGGTAAATGGGATTGTTCCCTTAATTTCTCTTTCTAATAGTTCATTGTTAAAATACAGAAATGCAACAGATTTCTGTATATTAGTTTTGTACTTGCACTTTACCAAATTTTTTGATAAGCTCTTAGTAGTTTTCTGGTGGCATCTTTAGGATTTTCTTTATATAATATCATGTTATCTGCAAATAGTGACAGTTTTACTTCTTCCTTTCCAATTTGGGTATATTCTATTTCTTTTTCTTGTCTGACTGCTATGACTAGGACTTTCAAAAATATGTTGAATAAACAATAGTGAGAGTTAGCATCTTTGTATTGGTCCTAACCTTAGAGGAAATGCCTTCAGCTTTTTACCATTGATCTTAGCTGTGGGCTTGTCATATATGGGCTTTATTATGTAGAGGTATGTTCCCTCTATGCCTACTTTCTGGAGAGTTTTTTTTTTAATCATAAATGGATATTAAATTTTATTAAAAACTTTTCTGTATCTATTGAGATGATCATGAAGTTTTTATTCTTTAATTTGTTATTGTAGTTTATTAAATTTATTGATTTGTGGATATTGAAAGACCCTTGAATCCCTTGGATGTTATTAATATATAACTTTTATTAGTCATGAAGATTAAACCATTATAAGTTTTATTAAACCTAGAGCCATTGTAACTTTAAAAAGTTACAATTTGAAAAGTTTTTTGATTTTTTGTCCACTGCAGCAGTTAATAGCTCATTTCTCATTTTCTGTGGTCTGGGTTCAAGTATCAGTTCCTCCATTTATTAGCTGCAAAATTGACCCAAGACAAATTATTCCACTTTCTGACACTTTCTGAGTTCAGTGTTCTCATATAAAAAAATGGGAGTAATAATGGTAACTACTTTATGTGATTGGTGAGAAGATTAAAGGAGTCCTTTATTTGCAAAGCAGCAAGAACAGTGCCTCCCCCATGATAGGTGCCTTGTGGTTTTAAGTATACGCTTAATGATGCTCACTGCCATCATGTTAAAAGGAAGTCTGGACTGAGAATGATGAGGCAAAACCTGCCTTGGTCAAGCACTCAAACATATGGCGGCTCTGTCACTCAAGGGATGTGTCAGTTTCATCACTTTGTTTAACCTGACACTTCCTTCTTATACATGGGGAAGAGATTCAGAGTGATGGATTTTTAAAATTTTTTTTTTTTTGGTGCCGGAACCGGAGTGATGGATTCTTATTGTTCTGAGGATTGAATGAGATGATATGTGTAAAGTACTTGTAATGAGTCAGAGATTTCTCTCCCACCACATCTGGATGGGCAGAGAACATGTAGCTTCTTAATTTTGATTTTCACTCATGTGATCTACCTCCTCAGCAAACTCTTGCTGATTAGAAGGAAAATTAATCGAATGTCCAAGTTGTTTTAAATAGTAATCTGCCATATTGATTTTAGATAAAGCTCTGTGTCTGGGAAAAAGTGTTCAGACTTTCAGCTCTCTCTGTGCCAGGCTCTTCTGGCCTCCTCTTTAAGATGAGATGCAAGTTTATGGGGAAGGTGAGGGACTGAGGCAGTCTTGGTGGGAGGGAGGAGTCCACAGCTCTAGTTAATGGGGTTCACTGCCCACTTGTTTCCCCACCTGTTGCATGGTCCACTGGCATTCTTGACTAAGATCTGAGCTGGTGTAACAAGGACCCTGGTGTCTTTGGGATTGATTAGGATCTGGTAGTCTCCATGGCATCATCTTATTCTCAGTGGTATCACAGGCCTTCTGCAACCCCACCCCATTTCAGGAGCAGAGGCCAGTTGCTCCTGAATGGACTCTTCACAGCCAACCTTTGCTAGTGCACCATCTCATTCCTCTCCAGGCTGGCATGCTGACTCTAAGTTCAGCTGCTTTCTAATTACTACCCATGGGGAGCTGAGAACCCTGGGATCCCAGCCCCACCACAGTGTTTCCCCTTAGGCAATCAAGAAAGTGTAAAAGTGTTAGTTGCTCAGGCATGTCTGACTCTTTGTGACCCCATGGGCTGTATCCTGCCAGGCTCCTCTGTGCATGGATTTCTCCAGGCAAGAATACTGGAGAGGGTAGCCGTTTCCTTCTCCAGAGGATCTTTGTGACCCAAATTGGTGCTCAGAAAAAACTACACTCCGAGCTGTCTGTCTGCCTAACTGCCTCCGCATGGACTTTGGAGTGGGGCAACCTGACAGGTGATGTTTTTCTAGAGCCCCGAGCAGGAACAGGGTTAGAACCCTCATTCCTCTGACTTTCCCAGGTCTACACAACACATTCCAGCCACTCTGGGATGAGGATGAGGATGGGATTTCCTCTCTCTCTTCTGTGTCACATCTTTTCTTCACTGTGGGGAGAATTCTTCAAGTCTTTCTACGTGGAAGGTGATACAGAAAATTAAAAATTCTTTCTTGAGAAAGTGTATTAGTAAGCCTTGCATAAGACCTATTTTGAGTGCCAGATTTTCCTTCTTTCTGTCTCATGCTTGGGCTCAGGAGTGTCCGACTCTCTGTGACCCCATGGATTGTAGCCCACCAGGCTCCTCTGTCCATGGGAATTTTCAGGCAAGAATCCTGGAGTGGGTTGGCATTTCCTACTCCAGGGGATCTTCCCTTCCCAGGGATCAAACCCGTGTTTCCTGTGTCTCCTGCATTGGCAGGTGGATTCTTTATCACTGAGCCATCTGGAAAGCCCTCTTTCTGTCCTAAGGATACATTTTATTTGAAAGGCAAGAGAAGAACACAGCAATATTTTCTAAAATATTAATCCAAAGTAAGCACATAGTCAACATAAACTTTACTCTGATGACGATGATGATTAAGTAACTATTAGCACAGCGTAGTTGCTGTTTACATTGCTTTTACCTTTGGATGACTTGCAGTTTCGGAGACCACACTCTTGGCATTGTGACACACAAGCTCCAACTCTTATGGCTTTTAGCTCTTCCTGCTTTCTTCTCCATCTGTCTGGAGAGATAGGCCTTCCTGTTCTTGGAACATGCGGTGATCTTTCTTTCCTTGGGGCTTTTGGAAATGCTGTTTCCTCACTCGAAACCCTGCTCTTGTAGTTTTCCCCAGCATCTCCTTATCTTTAGGATCTACCTCAACTGCTACCTGTTTGCTAATTTTCCTGGGTCTTCTCTGGCCACCCTCACCAGAGTGGCCACCCTGCTTATACTTAATGTCTGTTGTATCCTCCTCCTCATTTCCTTTCCTGTATTTGTCATATTTTTAAATGTTTACACATTTGTTATCTGTCTCCTTCACTAGAATGTAAGCTTTGAAATGACATGGACTGTATCTCTTACTCTGGGTTACAGACAGAGCTTAGCAGAGGGCCTGGCACATACAAGTGTGAAATGTTAGTTGCTCAGTCATGCCCAGAACTTTAAAACCCCGTGGACTGTAGCCCTCCAGGCTCCTCTGTCCAAGGAATTCTCCAGGCAAGAATACTAGAGTGGGTTGCCATTCCCTTCTCCAGGGGATCTTCCCACCCTGGGGATTTAACTCAGGTCTCCCACACTGCAGGCAGATTCTTTACCATTTGAGCCACAAGGGAAGTTCCATAGAAAGAGAGCAGTAAATGGTTATTGAATGTGTGAATAGGTGATTGAATAGTAACCAGTTTTAGATATAAGGAATCATTATTATTGTTAACACTGGTGACATGGATGTGCATGAGAGAAGCATGCCTTATAAGCACAGAAATAAGATAAATAAGATTTCTGTATTTTTATTATGTACAATGTCATTGTGACAGTGGGTCCCTCTATCTTTATTATTTTGCTTTATAAGGCTGGTAAGAGGAGGCGGTGGCTAGCACTGCCTTCCAAACAAGATTAGAAATCTTTTGAAGGGAGATGTCATGACTCATCTTTCTCGTACATCTTTTAGATGTTTAGTTGTTCAATACATGCATGCCCCAAGGTTATATGTGGTGTTAGTGGGAGATGGGTGAGAGAGGAAATTACATGCCATCATCTTCTGTGTGATTAAACTGGGAAGGCTTCAAAGAGAAGGCAGTGTTCTAGAAATTATATGATTGATAGAAGGAAAGCCACACATTTATTTTATGGATGAAGGGTGATTGTCAAATTGTGAGCTGATGAGTCCAGAGTTTCTGCTAGCCATTGATTTCTTAGGCAGAAATTTTCACTTAAACAGAGAGTTTTAGGGTATAAACAAGTGGAGTGTGTGTGTTAGTCACTCAGTTGTGTCCAACTCTTTGTGACCCCATGGACTGTAGCCCACCAGGCTCCTCTGTCCATGGAATTCTGCATGGCAAGAATACTGGAGTGGGTTGCCATTTCATTCTCCAGGGGATCTTCCCAACCCAGGGATTGAACCTGGGTCTCCTGCATTGCAGGCAGACTCTCTACTGACTGAGCTACAGGGAAGACCTCCACAAATAAGTGGAAATGACTCATTTAAGGAATTAAATATGTAAGCCTCCACAGAGAAAGATCAGAGGTGGGAATGGAGCAAAAGGATTGTTTCAGAGACCATCGCTGTGTAACAAATTACCTCAAAACTTAGCTGCTAGAAACAACCATTTTCTTACACTCACCTGAAGGCTACGGGCCAAGAAGTCAGGACACAGTGGGGCCAGGGCCACGGTTTGCTGGCGTGTCTGGTGACCATGGCCCCATGGAACCCCTCTGTGTGGGTTTCTTACAGCCTGGTGGTGGAAGGGGTGTCAGGCACCGCCCTGGAACTCAGGCCCCCACATACACCCACTCCCATAGAGGGGGCACGTGGCCTTCCCTGGTTGACCACGGAGACCACACAGCCTCACTTCCCTGTCTTCTCTGGGCCACACAGCCTCCCCAGACTCAAGGGAAGGGAACAGAGACCCCACCTATTGATGGGAAGGGTATCTAAAGATTTTGGAGCCATGTTTTAAGCTACTCCAAGAATACAGGACTTGCCTGTAGCTCAGATGGTAAAGAATCTGCCTGCAGTGCAGGAGACCAGAGTTTGATCCCCGGGTTGGGAAGATCCTCTGGAGAAGGGCATGGTAATCCACTCCAGTATTCTTGCCTGGAGAATCCCATGGACAAAGGAGCCCGGTGGGTTACAGTCCATGAGGTCGCAAAGAGTCAGACACGACTGAGCGATTAACACACACACACACACACACACACACACACACACACACACACGTGAATAAAGGAATGAAATTTCAGAATTTTGTTCTTGGGATGAGAAGATAGGCTTGTGACTGTGCTCTGGATCCAGGTTATGTTTGCTGTGCACACACTCTGACCTTTGATGGCTTCTTGGGTTTAGTTAGAGCTCTTTTTGAGGATCTTCCAAGAGAAAAATTTCCTTCCTTAACTTTGATGTGCTCAGGGGCTGTGAACTGGATGACAGTTGCTTGAAATCTTGGTGGTTGTGATAAAGCAGGTGGAGGAACTCGTATATATTATACAAGCCCCTTACCAGGGAGGGAGCAGCTGCTCATGAGAACCTTCCCAAACACTGACTCTCCTCCTCCACTCTAGCCCATACTGTTTAGCCTCCTCTCTTTCCATCACATCTCTCCCCCTGGCCTTTTTCATTCCTTATTTCCAATTCCAGTTGGCATCTCATTTTGCCCACTGCTCTCAGTTCTTACTTAGAGTGAGCAGACCTTACCAGGCTGAGTTTAGGGTACTTTTTTTTTAACCAGCCACTGGGAAGCAGATTGAAAACTCTGAACTCACTTTTACTGCCATTCATTTCAACATAATTTATGAGAGAGAGAAGGAATGGGTATTAGCTAATTGTGCCACGTAGTCTATTTTCTCAAGAATGCTTATTTTTATTAACACAGCAGATAGAAAGAAAATGAGATTAATCTTCATCAAACAGCCTGCCAAAGTAAAGCTGAGAGTACTAAGCAGCCAGGAATGAAGTAAAGAACTGCAATCACATTATTGCTATTTTGGGATTTTGCATTAAGCTCCCACACAATAATCAAATAGTGGAGCACAATCATCAATTTTGCCCAGAATTTAGGAATGTGGCAGCTATGTTGGGGTACATTTACAGGAAAATCATGAGCTCAAATGGAATTTGTGGCGGACTATATATCAATTTATGATCAGAATAGACAGTATTAGAAACTGTAGACTTTACCCATTAATCACTGTAGATGTGGCATCTCAAAGAGAGAAGAGTTATGACTGATATAAATAGCACATTGAGAGTTTTTGCTTTAGATAGAGAAAACAGTTGAAGGAGCGTGGGATAGCACCTTCATTGTGTCCAGTCCCTCTTCTTTTTCCTTTTAGTTTTAAAATTAACTTTTCATATAAGAGTCCTATACTTGAAATGTTTAGACATGGACATTTTAAAAGGAAGATACATACATAGCCACTTTGGACCCACTGTTGACAGGTGGTAGGAATGGGGTAAATGTGTTTATTTATTTACTTATGCCTGCGATGGGTTTTCATTGCTGTGTGCGGGCTTTCTCTAATTGTGGCGAGCAGGGACTACTCTCTAGTTGCGATATGCAGGCCTCTCATTGCGGTGGCTTCTCATTGTAGAGCAAGGACTCTAGGGCTCATGGGCTCAGTAATTGTGGCATGTGGGCTTAGTTGCTCCACAGCATGTGGGATCTTCCTGGACCAGAGACTGAACCCATGTCCCCTGCATTGGCAGGTGAATTCTTAACCACTGGACCACTGGGGAGGTCCTAGAAATGGAGTAAATTTGGATGGGGATGCTTACCAATTATTTTGGCACTAATATTAAATGTAATTTTGTTGGTATTTTGATTCAGGAAGCAATATCTTGATTCTTTTCCTCGCTGATGGTAATGGCATTTTTTTGTCCTTTGTTAACAATGAAATTATAGAAAAGAAAGTAAAATGTGCAAGATGATCTATTGCATGAAGAGCCACTTCAAGCCCATCTGTTGGAAAGAATAAGGAACCTCAATAGGTGAAGCTGGTGCTGTGAGGAGAAAGTGGGATGTGGTGGAAAGTGCCTAGGCTTTAAAGCCCAATTTGCTTTTGAATTCATATTCTACTAGTGTTTCTTGAGCTAGATACTTAACTTCAGTAATCTGTAACCTCTATGTTGAGAATAATAATCACTAACTGGTGAGGATGTTCTAGAGAAGACAGGTTAAGGCAGAGGTTACAAACGCTAGTTCTTCCTTTTCTTGGGACAGTTGGACAATCAAGTTAAACATTGTTGCCTAGTTTTGATGGGATGACCACTTAAGCTAGGGATACCAGTCACTATATCCTACTCTTGGCAACCTTTATATGTTTTCATTGTTTTGCTGCAACTCCTTAAACCTTATCTGCCCACAGTTTATTAGGGATGATAGCTGAGATGTTAGCCAAGTTTAATTGAAAGAGCATGGGGTGTGTGTCAGGAGACTTTTATTGTTCTTCCATCATGTGACCTGGGGAAGAGGGCTTTCTCTTTGACCTCTAATTTCCTCCTTTGTAAAAAAGATGGCTCAGAGGTTCCAAAGTCCCTTTACTTTCTCTTGTTCCTGATGGTGGTCCAGGTCCTACCTGAAGAAATCCCAGAATTGGAGAGAGGAAGAACATCACAGACAAATTGGTCTCTTTCCAACATGACCCAGGCCCTCTTGTGGTCATGCTTCTGGGTGGTTAAGGATCTGTCAAGAAACGAGAACATCAAGTTACTGATCCTTGCTCTGTCCTCCATAGATCAACTTTCCTCCATCAGTTCCTCTAGAACTATATTGTCTTATGTGGTTGCCACCAGCTGCATGTGGCTTTGTACAGTACTTAAAATGAACTAAATTTAAAAATCTAGTTCCTCAGCCACTCAACCCCATTTCAAGTGCTTAGTAGCCGTGGGTGGCTGCTGTCCTTGACTGAGTAGACACAGAAAGAATATTTCCGTCATCACGGAAGGTTCTGTTGGTTCTGGAGCAGAATGCTGCCCTAGAAGCCCCATGCCTCTGAAATTGCATTCAGCGACCTGCCATCAGAGAGTTTTGATTGTCACTCAGGGAGAGGCAATGCAACCCCAAGAGAAGTTCTCTAATTTTAATTACGCTCGAGTTAACAAACTCATTGTTCCCAGTAAAAGGATCATTACTCAACATTCATAACTCTCAGCCAGGGACTCAACAGGCTTTCACCGAACTCCACCCACTTCCTGTGGACTAGTTAAGTGAGGAATGAAGGTGGCCCTGCCTTCACATAAATATGTATATAGACAGACAAAAGAGAATGGAATGACAGGGGGTATTTGCACACAAAATATTGCTGTTCAGACTGTAGGAACCAGAAAATCTCTAGAATTTTTTTTTAATATCCATGGAAAATTGCAGACAGATTAAATAGAATGACCAGGTCACAGCAAAATTCTTTGCCATTTATATATTAATATTGTCATTGCAAACCTAAGTGTTATTGAGTTCCAAACTAAATAAAGGTTTTATGAAATGGTTTGTCTCATCCAACTTTAAAAAGATAAAACATTTACTGTCAGCCAAGCACTGTGCTCACTGCTTCATCTGCTTTTTCTTATTTGAGTTTCCTGATAATCCCCCGAACCAACCAAGGTCACCCATGCAGCTGTGGAAAGAGGGCCCTAGGAAGCAGATGAAGGCACAGGCTGTGGAGGAGGGCAGGCTGGGTTCTAGTCCCATTCTTACCACTTACTAAACTTGGGACTTGGGCGCTTACTAAGCTTCTATTCTCTCTATTCTCCCTGTCTGTAACATGGGGGATACAGACATCTATTTCATATGATTATTGTCAAGGTTGAATCAGAGAAGGCAAGGCTTAGTGTAATACTTGGCACACAGCATGTGAATAAAGGGGGCAGGGGTCATCGTTTCAATCCCTATAACAGTACACTGTGTACATATCCAACGTTCAGCAACTGCTCACGGAATAGATAGATGGATGGGAAACAGAGGCCCCATTTTCCCTCATCTGCAGAACACTTCCTGGAAGGATAGGTGGTCATCGAAGTGGAAGGACTTGAGGGAGGCCAAAACCCTCTTATTCAACCCCAGATATCTTCCCAGTGGCCATGGAAGCTGTCTTGAAGGTTTAGCTCACCCCATTTATCACTCATCCTATTTGGGCTTTCCTGGTGGCTCAGCAGTGAAGACCCTGCCTGCAGTGCAGGTAGCTGAAGGAGACACGGATTCGATCTCTGGGTCGGGACGATCCCCTGGAGGGGGGCATGGCAACCCCCTCCAGTATTCCTGCCTGGAGAATCCCATGGACAGAGGAGCCTGGCGGGCTACAAGTCAAGGGGTTGCAAAGAGTCGGACATGACTGAAGCGACTTAGCACGTTTCCCATTTAGCTAATAGTCTCTGTCAAAAGCAACGTCACTTCAGAGCTGGGGTACACTAACACTAAGGTGTTGTGTGCCTTGGTTCTGGTCCAGCTACAGAGGCTCCCATCTAAGGCAGCGCTGTGTATTCGAAAGAGCTCTGGCCTGGGAGTCAGAGGGTCTGGCCTCCAGACATGCCACCAGTGTTACTTACCATCTGGCATGACATCCCTGGGCCTCAGGGCCATGGTTTCTTATTAATTAAATGGAGGATTAGAGTAGATTTCCTGTCAGTGGTTTGATTTGTAATTCTATAAGTGTGACACTAAGCTGGTAAGTTTTTGTGGTGAGGCATGGGCAGTTTTGGGTTGGTGAGGCTCAGAGGGTGGCACTATAGGGACTATAAGGAAAGGGAACAGGGAAAGTGGAAGTCATTCAGTCATGTCTGGCTCTTTGCGACCCCATGGACTCTACAGTCCATGGAATTCTCCAGGCCAGAATACTGGAGTGGGTAGCCTTTCCCTTCTCCATGGGATCTTCCCAACCCAGGGATTGAACCCAGGTCTCTGACATTGCAGGTGGGTTTTTTACCAGCTGAGCCACAAGGGAAGCCCAAGAATACTGGAGTGGGTAGCCTATCCCTTCTCCAGCACATCTTCCTGACCCAGGAATCAATCCAGGGTCTCCTGCATTGCAGGCGGATTCTTTACCAACTGAGCTATTAGGGAAGGAACAGGGAGCAGTTATCAAATATGGTCATGGAGGGCCTGCTTATGAGGGCACTAGGGACATACCATGAAGGTGAAGAGGGATTCACAGTGATGGTTTTAAGATGATAACGTTGTCTGAGTTCAATCTGATTTGTAAATATCACTTAGGAGTTTTACTAGATGTGGAGCATCAACAAAAGATCACCCACCCTGTGGGCCTGGACTGAAGCCCCACTACTGTGATCGTCAGCCCTGGGTACTCTTATGCCATGAGGGCTTGTGTGTTATATTATGGAGAATTGCTGCAGGCCCCAAGGCATGACTGTCAACGGGGTTGCAGCCGTGGATTGCCAGGAAGCTCTGGGCCTGGAGAGACTGGCTTGGCCCACGGCAGTTAAGAATGAAGCAGCGCTTTGTGGCTGTAGGTGTTCCAGGGAGCAGGAGTGGAGGGATCCGTTGTTGAGTACCTTGCACGTGCCAGGCCCCACAGTGGATGTTTCCATACGCTGTCTCATGTAAACCTCATGGCGGCTCTGTGCGGTGGAGATTATTGCCTTTATGACACTGGTGAGAAAGAGACTCAGGGGAAAGTTGTAGAACTGAGATTTGACCATAAGAGCTCTAGACAGTCAAATCGATACTTTTCCCCCCAAGTATGGCACACAACCTCCAGGATGTCTGCAGATATTACTTGCTTGTTAGAGTTTAGTGTTCTTTGCCTACGGGCATCATGGATGAAATTATTGTTCTCACATTATTGCTATTTCCAGGCTTTTGTGTGGTACAAAAGAAAAGGTCACCACTGTGGCCTCCTCAGCACCCACCAAGGGTCTGAAGTCATTACTTAGTTGTATTTTCCAGCTGTTGGGGTTCCAGTGTAAGCTTTTCTCCTTTTTTTTACACTTGGTTGATGAGGAGTTGAGTTTTGTGCTTTCTCCTACGACTCTGAGAACTCATGTTTAGGTTTTACTGAGATTCATTTCTAGTGTTTTGAAAGGTTAACAAAAACTCTGGCAGTTCTCTGGGTTTCTCATAAGATGTGGCTGGGGCGAGGGCAGAGTGTTGTCAGTTTATTGAGCCAGACGTGTCTGCTGATTAAGGTAGACACTACAAACAGGTTCTGTAACAAGTGGCACCTTCCTGGAGGCTGGGCAGCCTGGTGGGGTCTCTGCAGGCTTGAAGTTTCCTGGGAAGTGCCTGTTAAGACAAAGAATTAGCCAGTGCTCACGTTTAGCATATTGATCCCTAGGCTGGGGAGGGAGAGGCTGCTGAGAACCCTGCATTGCCCTTGATCGATGCTGAGCGGTACCTTCATCTGCAACTGATTATCAACACAGGGCCTCTAGCTGCCCAGTGGTCTTGACATGAAAAACATGTAGGCTCTGTTTTTCATCTTAAGGGAAGGAATGTGTGCTTGCTCCAGGGGCTGTATTATTAAGAGTTTGGTGCTTCAACAGTTAAGTAAACTGAAGGAAGATGTTCTTGAAACACCATCTTTTTTAGTTTTATCATTATTTGTCCTTTGTGTCTTTGGATTTTTCATTATGAACTATGTCACACATTCAAGAGTTTGTATCATGTAGCTTAAAGCCTAATAATGAAGTAAGCCTCTCTGAATCCACTACTTACTTCTGGAATATAAGCCCTTCCCCTTTTGCATTCTCCTCCTCAGAACCACTTTTTTGAAATTTGTGTTTATCATGTCCTTGCTTTTCTTGACAGTTTTACTGCATATGATAGTTTATTAAGTAATTTTCATCTATTTAAAGTAGAGCTTTTGTATAAATAAAGTCCTGTGAACCCCATAGCAGTTATCCTGTTTATAAAGACTAGTTCTATTTTAAAATAGCTTAGAATGCCTTTGTCCCAGATGCTGTGTTGTGATGTTGCCATGAAGAAATTTGTGCATTTAATAGTCTTCACCCCTCTACCCACAATATCACGTAACTCTCCCTTTTAGTTCCATGAATGAATACATTTTACATTAGGATATTACAACAAGGAATTTATATGTCATTAAATACATTTGGGGTTTGATAAGAATCTACATTTAAGAATAGTGGGAAACTAATAAAAGACTTTTGAACCATATTCTCATCTAGTTCTGCCTTCCCATTCTGCATTCTTCTGTAGTGAGTGAGATTCTGGGGACGTGGTCCCTGCCTGATGTAATAATAATAATAATTAAAAAAATATGAGCCTGGTCATCCTTGTGATTTTCCAGGTCCAAAGGTAGGATAAGGCTCACATGCCGAGATGGATCCAGTGGCAGCTCCTAATGTGGCTTGATGCTATTGTTCTGATTCAGCACAAATATTTAGGTCCTGTTACATAATGTATCCCTTAGGAATCTTCAAGGCAAGCAATTGAGACTGACTCTGGCTGGCTTAGGGATAAAAGGAATTTCCTAAAAGATGTCAGGCATCTGGTAGAGTTGCTGTGAAATGCCAGGCACAGACTTAGAGTATGGGTGGGAGCTGGGAAGCCAGATTCACAGTCAGAGTCGTACCACAGAGCCAGGCTGGTGAGCTGGGGCTGCGGCCCTCGGTGACCATGGCACGGTGGCGTGTGTGCCCGCTGCTGGAGTTGGCCTCGGATGCTGCGGCTCAGAGCTGCTGACACTGCTGGTCTGGCGACTGGCTGCTGCCCCCTCAGCCAGCGGAACAAAGACCCCTGTTTGCCAAATCACCAAGCCCACAATTTGAAGCCCCAGGGTGTCTTGTTGCTCATGGCTAGCTTGTCACCTGTGCCGTAGTTACCAGAGAGACTAGAAAAGCAAGTATCTGGCTACTCTGACTGCTTTACTGAAGTGGCTTTGTTTCCCAGAGAGACCTGTATGGCAGGAAATTTACCATATGTAGGCAGGGGCTCAGATGCTGGGAAGCCGCTATTTGGCCACACATCATCATCTCATTTTATCCAGAGGCATGGGAAAGATCCCCTGGAGTGGCAAACCACTCCAGTATTCTTACGTGGAAAATTCCCCGGACAGAAGAGCCTGACAAGCTACAGTCCATGGGGTCCCAACAAATTGTACATGATTGAGGGCACACACACACACACACACACACACACACACACACACACACATTCCTTTGAGCCTTTCATTTTCATTTTTGCTGACATCTTTTTTCTTTTAAAACGTTTTTCATTATTCTATATTTCAAGTAGGAAAAAGATAAAGAGATAACATTTAAAATTATTTTACTTTATAGCTTTCTTGAAGTTTCTGTAAGCAACAGCCAGATGGAATATTACATTGACTCCCTACCCTTATCCCTTGAGCTCTCACACCCCCACCCCTAGAACTTGGAAATGGAGGCATGAACCTACTTTCTGAGAGTGTAGCTATAAAATAGGCCTAGACTGGATCAGGTAGAAGGAAATGAAAAGTAGTTGTTTAAGTGAGATAATAATTGCCTAAATTTCACCTTTTCCTCCCTTATTGAGTGTGTGTATGCTCAGTTCTGTCTGACTCTGTGCTATCCCATGGACTGTAGCCTGCCAGGCTCCTCCATTCATGGGATTCTCCAGGCAAGAATCCTGGAATGGGTTGCCATTTCCTACTCCAGGGGATCTGCCCAACCCAGGGATCGAACTTGTGTCTTTTACATCTACCTGCATTGACCGGTGGGTTCTTTACCACTAGCACCACCTGGGAAGCCCTCCCTCATTAGTGTAAGTAATCAAATTGTGGAATTTTAGTGTCCTGAAATTTCCATTTTAGTATATATATCTCATTGTAATTTGGAGATAGATACATGGTTAGACACTCAGAGGTAGAGCTTCATGATTACAAACAGGGTGCTAGAGTCAGGCAGGTCCAAGTGCAAATCCTCACTCAGGAGTGTGGACTTGAGTGAGTTCTTCTCTTCACGCGTAAAAGGGCGCTGATAATCCCTCCCTCTCAGTGTTGGTGTGGGGATTAAATTAATTCATATAATTTCACTTTCTTTGAAAGTGAAAAGGGGGTTGCTTTTGGACAAATGGCCCTTCATGGGATGTGTTCAAGTGAAGGTTGGTTGACTTGACCTGGGGGGTGTCATAGAGGGAGTTTCTGCAATGCGAAGTAGGCTTTCAGGGCACCTTTTAGAAGCTGATTCTTCGGTATAATAGCTCTGTAAAGAACTCAGACAAGGGTTGATGCTCTGAGCTGGGCACCTCCTGCTCTAAACAGCAAACATACCAGCCATTCAGGAAATGGCAACCAGAGTCACCACCTGACTGGGAATGACTGATTAGGACATGGTGGAAATGCGTTGGTCTGTCCAGATGGTATCAGGTCCCTGAATTTGGCAGCCACTTTTGCCACTGTCATTGCCACTCTGACCACTTGCCCTGACTTGATTTAGCCAGTGCATTGAGTAACTTCCCCAGCAACAATGACAGAAGTGAGATGCCTCTGTCATTTGCAAAGCAGTCCACAAATAGGAGGCCTTCCCACGTGGGGACTAGTAGCGATTCTCTTTGTAACTGTGGATGAGGTTTTAGCTCTCACTTGCACCTTTCAGCTGGGTATCTTTGGGCCGGAGACAACCTGTATGACTCTCCATGGTGGTCATGGTGGTAGTGATAAGCAAGCCCAGGGAGTATGATATTGGGAAGGGGGCTCAAATAAGTTGTGAAAGAGGCAGCCAAGTAGAGTAGAAGAATGCTGAAGCAGAGGTGAAAAGGTTTCATTTGTTTGCGTTTTTTTTTTTTTCTTCTTCTTAATCTTGATACCTTATATGACCAGGACACAATATGGATCATGTACTGTGTTTTGGGCTTCCCTGGTGGCTCAGATGGTAAAGAATCTGCCTGCAATGTGGGAGACCTGGGTTCAATCCCTGGGTTGGGAAGATCCCCTGGAGAAGCGAACAGTTACCCACTCTAGTATTCTTGCATGGAGAATTCCATGGACAGAGGAGCCTGGAAGGCTACAGTCCATGGGGTCACAAAAAGCTGGACCCGCCTGAGCAATTTTCACTTTCACTTTTCACTGTGCTTTGTAGACATGAAGAAAAAGAAAAGGCACACTCTTTGCTCTTGAGATGTTTGCAGACTAACTCAGCAGTTCCACCCCCCCCCCCCATCCTTTATGCCTCAGTACTTATTACATTTATTTCTAGTTCTTCCTCTTTAAATTGAGAAAGCAGAGTCAAAACCAGACACCGTGATAATGGAATTTTATGTTGTGATCTTTGATTATACTTCTCTTTCAAGCCTCAATATTTCACATTGTGAATAATAATGTTCTTTGTAGGAAAAATCCTTAATTTGAAATGTTGCAGATGGCCTTTTATCAGGAGGTAGGGACTGTCAAAATAAATAGATCTAATTATGAACCATTGTTGTGGAATGGACCGTCTTAAAGAAAAGAAGCCAACTTTCTCCAAATTAAAAAAGACCTTGCATTTTTAAAGTACCTTAGAATAATCACCTGTCTGTGGTTGATTGGCTTTCAACAAGTTATTCAGCAGACAAAGGCAGTCTGCTTTCTACTGGTACAGCTATTCTCAGAACTAAGGTTGGGGAAGTTGCTGGGACCTCACCATCGTCTCTTTACTTGAACAGGATTTGGTTTAGGAGAATCCTACTGCACTAGTACATTGAAATGGAAGTCTTGGGATTGAGTCATTTGTAAAAATGTCTGGGTTCTTATGGATCATTTTGGGAGCATTTTGTTGTTCAGTTGCCAAGTCATATCTGACTCTTCGAGACCCTGCGGACTACAGCATGCTAGGCTTCCCTGTCCCTCATCATCTCCAGTCTCCCCTATCCTTCACTATCTACTGGAGTTTACCCAAGTTCATGTCCTTTGAATCGATGATGCCATCCAACCATCTCATCCTCTGTCACCCTCTTCTTCTTCTGCCTTCAATCTTTCCTAGTATCAGGGCCTTTTCCAAAGAGTAAGCTGTTTGCATCTGGTGGTCAAAGTACTGGAGCTTCAGCTTCAGCATCAGCCCTTCCAAATAGTGCTCAGGGTTGATTTCCTTTAAGATTGACTGGTTTGATGTCCTTACTTTGCATGGGACTCTCAGGAGTCAACCCTGGGTTTTGGATTTCCCCTGAAGATAAGGATGTGAAAGAGTTGATATTTCTCAGCAGGAGTTCTTGGTTTGGTGAACTGGTTTTGCTTTTGACAAAATATTTGACTCAAAACAGATCATAGAATCCCCCAGGTCCATGGATATCATGCACCCTGCCAAAGTCAAGTCCTTGCTGCTGCTCCGGTCTCAAAGAAAGAACTTAAACATTTGTGAATAGACAATTTAGGCACTGTAATCTTGTAACTAGTGACTGGAAGTATTTACTTCATTTGTAGTTAGTGGTTACTTGAGTTTGCCAAGGAAACTTTAGAGGATAACAGATTTGAATTGATATAAAGATGACAGAATAAAAATCTAGATGATGAAAATTTTATCTTTTATTCAGTTTAGCTCCTAAAACTGCAATAAATAAGAGATTATATTAGTTGAAAACATACAAAAATTTAGAAAATTGAGACATATCTGTAGATAATAACCCTCTCAGGGAAACATTTATGAATTTTCTTTTTAAACATATGAATTAGTTCCCTAACAGAGTTAAGTCAATATTTTACTGTGAAGCTTTTTTTCCCCACCAGAATCTGTGGTAAATTGGTAAAGAAAAATGGACTAGCCATTTCTTACTACAAGAGTTTTTTGGTTGCTTTGGCCATCTGAGTATTTAGTGAGTGACTAAAGTGGAAACAGGACTTCCCAGGTATCAATAGAGGTAAAGAATCCACCTGCCAATGCAGGTTAGATGTAACAGACGCAGGTTTGATTCCTGGGTCGGGAAGATCCCTTGGAGGAGGGCACAGTGACCCACTCCAGTATTCTTGCCTGGAAGAATCCAGTGGACAGAGGAGCCTGGCAGGCTTCAGTCCATCAGGTCACAGAGAGTTGGACATGACTGAAGTGACTTAGCATACAGAGTGGAAGCAGTTTGAAATGTTACCCTTACCATATTAGCTTTGGGTAAATCCAGAGATTTTTGCTGTGTTTGGCAAAAATAATTATTCTGAAATAATTGTTGTGCTGAAATTTTCTGTTGCCAGCAAAAATTCACATTGCCAAGTCCTCTTTGCCTTTATATTCTAAATCCAAGATTATTTCAAGGGAAATTCAATACAAACATGTCTTATACCTTTAACTTCTTGATCCAATTAGCAGTTCTTTCTAATTGCAGTGGGGTCTTTTTAAAAAATCTTACAGCTTGAAGGGGAGAATAAATGGAACAGAAGTACAATGCTCAAAGACTCTCAGCTTAGAAAAGACTTTCTCCCCTCTTGGCAAATCAGGCAGCATGGAATCATCAAGGGCCCAGCTCCCATGGTCTTTTTATGAAGTTGTTTCAATGTGTGAAACATCCACCCCATGAAGGTTTAAGTTGGTTGTAGCTTGAGCCCCACAGAATCAGGTTCTGGGATTTATACAAGCCCTTGATTTATTGGAACACATCTACTGGTGTGAAATTCACTGACTCCTGTGATATGAGCTCGCATCTGGGCAAGACCCACCAGAGGCCAGAAAGTTCACAGTCAGATCTCTGTCCCTGAGAACATTTATCAGCTTCTATGAAATCCTCACCTGGCTCCATAAAAGCAATAGTTGCAACTACCTTAGGGGAAGTACCCAGTTAAATGTGTTTCAGGTTGGCCGTTCTTTTCCGTGAATATGAAGTTCAGAGTCTTCCCTGTAGTATCCTTCTAAGGTGAAATTGAGGAAGGAATAATTGATCATGAGTGTCATACTTGAAAGCACAAGTGGGAGGCTGGTGCTCCCCATTTTAAAAAGTTGCTTTACAAGGTGAAAAGACAACCTTCAGAATGGGAGAAAATAATAGCAAATGAAGCAATGGACAAAGAATTAATCTCAAAAATATACAAGCAACTCCTGCAGCTCAATTCCAGAAAAATAAAAGACCCAATCAAGAAGTGGGCCAAAGAACTAAACAGACATTTCTCCAAAGAAGACATACAGATGGCTAACAAACACATGAAAAGATGCTCAACATCACTCATTATCAGAGAAATGCAAATCAAAACCACAATGAGGTACCATTTCATGCCAGTCAGGATGGCTGCTATCCAAAAGTCTACAAGCAATAAATGCTGGAGAGGGTGTGGAGAAAAGGGAAGCCTCTTACACTGTTGGTGGGAATGCAAACTAGTCCAGCCACTATGGAGAACAGTGTGGAGATTCCTTAAAAAACTGGAAACAGACCTGCCATATGACCCAGCAATCCCACTCCTGGGCATACACACCGAGGAAACCAGATCTGAAAGAGACACGTGTACCCCAATGTTCATCGCAGCACTATTTATAATAGCCAGGACATGGGAGCAAGCTAAATGTCCATCTGCAGGCGAATGGATAAGAGAGCTGTGGTACATATATACAATGGGATATTACTCAGCCATTAAAAAGAATACATTTGAATCAGTTCTGATGAGGTGGATGAAACTGGAGCCTATTATACAGAGTGAAGTAAGTCAGAAAGAAAAACACCAATACAGTATACTAACGCATATATATGGAATTTAGAAAGATGGTAACGATAACCCTATATGCAAGACAGCAAGAGAGACACAGATGTATTGAACAGTCTTTTGGACTCTGTGGGAGAGGGTGAGGGTGGGATGATATGGGAGAATGGCATTGAAACATGTATATTATCATATGTGAAACGAATCACCAGTCCAGGTTTGGTGCATGATACAGGATGCTCGGGGTTGGTGCACTGGGATGACCCAGAGGGATGGGACGGGGAGGGAGGTGGGAGGGGGGTTCAGGATGGGGACACATGTACACCCATGGTGGATTCAAGTCAATGTATGGCAAAACCAATACAATTTTGTAAAGTAAAATAAATAAATAAATTTTTTAAAAAAGTTGCTTTAAACTTCTTTCAGTGACTTTCTAGGAGACAGGCAAAGGCATTTCCCTTGATGTTGGGAAACTGTAGGTGGGATTAATCTCTTGATCAGTCACTCAGTCCTGTCTCACTCTTGGTGACCCCATGGATGGCAGCACACCAGGCTTCCCTGTCCTTCACCATCTCCCAGACTTTGCTCAAACTCATGTCTAATGAGTCGGTGATGCCATCAAACCATCTCGTCCTCTGTCGTCCCCTTCTCCTCCTGCCTTCAATCTTTCTCAGCATCAGGGTCTTTTCTAATGAGTCAGCTATTCCCATCAGGCGGCCAAAGTATTGGAGTTTCAGCTTCAGCATCAGTCCTTCCAATGAATATTCAGGATTGATTTCTTTAGGATTGACTGGTTTGAACTCTTGGCAGTCCAGAGGACTCTCAAGAGTCTTCTCCAACACCATAGTTCAAAAACATCAGTTCTTGGGTGCTCAGCCTTCTTTATGGTCTAACTTTCACATCTTTATGTGACTACTGGAAAAACCAGACTTTTGACTAGATGGACATTTGCAGCAAAGTAATGTCTCTGCTTGTTAATATGCTCTCTGGGTTTGTCATAGCTTTTCTTCCAAGGAGCAAGCGTCTTTTACTTTCATGGCTTCAGTCACCATCTGCAGAAGATTTTGGAGCCCAAGAAAATGAAGTCTGTCAGTTTCCATTGTTTCCCCATCTATTTGACGTGATGGGACTGGATGCCATGCTCTTCGTTTTTTGAATATTGAATTTTAAGCCAACTTTTTCACTCTCCTCTTTCACTTTCATCAAGAGGCTCTTTAGTTCCTCTTCACTTTCTGCCATAAAGGTGGTATCATCTGCATATCTGAGGTTATTGATATTTTTCCCAGCAATCTTGATTCTGGCTTGTGTTTCATCCAATCCAGCATTTTGCATGATGTTCTCTGCATACAGGTTAAATAAGCAGGGTGACAATATACAGCCTTGACGTACTCCTGTCCCAATTTGGAACCAGTCTGTTGTTCCATGTCCAGTTGTAACTGTTGCTTCCTGACCTGCATACAGGTTTCTCAGGAGGCAGGTAGGGTGGTCTGATATTCCTATCTCTTGAAGAATTTTCCACAGTTTATTGTGATCCACACAGTCTAAGGCTTTAGTATAGTCAATAAAGCAGAAATAGATGTTTTTCCTGGAATTCTCTTGCTTTTTCTATGATCCAGTGGATGTTGGTAATTTGATCTCTGGTTCCTCTGCCTTTTCTAAATCCAGCTTGAATATCTGGAAGTTCTTGGTTCACATACTGTTGAAGCTTAGCTTGGAGAAGTTTGAGCATGTCTTTGCTAGCATGTGAAATGAGTGCGACTGTGTAGTAGTTTGAACATTCTTTGACATTGTCCTTCTTTGGGACTGGAATGAAAACTGACCTTTTCCAGTCCTGTGGCCACTGCTGAGTTTACCAAATTTGCTGGCATATTGTGTGTAGGAGTTTTACAGCGTCATCTTTTAGGATTTGAAATAGCTCAGCTGCAATTCCATCACCTCCACTGGCTTTGTTCATAGTGATGCTTCCTAAGGCCCACTTGACTTCGCATTCCAGGATGTCTGGCTCCAGGTGAGTGATCACACCATCGTGGTTATCTGTGTCATTAAGCTCTTTTTTGTATAGTTCTTTTGTGTATTATTGCCACCTCTTTTTGTTTTTTTATAGTTTAATGTATTTTAATAGCAAACTTACAGGAATAGCACAGAACGCAGACAACATTAAAAACATGTACTTGCATGTAGGACAACTCAGTTAGAGAAGTATAGTGAATGGACAGAATATACTGTATAATAAAAATTCTGCAAACACCATTTAGTTGCAGTCATTAAGAAATTTAGTTGTTTTTAACAAATCCAAATGCTGGTATTTTCCAGAAAAATTTAACAGGTTTATTTATAATTGTTATAAAGTTGAACTGCTGAAAAACTTGTTCACGGAAACAGTTTGACTTGCATTAATGCTTTATGTCCCTGCATTTATATTAAAAATTGACACACAAATGAAAATGGAAGAACTCACAATACTGGATTTCTGTCCCCTATTTTTCCACATGCAATCATATGTACCTTTTGACCCCATGGGAAAAAAAAATCTAACATTCAGAACTACCAATAACAGGAAAAAGAGACTTTTTTTTTAAAAAAAGACTGAAATGTTCCCATCATAGTGAATTTTTAAGCACGTCCTCCACACATGTAGCATGCTAGCTGGATGTCTTTTGGCTGAATTGTTACATGTTTGGCATGGATGACACACAGGTTGGTTAGTGTCTTCAAAAAGCCAACCAGATAGGCCTCACTTGCCTCCTGCAAAGCACCAGCAGCTGCACTCTGGAAGTGCAGATCTGTTGTGAAGTCCCGAGCAGTTTCTCGCACCGGACGCTGGAAGGAAGTTTGCGAATCAGAAGTTCAGTGGACTTCTGATGACGTCTAATTTCACAGAGTGCCACAGTACCAGGCCTGTAACGATGAGGTGTCTTCACCCCTCCAGTAGAAGGCGCACTCTTGCCAGTGGCTTTTGTAGCAAGTTGCTTCCTTGGTGCTTTACTACTGGTTGGTTTGCGGGCAGTCTGCTTTGTATGTACCGTGGTATAGAGACCTCCTGACTTACCCCCTTCTCCTTCTGCTGGAGCTCGGCGAGCTAGAGGCGGCGCTGGCGTTGGAGAGCAATGGTGGCGTGGTGGTGGCTGCGAACACCTTGCCACCTCTTCTTAATACCTTCTGCTTCTGTTAGGTCCATACTATTTCTGTCCTTTATTGTACCCAAATTTGCATGAAATGTTCCCTTGGTATCTCTGATTTTCTTTAAGAGATCTCTAGTCTTTTCCATTCTATTGTTTTCCCCTATTTCTTTGCATTGTTCATTTAGGAAGGGTTTCTTATGTCTCCTTGATATTCTTTGGAATGCTGCATTCAGCTGGGTATATCTTTCCTTTTGTCCTTTGCCTTTTACTTCTCCTTTTCTCAGCTATTTGTAAGACCTCCTCAGATAACCATTTTGCCTTTTTGCATTTCTTTATTTGGGGGATGGTTTTGATCACCGCCTCCTGTACAATGTTACAAACCTCTGTCCATAGTTCTTTAGGCATTCTGTCTATCAGATCTAATCCCTTGAATCTGTTTGTCACTTCCACTGTATAATTGTAACGAATTTGATTTAGGTTATACCTGAATGGTCTAGTGGTTTTCCCTACATTCTTCAATTTCAGTCTGAATTTTGCAATAAGGAGTTCATGATCTGAGCCACAGTCAGCTCCCAGACTTGTTTTTTCTGACTGTATAGAGTTTCTCCATCTTCACCTGCAAAGAATATAATCAATCTGATTTTGATATTGACAGTCTGATGTTGTCCATGTGTAAAGTCATCTCTTGTCCTGTTGGAAGAGGGTGTTTGTTATGACCAGTGTGTTCTCTTAGCAAAACTCTGTTAGCCTTTGCCCTGCTTCACTTTGTACTCAGAACCTTCAAATAGGAAAAACCAAATTCTTACTCACATTTGGATTGTCTGTACAATATTGTCATCATAATCCAGGTAAAGGTTATGCCAGACTTGTCCTATGAGTAGCACGGTCTATTTCAGTTCTGATTTGTCCAAAGTATGTAAGTGATAATTCACATCATTCCTTTCAGGGAGCAAAACAATCAAAACCACCATCAGTACAGACTCGGGGTATCCTTGGTGCTAGAGATGTCTATCATAATAATGATTACTTACATCGAGTGGAGTTTGACATTTATAGAACTTTTATAAACATTACCACATTTCATCTTCATAATAGCCCTGTCAGGAGGTTTTGTTATTTCCATTTTTCTGTTGAGAAAAGGGAGTCTCAGTGATGGTAACTGAGTTGGTAAGTTTCAGAAAGGGTCTTCAGTGGATGTCTTCTGCCTCTAAGTCTGGGGAAGTTTATACTGTACCTCAATAAGGATTTATGACAGGAGCAAATGTAAGGGCTCAGTATGGATCTGGATAAGAAACATCACAGCTATGAAAGTGATGGGAGAGGTCTGGTCATTTCTTAGATCCTTCCAGAGGATGATGTGGTGGGAAGAGAGAATGGCCATCAAAGAGTTCCACATCCTCATCTCAGAGGTCTAGGAATATGTTAGGTTGCTGGAGAAAGGGAAATTAATGTTGTAGATGGATTTAAGGTTGCTAATCAGATGACCTTAAAATAGGGAAATTGTTTTGGATTATCTGCATGGGTCTCACATAAGGAGGGAGGCAGAAAAAGAGAGTCAGAGGGAGATGTAACTAAGGAAGAAGAGCCAGAGCCATGTGACATTGCCAGCTTTGAAAATTCAGGAAGGGGACACACAGCCTTCCTGGGGTTGGAGATGACCTTTAGAATCTGAAAAATGCATGGAAACAAATCTTGCTCTAAAACTTCCTGAAAGGGACAGAGCCAGGCCACACCTTACGTTAGCCCACTCAGTCCCATGTTGAACTTCTGACCTACAAAACCATAAGACAATGAAGTTTTGCTGCCTTGTGCCAGGAAGTCTGCGGTAATTTGTTACAGCAGGAGTGGAAAACTAACGGCAGGTGGATGGCTGTTAGAACTGGATCTGTAACTCTTTTCAAAGTAGGCAGTGCAACCAGGAACCTGTGTTATCACCATTTGAGGAGAGTTACAGGTTGGATCGATAGTTCATTCAATTATTTATTAATAAATATGTCTGGCACATCTGCTTGATGCCAGGTACTATTCCAGCACCAGCAATAAACAAGACATAAAAAAATCCTGTCTTCATGAAAGTATCATTGTATTATAGAAGGGGAGACAGGCAGTAAATAAGTAAAATACATCATATACTCTATAGTGAGAAGAAAAGTATAAGGAGAGGATGAGAGGAAGTGGTGTGTGTACAGTGGTTTGTAAACTTTAGATGGGGCTTCCAAGAGCAGGTTCACTGAGAAAGTGAAATATAAATAAAGACCTGAAGACTTACGTCAGGAAGAGGAGACAAGCCACAGAGCTTTCTGGAGAAGAGAGACCAGAATAAAGAAAATGAATGCAAAGGCTCTGAAGACAGGAGGGGTCCTGACATGCTGATGGATCAGAGAGAGTGGGTTGGTGAAAGCATGGTTGAAACTTCTGGTGTTTCATTTAGCGTCTCCTTAACAGTGGTTTGCAAGCTGCTTGTCTTTGCATGGGGTAGGGGCATGTTCATTTGACCATATCAGTTTATTCAAAAGCAAACATTGTTTTAAAAATAAGATAAATATTAAATTGGTTTATAAATGAGACTGTTAATTAAACCCCAGGTACTGCACATAATTTCACATTCTGTGACCAATAAAAGTTGCTGGAGAATAAAAAAAAAAAGACTAAAAGACTTCTGGAGTGCTTGGTTGATTTGAATAGTGGCTTATAGCTTCATCAAGCCTGGAGTTGGAACTTTTTCTCCTCAGCTGGTGGCCTTTTTTTTTTTTTATCACCTCTACTGCAGAGCGAAAGCAGACCATTTCCAAAAGTCTGCCCGAGGCAGCCTAAAGCAGATAGTATCAGAGAATTTTTCAGTGCTGATAACCAATTTTATGGATCAGTCATTTGACTTAATGAAGAGAATGGGGGAAAGTGATGCAAATGATGTAAGTACCGGTTGGCATTTCCTTGAAAATCTTAATAACTCTTGCTTTTCAAAGAGTTATGTGGTTGGGTAGTGCCTGTAAACAGGCTGACTTGGGAGTGCTTTCAACCCAGTCAACGATTCACAGAGTGATGCTGGGAAAGGTCAGTCTCTTTTTTCTCTCATCACATTGCTCATATCTAATAGAAATCTCTCAGAGGAGAACAGCATTGAAACATGTATATTATCAAGGGTGAAACAGATCGCCAGTCCAGGTTGGATGCATGAGACAAATGCTCAGGGGCTGGTGCACTGGGATGACCCAGAGGGATGGGATGGGGAGGGGGGCTCAGGATGGGGAACACATGTAAATCCATGGCTGATTCATGTCAGTGTATGGCAAAACCACTACAATACTGTAAAGTAATTAGGCTCCAACTTATAAAAATAAATGGGAAAAAAAAAAAGAAATCTCTCAGAGGAACTTTTATCCCTCTGTCTTCAGACAGAACCCACAGTCATTATCCCCCTAAAGCCATTGTGCAGCATTTCTTTAAAGGAATAGGCTACATAGAGTGCTTCAGGTGATCCTTGCAATGGAGGGGTGAACCCTGGCAGTGAAGAAGTCGCCAAGGGTGACCACGGAGGAGCAGACCACCTCCCCCCTGTAGTAGTAGGTTGAGGCGGTAGTAGGTTGAGTTGCCTACAGACTCATCCTGGCAAGAGGGACATGTAAGAAGTGTCAGACCTTGGTCTCTCACACAGCCAAGATCTGTGGTGGAGCAAACTACAGGAAGAGCAAAGACGACCCTAGAGGTATGCGGCAGTCTAAAATCATGGTCTCAAAATTCTTTGATGCTCTTCCTGTCAAGAAGTAAGGTCTGCACTTCCTCTCTGTGAACCTTCTCATGATGGTTCGACCAACAGGATGGAGCAGAGGGACACTGTGTCTGACTCTGAGTGCAGGCCTTAAGAAATGGTATGGTTTCCACTTACAGTCTGTTGAGGCAGTTGCCATGCTGTGGGGGAAGCTAAGCCTCCCGCACGCAGGCCCACGTGGAGAGGAACCACAGCCAGCCACGTGGAGCGCCGGCTGGGTCACCCCAGTTGGCATTTCATGGACCAGAGGGCTGTGCCTGCTGAGCCCTGCTCAGATTGTGAGAAAATGAAATACATATTATTATTTTAACCTACTTACTTCTGGGGTAGCTTGTTGTACATGTAAAATTGCAACAAAGGTACATTTTAGGAGATGGGAAAGAGAAATGTCAGGTATCATACAGGATTGTTTTGCTTTTTCAAGTATATTTAATAAGAAGCATATGATTAAAATCTTTGTTAGCCATTCTGGGATTATTGACTCTTTCCTCAGAAAAATGCACATATATTAACCATTTAGATACAGTTTCAGGAGTCTCAGGCCCTCCTATGTTTTTCCACAGGCATATAGACCTCAGCTAGAGCGTCTCTCCACTGCTATTTGTTATAAAGTGGAATTTGGCATAAGCATAGGGGAGGATGAGGGAAAGGACACCGAACTTTGTTATTAGACTTGTGTTTTATTCTAGCCCTTTCATTGTCTTGCTCCTTATCGGAGGGTAAAGTGCAAAACCTCTGTACTGCAATTTCTTGGATGGTAAATTGTTGGTTCAAGTCCTGTCCTTTATTTTTTCAAAGGAATGCTGAGATTAAAAAAAAAAGAAAGTGAATGCTTAGGAAAGTTGTAATTTGCCCCTCAGAGGTACTTAAGGAGTATATGTTGAGTTAATTGCTAGCTTCTGTTATCCAATGGGGATTGCTTGATTGGGAGGCCCAAACCTTTAAGGGCAAGATATTGCTCATAAAACAACTCTGAGACATGGACACCAGGCAAAGAAAATCAAGGAGTATAGGAATGAAAAGGGGAATTAAGTACAGCGTGACCTTTCATGCTGTTCTCCTTGGTTCCATAGTCAGTGGAGAGAAACTAGGAGAAACAGTAGCCTGCAAAGATTGGTATCAGTTTACACCAAAGCAAAACTCTGCTCACCAGCACAAGGACTTGGAAGCAGTATACACAGAGATCTCACAAAATATAAAAACACAGAAACTGCCTTCAGCATTGGCGTCACTGGGTAGAAAGTCTATTTACATTGGTTCTTATGAGGTCAGCAAAACATTTTGAATAGCAACTCTTTGGCTGCCTACAGTGAATCTGGAATTATGAAATAAAATATAAACAGCTGACCTGACTTCTGAGCAGGTTGTTCCAAAATTTCTTCTTTGTTTTCTCTTGCAACAGATTGCACTGTTACTATATTTGTAGATTTCTGTCACCTCAGATGAAAGGATCCTGATGTTGGTTAGGGTAAACCCAAAACACAGGTGATGGAAGGGAACACCCAATGTTATAGCCTCCAACAAGGAAGATCCACTGTGGTTGTTTTCCTTTCCATTGTGTAACCATAAGAATAGGGAGGGGCAGGGGAAGAAAAAGCTGAAATCACGTCCACATGGATTGAAGGCAATTTAGTTTCCATCAGATGCAGTAACATTGATCAGTGAATTGCAAAATCTTGAACAACAGTTGCCAAGTACAAACTGTGTCACAGAATCCAGTTCAAAGGTATCTGCAGTTTGTTTAGTTTTCACATCAATGTCAGTTCAGTTCAGTTTAGTTCAGTTGCTCAGTCGTGTCCGACTCTTTGCCACCCCATGAATCGCAGCACGCCAGGCCTCCCTGTCCATCACCAACTCCCAAAGTTTACTCAAATTCATGTCCATCGAGTCGGTGATGCCATCCAGCCATCTCATCCTCTGTCGTCCCCTTCTCCTCCTGCCCCCAATCCCTCCCAGCATCAGGGTCTTTTCCAATGAGTCAGCTCTTTGCATGAGGTGGCCAAAATACTGGAGTTTCAGCTTCAGTGTCAGTCCTTCCAATGAACACCCAGGACTGATCTCCTTTAGGATGGAATGAATGGATCTCCTTGCAGTCCAAGGGACTCTCAAGAGTCTTCTCCAACACCACAGTTCAAATGCATCAATTTTTCGGCACTCAGCTTTCTTCACAGTCCAACTCTCACATCCATACATGACCACTGGAAAAACCATAGCCTTGACTAGACGGACATTTGTTGGCAAAGTAATGTCTCTGCTTTTTAATATGCTATCTAGGTTGGTCATAAATTTCCTTTCAAGGAGTAAGTGTCTTTTAATTTCACGGCTGCAGTCACCATCTGTAGTGATTTTGGAGCTCCGAAAAATTAAGTCAGCCACTGTTTCCACTGTTTCCCCATCTATTTGCCATGAAGTGATGGGACTAGATGCCATGATCTTAGTTTTCTGAATGTTGAGCTTTAAGCCAACTTTTTCACTCTTCTCTTTCACTTTCATCAAGAGGCTTTTTAGTTCCTCTTCACTTTCTGCCGTAAGGGTGGTGTCATCTGCATATCTGAGGTTATTGATATTTCTCCCGGCAATCATGATTCCAGCTTGTGCTTCTTCCAGCCCAGCGTTTCTCATGATGTACTCTGCATATAAGTTAAACAAACAGGGTGACAATATACAGCCTTGACGTACTCCTTTTCCTATTTGGAACCAGTCTGTTGTTCCATGTTCAGTTCTAACTGTTGTTTCCTGACCTGCATATAGGTTTCTCAAGAGGCAGGTCAGGTGGTCTGGTATGCCAATCTCTTTCAGTATTTTCCACAGTTTATTGTGATCCACACAGTCAAAGGCTTTGGCATAGTCAATAAAGCATAAATAGACATTTTTCTGGAACTCTCTTGCTTTTTCAATGATCCAGCAGATGTTGGCAATTTTATCTCTAATTCCTCTGCCTTTTCTAAATCCAGCTTGAACATCTGGAAGTTCACAGTTCACATATTGCTGAAGCCTGGCTTGGAGAAATTTTGAGCATTACTTTATTAGCATGTAAGATGAGTGCAATTGTGCGGTAGTTGGAACATTCTTTGGGATTGCCTTTCTTTGAATTGAATGAAAACTGACCTTTTCCAGTCCTGTGGCCACTGCTGAGTTTTCCAAGTTTGCTGGTATATTGAGTGTAGCACTTTCACAGCGTCATCTTTCAGGATTTGAAAGAGCTCAAGTGGAATTCCATCACCTCCACTAGCTTTGTTTGTAGTTATGCTTTCTAAGGCCCACTTGATTTCACATTCCGGGATGTCTGGCCCTAGGTGAGTGATCACACCATCATGATTATCTGGGTTGTGAAGATCTTTTTTGTACAGTTCTTCTGTGTATTCTTGCCACCTCTTCTTAATATCTTGTACTTCTTTTAGGTCCATACCATTTCTGTCCTTTATAGAGCCCATCTTTGCATGAAATGTTCCCTTGCTATCTCTAATTTTCTTGAAGATATCTCTAGTCTTTCCCATTCTGTTATTTTCCTCTATTTCTTTGCATTGATCCCTGAGGAAGGCTTTCTTATCTCTCCTTGCTATTCTTTGGAACTCTGTTTTCAAGTGGGAATATCTTTCCTTTTCTCTTTTGTTTTTCGTTTCTCTTCTTTACACAGCTATTTGTAAGGCCTCCTCAGGCACCCATTTTGCCTTTTTGCATTTCTTTTCCATGGGGATGGTCTTGATCCCTGTCTCCTGTACAATGTCATGAATTTCCATCCATAGTTCATCAGGCACTCTGTCTATCAGATCTAGTCCCTTAAATCTATTTCTCACTCCCACTGTATAGTCATAAGGGATTTGATTTAGGTCATACCTGAATGGTCTAGTGGTTTTCCCTGCTTTCTTCCATTTAAGTCTGAATTTGGCAATAAGGAGTTCACGATCCAAGCCACAGTCAGCTTCCAGTCTTGTTTTTGCTGCATGTATAGGGCTTCTCCATCTTTGGCTGCAAAGAATATAATCAGTCTGATTTCGGTTTTGACCATCTGGTGATGTCCATGTGTAGAGTCTTCTCTTGTGTTGTTGGAGGAGGGTGTTTGCTATGACCAGTGTGTTCTCTTGACAAAACTCTATTAGCCTTTGCCCTGATCCATTCCGTACTCCAAGGCCAAATTTGCCTGTTACTCCAGGTGTTTCTTGACTTCCTGCTTTTGCATTCTAGTCTTCTATAATAAAAAGGGCATCTTTTTTGGGCGTTAGTTCTAAAAGGTCTTGTAGGTCTTCATAGAACCGTTCAACTTCAGCTTCTTCAGCACTACTGGTTGGGGCATTGGCTTGGATTACCGTGATATTGAATGGTTTGCCTTGGAAACGAACAGAGATCATTCTGTCATTTTTGAGATTACATCCAAGTACTGCATTTCGGACTCTTTTGTGACCATGATGGCTACTCCACTTCTTCTAAGGGATTCCTGCCCACAGTAGTAGATATTACGGTCATCTGAGTTAAATTCAGCCATTCCTCTCCATCTTAGTTCACTGATTCCTAGAATGTTGACATTCACTCTTGTTATCTCCTGTTTGACCACTTCCAATTTACCTTGATTCATGGACCTAACATTCCAGGTTCCTATGCAATATTGCTCTTTACAGCATCGGACCTTGCTTCTATCACCAGTCACATCCACAACTGGGTATTGTTTTTGCTTTGCCTCCATTTCTTCATTCTTTATGGAGTTATTTCTCCACAGATCTCCAGTAGCATATTGGGCACCTACCGACCTGGGGAGTTCCTCTTTCAGTATCCTATCACTTTGCCTTTTCATACTCTTCATGGGGTTCTCAAGGCAAGAATACTGAAGTGGTTTGCCAGTCCCTTCTCCAGTGGACCACATTCTGTCAGACTCTCCACCATGACACGACCGTCTTGGGTGGACCCACACGGCATGGCTTAGTTTCATTGAGTTAGACACGACTGTAGTCCTGTGATCAGATTGGCTAGTTTTCTGTGATTATGGTTTTAGTGTGTCTGCCCTCTGATGCCCTCTCGCAACACCTACCATCTTACCTAGGTTTCTCTTACCTTGGATGTGGGGTATCTCTTCATAGCTGCTCCAGCAAAGCGCAGCCACTGCTCCTTACCTTGGACGAGGGGTATCCCCTGACGGCTGCCCCTCCTGACCTTGAATGTGGAGTAGTTCATCTCGGCCCTCCTGTGCCCGTGCAGCCGCCACTGGGCAGAGTCAATCAGGGCTGAACTAAAATGACCCTTGGAAATAGTTTATCACCTCTTCTTTTTAGCAACTCATATCTTAAAAAAAAAAAAACCTACCCCAAAATGTGAATTTAATCCTTATTCAGGTTTGGGCACGTTTGCATGTAATAATTGCTTACGGTGAGTCAGTCCAGTGAAAGTTAAGGGGAAGACTACCCCTACTCCACACTGCATTGGTTTTCTGCACATCAGCATTGAAGGGGGCAGAAGTCTTCTGCAGAGACAGTTCAGCTGGGGCACAGAGGCAGGTGACCTTGAGGGGCCGGTAAAGTAGGTCTTAGGAGGTGATTATATCACTTATTTCTTCCTTCTGTGTGCAGGCATGCTAAATCGCTTCAGTCATGTCCAACTCTGTGCGACCCTATGGACTGCAGCATGCTAGGCTCCTCTGTCTATGGGATTCTCCAGGCAAGAATACTAGAGTGGGTTGCCATGCCCTCCTCTAGGGAATCTTCCCAACTCAGGGATTGAACTCATGTCTCTTACATCTACCTGCATTGGCAGGTGGGTTCTTTACCACCAGTGCCACCTGGGAAGCCCTTCTTCCTTCTAGGGGTATCTAATTATAAAGACAGGCTCAGTGTAAAGCCCACTCACCGTCAGACACTTGAAAGTGCCTGAGTGTGAAAAGTTGAAATGTACTCACAAAATACCCATGAGTGAACATGTAGAAGATTTTTTCTCAGGGGCTCCCTGTCAGAGTCTCTCAAGTACTGTTTCCCTTGAAGGAAATCAGTGCCAATAAACAGACACTTAAAGAAAGAAGCTGAGGCAGAGTAAACCATATTGATTTATAGCCCATATATAAGGAAAAATTAGAAGATGATTGCTTCTTGGCAGGAAAGCTATGACAAGCCTAGACAGTATATTAAGAAGCAAGGTCATTACGTTGCTGATAAAGGTCTGTATAGTCAAGGCTATGGTCTTTCCAGTAGTCAGGTACGGATGTAAGAGTTGTACCATAAAGAAGGCAGAGCGCTGAAAAATTGATGCTTTCACTCTGGTGCTGGAGAAAACTCTTGAGAGTTCCCTTGGACAGCAAGGAGATCAAACCAGTCAATCCTAAAGGAAATCAACCCTAAATACTCATTGGAAGGACTGATGCTGAAGTTGAAGCTCCAATACTTTGGCCACCTGATGTGAAGAGCCGATTCATTGGAAAAGACCCTGATGCTGGAAAAGATTGAAGGCAGAGGAGAAGAGGGTGACAGAGGATGAGAAGGTTGGATGGCATCACCGATTCAATGGACATGAACTTGGGCAAACTCCAGGAGATAGTGAGGGACAGGGGAGGCTGGCATGCTACAGTCCATGGGGTCACAAAGAGTCAGACATGACTTGGCGACTGAGCAACAACAAAGGAAAAATATCCCTACCTAGCAATTTTTTAAGAAAAGCATGCACTAAAGGGAAAATTGCTATTTCCCCCCACCCCCCACCCCCAGTTCTTTCTTATGCTCTGTTTTGTTTGCCGTGTTAATTGGAGATTTACGTTATTTATTCTGTATGATATCCAGACCTTTTAGGAATTATTTGGTATTTTTCCAGTTGGTCCTCCTTCCTGGCCTTGGGCGTGGCGCTGGAACAGCAGAGAGAAATCAAGCATAGTCCCTACTTGTCAGGAGTTCACACTCCAGCCAGTTGGCCTAAACACAACCAGCAACTACCATACGGTTTGATGAGGGAGGCAGTTTGACAAGGCATGGCAGTGGCACTCTGGTGCAAGTGTTTGACTTGGGGGCAGGACGTTGAGGGGAATCTTGAGATCTTGAGATGGGGAGGGATATGTGAGCTGTATTCTGTCAAAAAGTGGCGGTATTTCAGATGGAGGGGAAGAGGCTTGGGAGGTAGAGGTGGCCCTTCTGGGAAGAGGGACTAGTTAGTCCAAAACACAGAGGTGGCAGTGGTCTTGTGTGTTTTGGGAACCTTTGGGAGGTTGGTAAGGCTGGAGCATGTGGGTGTTAGACCGGGAAGCCTGGGAAATGACGAAGAAGAAAGAAGGAGACGAGCATGGAATGTCTGGTAGGCGGTGCGGAGGCACCTGGAGTCTTTCTAAAGCCTCTGGAAGCCTCCCAAGGATTTCTCAGAGTCCCTCGGCAGCCATGGTTCCCACACAAGCCAACAGTGACTGGAAGTTTGCTAGACTCCAAGGAGGCAGGCCCAACGAGGGGCAGTTAACCCCCTTGGTAGCTGCCCTGAGACAATGATGGAAAAATGTCCCAGCTTCCTGGCTCCTGAGTGGGGCAAAACTGCAGTTCATCCTCGGGTGTGCTGGAGGCCCCCACTGTGTGGAGCCCCACTGCTCACAGCAGTGATCTGGTCATTTTCACACCAGTATTTCTTCTCACCCCTGCCGTTCTGCCACTCCCCTTACACTTGCTCCCTGGGGTCTCTTCTTCAATAATATTTGCACTTAAAGTCTTAGCTGAATCTGTTTCTTGTGGAACCCAACCTAAACCAGTTTTTTTGGGAGATAGGGAGAGATACGGTCATGCAGGTAGACTCTACATGGTTTTCATGAGCATGAAGGTAAGAGGGGGAGGATTCAAGAGCAATTTAGAAAGTACAATTTGTAGAAATTACAGCTTTGCTGGATGTGTCGTGAGAAGAAGGGAAGGAGTCTCAGGTGACTCATGGTTTGGGCTTGTGAACTGGGGGACTCTGTTAAGCAAGATAAGGACTACAGACTGGGAAATAGAATTTTTGGCGACATATAAAGAATTTGGATTTGATTATGCCGAGTTTGAAGAATTGCCACAGACTGCGTGAAGCTTAGAGGAAAGAAGCAGCTTGGAAACCCCAGCATTGAAGCCAGGCATCATTTCCTAAGTGGCAGTGGAAGCAATGGTGTGAGTGTGGGCAGGGGCTGTGGGGAAAACCCAACAAGGACCGAACCCTGGGAGTACATGCCAAGCCTTACCAAGCACATGGGTGAGGAGGACCTGCTAAAGAGAAGTAAAAGACCAGGCAAGGGCCAAGAGAGCGATGTTGCAGAAACTAAGAGAGAGAAAGTGTCAGGAGAGGGAGAAAACAATCAAGAGCTTCTGTGAGGTAAGCCTGCACATTTCCATTGAATGTAGACATTGGGTGGTCAATGGTATCTTTAGGAAGTTGGTATTAATTTGGTGATCCAATTAAATTAGAGAGGCAGGAGGGGTTTTTCCCCCTTAAGAAATCTAATTTTATTACTTGGGAAATAGGTTCAACAAGAAATGCCTAGAAGAGGGATTGTCTTAATAAATAGATGAACATAATTTCTAATTATAGGTAAGCATGATTTCAGTTAGCATGCCAAAGGATACAACCCTCTACTTAGATGATTTGTATGAAATCGGAGACTTACAGAGCTTCAAGTTTGTTGTCCTAATTGGGCAAGATTTTTCCTTTTAAGCTAGCTGTTTTTTTTTTTTTTTTAAGTTGGTCCTACTCCTGTTCAAGGAGCTTCCCAGGTGTCTCAGTGGTAAAGAATCCACCTGCCAATGCAGAAGCTGCAGGGGATCTGGGTTCGATCCCTAGGTTGGGAAGAGCTCCTGGAGTAGGAAATGACACCCTCTCCAGCCTTCTTGCTGGGATAATCCCATGGACAGAAGAGACTGGTGATCCCAGTCCATGGGGTCACAAAGAGTCAGACACAGCTGAGCGACTGAGCATGCATGCACTCCTGTTTAAAAAACAAAGCAAAACAAAGTTTAATTTTATAGCTGGTGCCCTGTTGAATTTCTAATAACAGTGATACTTTCTGTGTCTTATTTAGTTACTTGTGACTAAGGATTTAATCTCTATGGTTAGACTGGGTAAGTATTAGAATGACTCCACTACTGCCTTTCTAAGATCCCTGGGGAGGTACTTCTGTGGGCCCCAGTTTCCCCATCTGTAAAATGGAGGTGATATTCTGAGGTAATATAACCTCAGAATGTTTCTCTCAGTACAAATGAGTTAATTCAAGTAGTGTACTTAAAACCATGTCTGGCATAGACTAAGTGCTTAGACCCTTTTAGTACTGAAATACTATTTATTAGTATTTTTCCTATTTTTTATCCGTTTCTGTTGTTAAAAATCAGGAGACAGCATGATGTAAGGAAATAATGGTTGAACCAGAAAACAAAAGAGTAAGGGTCTATTCCCAGCTTTTTCTGTCAACTCCACTCATTTCTCTGAGCTCACTTTTCTTCATTTGTAAAAGACAGAGGTTGGAATACAAGACCTTTGCCAGTCTTGGCTTTAATATCCTGGAAGCCTACCATTTGTGTGGGGCGGGGGAGGTAGCTGACTTACATACTAGTCTTAGCTATAGCATGTTTTTCCCTGAGGAAAGATAAACGGGCAAAAAGGGAAATCTGAAAACCTTTCAACTAGGCTTTCTGAAAAGTGTGCTAAATGTTTTAGTTTACTTTCGCGCAATTCCTTTCTTGGGCTGAAATGTACAAATCTACTGCTTGTGTTCTATTTGGATGGCTTATCTTTTCTTTTTGTGTATATCCAGTGATTTTTCATTTTTGGCATTTAAAAACCCCTTCTATAAAATAAAATCAAAAAATTTTTCATGCATCCATTTCATTTGTTAATGCTATAATCTGTATAAAACCAGCTCACTTAAATTAATTATTCTTTTACATCATAAATATGACATGAAAATAAAGTAATAATTATATGATGTGCTATTTTCTTGTATCTTAACACATTTTTGAGGTCTGAAAATTGGTCCCTTTTCTACTTTTGCCCTTAATCCAGTGAATTTTTCCTTTGATGAGTTATTTTTCATGTGCACACACGGGGGAGCTTTTGAGACACTGGTTTGGGTGTTATACGTCAATGGCTTTCCCAACAACTTGAGTCTGAGGTGATGGAATGGAGTTCTCCATCATGAGCAGTATAATAGGCTGACATTTCCTTAATGTTGTCTGTTATGAGGTCCTAGGAACAATTCGTTATTCTCTCCTAAAAGTAGCTGTATATGTGCATTCTCAAGCAAAAAAAAAAAAAAAAGATAAAAATTAAAAAAAGGAAAAAGGAAGATTTTAGCAGATTTGTTTTCTGATGCCTCAGTAAGAAGCATATGGGACCTAAAAGCATGGTGGAATAGAAGAAAAAATCCTGCCTGAAAGGAGAAGAAGAAAAAGTGAAAGGTCAGAGTCGAGCCTGACACTCTTGGCCTCTTGCTCTGTTTGCTGTCGGAGGAAAATGCAGAAAAATAGAAAGTGCTGTGTTAGGTGAAAAGAAGCCTCTGTGTCGCAGGCCCTGAACTGCCTTTACCATTGTCTTTTTTTGGACCCAATTTTAAAAAATAATTTTTGACATAAATAAACATATAAAAATAGCCCTGGTGGCAGCTGCACAGACACATGATAGAGTATCATAGATGGCTGGGGCTTCCCTTTGCCCCAGTTTATTTGGATTATCAACAGCATCATAGTCATGCCCAGATGCTTTGCTCATGAAGCAGGGTTATAAATGCCTTTGAAAACGAAGATACTATGAGAAAATCAATACTGCTGATTTTTTTTTTTACTACTATTTATATATTAACAAAGCCCCATTAGCAGTTATTTTACTTGTGTAATCTATGGTATAGCTGGATTAATATAAATTTATATAAAATTGAACAGACCATTCTTTGTAGTGAATGAGAAATAGGTAAAAGTAGCTTCCCCTTCTCACTGGTTTTGGCTCCCAAGGCAGCCAAATTATACTCTCTGCAGTTTTTGTTTGACTCCTTGCCATTCCTTCTCTCTCATCTTTTCCTCAGGACTCTCACACAATCATCAACTGTAACCATCCTGGACTTCCATCACAGACTCCAATTGTACATTTTCCACCACTCATTGCACATTCCTGCCTGGATATGGGAGCCGGATTTAGTAAATCAAGTACCTAACTTACCTTCCTTCCTCCACTTGTCTCCTCAGCCTCCTCCTTTACTCCCCACCTCAGCTCACCAATCCCTCCTGGCTTTCCCACTTCCACTCTGTTTTTAAAATAACTTTATTTTATATTGGAGTATATCCTATTAGCAATGTTGTGATAGTTTCAGGTGCATAGCAAAGCAACTCAGCCATATGTATACATGTAGCCATTCTCCCCCCAAACCCTCTCCCATCCAGGCTGCCACATAACGTTGAGCAGAGTTCCCTGTGCTATGCTGTAGGACCTTGTTGGTTATTCATTTTAAATATAGCAGTGTGCACATGTCAACCCCAAACTCCCTAATCATCCCTTCCCCGTGGTAACTGTTGAGTTCATTCGCTAAGTCTGTGAGTCTGTTTCTGTTTCATAAATATTTGTGTATTTGTATCATTTCTTTTTAGAATTCACATATGAGGGATGTCATGCAATATTTCTCTTTCTCTGTCTGACTTAATTTACTCAGTATGAAAATCGCTGAGTCCATCAATGTTGCTGCAAATGGCATTCTTTCATTTTTTATGGATGAGTAATATTCCATTGGACATGACTGAGAGACTGAACTGAACTGAATATTCCATTGTACACATATATTACAACTTCTTTATTTATTCCTCTGTCAATAGACATTTATGTTGCTCCCATACCTTGGCTATTGTAAACAGTGCTGCAATGAACATTAGGGTGCATGTTCCTTTTGGACCACGTTTTCCTCTGGATGTTTGCCCAGAAGTCCCACTTCTGCTCTTGAATTTTTTGAGCCACCTAGGCTTGAAAATTTGGGGTCACCTTTGACACTTGCCTGTCTCATGTTCTGTGCTGTGTTGTGACACCCCAAGACCACCCTTAGGCTTGATGACCTGCTAAAAGAATACATCGACTCAGAACAGCTAGTACACTATGGCTGTGGTTTACTGAAGTAAAAGGATAGAGATTAAGAGAAAAGGGAACGATGCATTGGGCATGATTTCCAGGAGAAAACAGGCACACACCTCCAAACCTTTTTTCCCAGGGGAGTTGCATGTCTGTGCTTAATTCTCGGAGCAATGATGTGTGACATGATATGCAGCCGGGGAACCAGCGGAGCTCACCTGATTCCTGGTGTCCAGGGTTTTTATTGGGAATCAGTCATGTAGACATGCAATGCCAGTGTGATTTATTTCAGTTGTGCAGACTCCAGATCCCCAGGAAAAGACAGGCATTCACTGTGAATCATACTGTTAGTATAAACTATTTGACCAGACTGATACTGCTTGGCTCATGGCTTCAGACATACAACACTTTTACCCAGCAGACTATTCTAAGAACTCAGAGCTCAGCTACTAACAGCTGGCCAAGTCCTGGAGACAGGAAAATTTTGAGAACATGCAGGATTTGAGCAACCCAGCTCTGCTGAGTTAACCTTACAATCACCAGGCTTTATTGGTTACCGGCAAAAATGGGTAAGAGCACATACTTTGGTGTTAAAACAGGTATGTGTTTCTAGCTCTATGAGGATTAAATGAGATGTAGTTAAGAGAAGAGTGGACATATAAAGACTAAATGAATGTTAGATGGTGGTTTGTTGTTGTTATAATTAGTATTGTGTCTGCCCTTTCCTATCCAGTACTGCTCATGTCCATCTAGTCTAAGACCTTATTGCCTTCGCTTTCATGTACCTTAGCTTCCCACATCAGTGAACCTAGGAAGCTCTGCGGCAATAATGGTCCCCAAATCTGAGCAGCTTGCAGACACAGGAGGGTCCCTCAATCCGTACTTACTCATTCTGAGTCAGCTGCAGCTCTGCTCCATGTGATTGTTATCCTGGGACCCAGACCGAAGGAGCAGCTCTGCTCTGGGATCTTATAAAAGAGCATGTGCTAGAACCATTTAAAGGCTCTTAAAGTTTTTCTTGACAATGGCATGTTTTCTATGCGTTCCCATACAGTTGGCTAAAGAATGCCATGTAGGCAGACCTAAGGTTAATGGATTAGGAGTATATAGTATTCCCTTGGCAGGTGGTGGTGAGTGCTTGGATAATGATATAATCTCTCACCTTTCCTAGCTGGCCTCTCTGCCTCCAGGCTCCTCCTACTCTCGTCACACTCCCGTCTATTCTGTTGACTATCACCAAGTCTATACCCGCAAAGCTCCGTGTTGGTGAATTATTTCCCTTCTCTGAAATTGCCTTAATTCACCGTCTTCTATTGACTAGTCAGGAAAGCTCCTTTTTAAGTTTAACCACTCATGGCTCTCCTGTGCTCTAGGTAAACCTGAATATTCACCCACCCTGGGCCTATTTTATCTTAGCACCTCGACACTATTGCTCATGACAGTCATTTACTGAGAAGGATGACAGATACCTTAGTCATAGTCATGCCTGAAACATGTGATGAATGAATGGAAAATAAATGTTGCCTCCAGTGTTACAAAGAAACCCAGCTGCTATTGAATGACAGGGAGGCCAGGCAGGGGAGTGTGGGGAGGCTGAGATCCAACTCATGCTTTTCTCACAAGCCAATCCCTAAGGTGGGGTATGCGGGAAGGGTATCTTCTTCTAATTAACACATAAACAGTGAATAGTATAGCAGTGGCCTTCCTTCTAGGGTCTTTGTATATTAAAAGGAAACCTCCTGTAGAGAGGATCTTTGTGCACCCAAAGGACCATACAATGTGGAAGCCATCACAGAAAAAAAATGTTGTTTAGGGTCTGCTTTTTTGTAAGTTTCATGTCCTGGGCCACCAAGTCACCGACCTACTCAGCCTCCTTTGAATATCTGTGTCTCAGGGACCCTTCATGAGATTGAGCTCTCATGCCACTTTGGGTTTCATGAGAAGGGACCCATGGGCTTGGCTGTCTTTGCCCATTCAAGTTTTAGTTACCCTGGGGGCAGCACCCCTCTTACTGGAGAAAATAGCTCTTGAGGCCAAAAATAGCAGACTGAGAGTAAAGGATGAATAAAAGAAACTGGATCTATTTCGCTTGGTAAAAAGAGATAAAGCCTGGCTTCATGAAAATGTTCCTAAAAATAAAAACCAATCCCTGGCAGTGCAGCAAATAAGCCAAAACGGCTTCTTGGGTGAGTGATTTTTAAGGTTTTTTTTTTTTTTTTTTCCTGGTTACAATTTTAAAAAGCTGCTCTAAAAGAAATCTGTTCCAGATTCAGTTACTAAAGGGGAACGATGCCGATTAGTGGGAAGGAGAGCCAGAGGACTTGGATGGCCCCGGGCGGTGACTGTGACGGTGGTGGGGGCTTCCTTGCTGCCTGGGAAGAGCCACAGCACTCGGAGTCTGCTCTCAGCCGGGCTGTGCCTAGCAGCTGTAGAGCTGATGAAACCATTGTGTGTGGTGTCAGCGACATGTTGGTTTTAACTTTTTAAGCGATATTTTACTTAGGCTTCTACTTTGTGTCAAGGGGGCTAAGTTTTTAGATGACTGAGGTAATAAACCAAGCAAAGAAAACTGAGTGTCATCTGTGTTAAGGTATTAACTCCAGCACTAATGAGATGCTGAGTAGCAAGACAGAGATGATTAGCGGACACAGAATGAAGGAATTGAGGAGGCAAACTTTTACATCCTTACATATTAGGATTAGAAGTAGTGTGCCTGCATAATCAGTCATGTCTTTGCGACTCTTTGCGACCCCATGAACTGTAGCCTGCCAGGCTCCTGTGTTCATGGGATTTCCCAGAAAAGAATAAATACTGGGGTGGGTTGTGATGCCCTCCTCCAGGGGATCTTCCTGCCCCAGGGGTTGAACCTGCACCTATTGTGTCTCCTGCATTGGCAGGCAGATTCTTTGCCACTTAGCCACCTGGGAAGCTCATTAGAGTGTGGAGCTAATTAGAGTGTAGAGTCTGGAAAGAGACCTAGCCTTGAATTAGAGAGAAGATAAAGTTTGATCAACTCAGCATATGTCCCCTTCACGACTGGGAAAACTCCAGGGCCATTGTGTTGTCATTAAATAGTCTTACTAATATTAATTTAATGAAATACCAATGTGTCTGTGGCATTTTGGGATCCTTGTCATTACCAGGATACAGCCGTTCACACTTCATATTTACGGGCTCCAAGTCTGCTCTGAAATTCCTTCACACACAACTTTAGCCATCTTGACTTGCCAGTGGACAAAACAATAGAATCCTATTCTATAATCCTAAGGATCTTGTCACTGTTCCCAAGCCTGAGGAGACTTTTTGGAACAAAGGCAAAGTGAGACAAAATGTTGCCTCCATTGTATATTCTGTATATAGAAACGACTTTTATATTTCCCTTTGAAGAAAACATCCTTTTCAGGGATGGCTTTTCTTCCATAGTCTTATAAAATGCTATTAAGTAATTTAATTTAAATTTGCTTTGCTTCTTTTTATTTGAATGAACCTTCTCCTCTTTTCAGATGGATGGGTAGTCATTTAATTATCAGTTTAGAAGGATTTGGGTCTTTTAGATCTTCCTTTAATGGGGGAGTGATATGTCTATTGATAATCATGGTAATTCCCCTCTGGGAGAATCCTCTGTAGTTCTGTGGACTTGGTCTCTATAGGACTTGAAAGTGGATGCTGAGCTTTCTGTGTGAGTGGTCACTCCTGAGATCTTTGACTAAGCTGACAGGTCATTTTTCATCAAGGCCTGAGTTGGCCTCCCTGTCTGCTGTGGCTGGGGAACATGCTGGGTCAGATTTTGAAGCTGGAGACTTTCACGTTAAGTCACTTCAGTCGTGGCTGACTCTTTGTGACCCTGTGGACTGTAACCCACCAGGTTCCTCTGTCTGCAGGGTTCTCCAGGCAAGAATACTGTAATGGGTTGCCATGTGCCCTCCTCCCGGGGATCTTCCTGACCCGGGGATCAAACCCGCATCTCTTAAGTCTCCTGCATTGCAGGCAGATTCTTTACCAGTAGCACCACCTGGGAAGCCCCCCCAAAACTCTCGCAGTGCTCCATGTAGATTCTGTTTCTTTAGAATGGTTAAAGTAGAACCGTTCTTCAGCTCATTGATGTCATTTACGGCAGTGATAATATAGCAATAATACAGCCAGGAACTTATGCTCCTTTGCTCATTTACTCTGGGGTGTTTGAGTGCTTGCAGTGTGCTGGGCAACATGCTAGATCCTGGAGGTTCAGTAGTAGGGTCCAAGTCAGATTAAGTCTTTGTGCTCCTAGTGTCTAACATAGTTACAATTGATGGGAGAAGATAGACAGAGCCAGGCTGCTCCGGTATATTGTGATGAGGGCGGTGATGAGGAAGCACGGTGAGCCTGGCAGGGACATTCAAAAGGATTTGATTGTGTGAACCAGGAAATGTGGTTTCCTGAGTTTACCGTTAACTAACAAAATAGACCCTGCCCCTGTTGTCTTGATACTTAGGATTGGGGAAAACTGGTTTCGATTGAATGATCACGTAAACACATATATGTGACCTTGCTGTAAAGAAAACACGTGGTGTGATAAAAGAATCTCCTAGGGAATCTAATTTAGGCTGAGGGTTCTGGAAACATGGATTGGGGAGGACATTTAGGCTGAGACGTGAGTTATGAGTAGGAGCTGGTCAACTGCAATGAGGGGAGGAAAGGGCTTCAGGTGGAAAGACAATCCTCCGCTAAGGCCGGTGGCAGCAAAAGCATGAAGGTTCACAGGGCAGAATGTTTGAGGGATGGGGACAGAGAAAGAGAGTCAGGGGTTCCACTGGGTTGTGGCCAGGATCAGATCACAAGGAGCCTTCTCAGCCATAGGAAGGAGTCTTGATTTTAACTTGAGGGGAGTGCGGGAGCTAGTGAAGTGTTTGAGCAGGAAGGAGACACGATCAGGTTTGTACCTTTAAGAAGGTCATGTGGTTGCAGGAATGGATTAAGTTGTGGGACTAGTCAGGGGACATGGAGACTAGATAGGAGGGTGCTGCAAGAACCAGGAGTAAGAATTTCAGTAGGGAGTATTGTTAGATGTGTGGGCCCTGGTGCCACAGTGCCTGGCTTGAGTCCTAGCGCTTTCACTCAATAGCTGGACAGCTCTGAGCCGTCTCTTTGCTTCTGTGGGCTGCTGGTCTTGTTTCTGTAAAATAGGGATGATAATACTAATGCCTGTTTCTTGGATTGCTATGGGATAATCACCATTTCGTGCTCAGAGCAGCTTGTGGGGGAGCTGTTCGTGCACTGTGTTTTATGCTGGCTGTGCCGAAAGGCTCAGGATTGGAGGGCCAGTGCAGGTGGGAGCGTGCTCTCCATTTACAACCCCTGTGCCCTGGAGGGAGTTTAACCGTCCTGGAGGAGCAGATGCCTGTTTAAATTCATAAATTCATTCGGCCTAAAGGAGCATTGTCTTTGTAGTTTGGACAAAGTTACCTTGGGTAGCAAAGCAACAGCCCTGCCTGGCACATATAAGTACTCAATCTGTTGAGCACTTATCTGTTATTAGTGGCTGTGTGTGACTTTGTACAAATCAGTGAACCTTTCTATGCCCATTTTCTTATCTGTGAAATGAGAAAATAATGGCCCGTGTGTAATAGAATTGGTTCTAAGAATTAATGAATTAATACACGCACAAGAGTTAAAATAGTGCCTGGCATGAATAAATATGTGTACTAAAAAGATACACAAGAGCTTTATTCATTCAGTGGCATTTGTGAGTCCACTGTATGCTGGGCACAGAGCTGAAACTTGGAAGAAAGAAGAAATGTCTCTGTCCTCATGAGGTAAACAAAAATTTACCTTGATAATTAATTAAAACTCTCCTAAGTGTTATGAAAATAAAGTCTAAGACAGAGAGAAGCAATTAGGAGTATTTGAAAATGTTTAGAAGTAGGAAGAACAAGAGTCTGATTAGATATAGGAGTTGATTCCAGGAAGACTGTGTTTTCAGGAGGGTAAAGTCGATCCTGTCGCCCAGCTTCGTAGCTGGACTCCTAAGGATGAGTCTGATTACCTAGCTAACTTTGTGTATGATTTGGGAAATTAATTCAGATAGAAATGAAAATGCACTATATTTAAAAATTATTTGGTGCACTGAAAAATTCTCCAAAGTTTATATAGAGAAAATGCATATATATTCAACTGATTTTAAGCATGTTATATAATCTATAAGATTTGAAGTAGCAAATGAGTTTTGTAAACTGGAAGCAATGTCCTTATTATCTATGTGGAGAGAGATACATGAAAGTATCCCATGTGATTTTGCTTGCTTTGTCTTATTTGTGTTTTCCTGTTTAAATCTGATAGTGTCATGGGTGAGTCAGATGACCTTCCCTGGGCAATATCTGAAACACTGTGGAGAGAGAACATGGTGGAATATTCATGGGCACCTTCAGCAGTTTAGGATTACTCTCAGACTGAATTCTTATTCAGAGCTGTGCTGAGGGCTTAGATACCAGAGGCAACACAGAAGTTTCTTTGATATGCTCCTTCGTGTTTCCTCTTTTTTAAATCCCCAAGTGAAATTGCATCTGGATCTGTAGCTCATGTCATTCCTCTTTACTCTGCCCTCTCTGCTTCATTCTTCCTAACAGACCATAAAGGTGATCATGTTTTGGGGGAGCAAGAAAAAGTGCCAGTTGGAATTTATAGGCATGCAGGAGAAAACTCCTTTCTTTGCCATGGGAATGTTACCATGTTGGCTATGAGTTGTTTGGATTTTGAAGGCTTGTTTATTTTTTTTCAAAGATTTTTTTTTTTTTTTTAATTTAGGCCATTTTTAAAGTCTTTATTGAATTTGTTACAATATTGCTTCTGTATTATGTTTTGGTCTTTTGACTGGCAGGCATGGGGGATCTTAGCTCCCTGACCAGGGATCGAACATGTACCCCTGCCTTGGAAGGTGAAGTTTTAACCTCCAGATTATAAGAGAAGTCCCTTTGTTTGGTTTTTGAATTGAAGAAACTGTAGCAACATTATTAGGCAAATTAACAATTGTAGCTCAACTATTTTTTCAAGAAAAGGAAGGCTTATTAAGAGTATTGACGGCTGTGAAAAGTAGAATAATGCTCACCTCCCTTCCTCCTTCCTCCCACTTTCAAGATGTCCACATCCCAACCCCTGGAACCTGTGAATGTGCTGTGTTACCTGGCAAAGGGGAATTAAGGTTGGAGACGGAATTAAGGTTGATAATCAGATGACTTTGAGATGCAGAGGTTATCCTAGATTATCTGGAAGGCTCCCCTGGTATCTCAGATGGTAAAGAATCTGCCTGCAATGCAGGAGACCTGGGTTTGATCCCGGGGTCGGGAAGATCCCCTGGAGAAGGGAATGGCAACCCATGCCAATATTCTTGCCTGAAGATTTCCATGGACAGAGAAAAGATTTCTGTGTCCATTTCCATGGACAGATTTCCATGGCAGGCTACAGTCCATGGGTTGTAAAGAGTGTGTGGTGGAGCGACTCACACACGTAATGTAATCACACGGATGCTCAAGAGTAGAAGAGGGAGGCAGTGGTGTAAGAGGAAGTGTCAGAATGTCACAGCCTGAGACAGTCTCCACCAGTCCTGGCTGGCTTTTAAAGATGGAGAAAGAGGGCCATAAGCCAAAGAGTAAGAGTGGCCTCCACAAGCTAGAAAAGGAAAGAAAGTGAGTTCTCTTCTGAGCCCCCAGAGAGGGATGCAGCTCTGCCCACTCCAATGTAGGCCACTGAGACCCATCCTGGACCTCTGATGCCCATAGCTGAAAGACGGTACATTTGTATTGTTTTAAGTCACTAAGTTTGTGATAATCCGTTCTAGGGGCTAACCGACCAGACCTGACAATTTTAAGTTGTTTAGAATCTGGACAACCTGGAGCCTATACTTGTAAAAGAAACAATGTTAAATACAAGCGTCCTGTAGATCTTAGACAGTTGTCGTTTTGTTCTCTAAGAATATAGAGCTGCTGCTTAGTCGCTTCAGTCGTGTCCGACTCTGTGCGACCCCATAGACGGCAGCCCACCAGGCTCCGCCGTCCCTGGGATTCTCCAGGCAAGAACACTGGAGTGGGTTGCCATTGCCTTCTCCAATGCATGAAAGTGAAAAGTGAAAGTGAAGTCGCTCAGTCGTGTCCAACTCTTAGCGACCCCATGGACTGCAGCCCACCAGGCTCCTCCGTCCATGGGATTTTCCAGGCAAGAGTACTGGAGTGGGGTGCCAGTGCCTTCTCCAAGAATCTAGAGAGGAGGTAGCAAACTGAAAAACTGTCAGTCTAGTGAGGTGGTATAAATGAATGAGACCAGCCTGGTGGAAAAGAGGGAAGGGAGAGGAGTGTGGCCAACCAGAGAGTTCATGGCCAGGCTTGGGGGGCGAGGAGGGGCAGTGGCTGCTCATTTCCAGGTGATCTGTTGCTTTGAGGGAATGTGAGCAGAGTTGCCAGATCTTCTAAGTTCTTTCAAAGCAGCACCAAAGTTTGAAATTTTAGTGTAAATTATTCTAATATTTAAATTGAGACTGTTTAAATAAAAACCAACAACTAACCACCCAACCAGATCCCTTTGAGAGTGTAAAAGGTGATACAGGGAAGTTAATAACTGAGCTAGTCAAGAATCAGCATCAGGCTTGATTGCAGAAGCCAAGGGTTTTTCTCCTTTTCCTTCTTAATAAAGTAAAAGGAGGAGGTTAATAAAGGTGAAGAGATAAAAGGAGTGATGGAAAAAAATAATATTTACCAAGTACAAAATACCTACTAGACATTGAAGAAGGGATTTAAAGCACATAATCCTTTAATTCTCATTAACAATTTTGTGAGGTAAGCAATGCTGTCACTTCCACGTAAGAAACCTGAGTCCAGAAGAGGTCAAATAACTTGCACTTGGCCATTTAGATAGTAAGTGGTAAAGAGAACTCAACACATTTCCCCAGAGATGCAGGGTTTTGGAGAGAAGGAAGACCAGTGCTTCCTGTGAAGCTGGAGAGAAGGCTGAACTGGTAAGAGCTATAAGGGAATAACAGATGCTCACATAGTAGGAACTTCCCTTTACTGGGAAGTAAGATCATGTGGGGAGCTCACAGGTAGGTTTGTAATGAAGCGTGTGTCTGACTGGGTTACTTCAGGAGAGAAGAGGCTGGCCTCCAGAGTGACATACCTAGGTGACTGAGTCTTGATGTGGAAGTGTTTGGTGGACAGGGACCAAGGCCAACAGGCAGCATGGCTTTGAGTTATGTGTGTACACCCCTTGATTCTTATGGTAGCATCCTTCATGAGTTTAACCAGAGAGGAGTTGAAGGACTGAGACTGACTGTTCCTAGGTAAAAGCTCAAATGCTAATAAATCTGGGTGGGGGCTTCCCTGGGGCTCAGTGGTAAAGAATCCACCCGTGCAGGAGACATGGGTTCGACTCCTGATCCAGAAAGATCCCACATGCCTAGGGTTAACGAAGCCCATCCATCACAGCTACTGAGCCTGTGTTCTAGAGCCCGGGAGCCGCAGTGATTGAGCCCATGTGTTGCTGCTGAAGCCTGTGAGCCCGGAGCCCATGCTCCACAAGAAGGGAAGTCACAGCAATGAGAAGCTCACGCACTGCAACCAAGAGAGAGAGTTCACTGCAACTAGAGAAAAGCCCACACAGCAGTGGAGACCCAGCACTGCAAAAAACAAACAGACAGAAAAGGTAATCTCGGTAGTTCAACCTCATCAGACCCTAGGAAATTTAAATTAAACTCCACAGTAGCACATTGATGCTATACCACTACATCCATCAGATTGGCTAAAATGGAAATGACTGACAGCCTCCCAGGTGGCGCTAGTGGTAAAGAACCCACCTGCCAATGCAGAAGACATAAGAAACATGGGTTCAATCCCTGGGTGGGGAAGATCCCCTAGAGAAGGGCATGGCTACCCACTCCAGTATTCTTGCCTGGAGAATCCCATGGACAGAGGAGCCGGGTGGGCTACAGTCCACAGGATTGCAAAAATCAGACACAAGTGAAGTGACTTAGCATGCACCACTGAGAATGAGAGGCAATAGAAATGCTGCTGGTAAGAGTATATATTGGTAGATTCACTTTGGGAAGCTTTGCAGTATCTGTGAAAGAGCATATATAATAACCTAGAGTCTAAGGTTTCAATTCCTAGGTGCATATCTAGCAAAAATCTGTACATCAGACCACCAAAAGACATGTGCAAGAATGCTCATAGTAACATTATTTGTAATAGCAAAAAATGAAAACAGCTCACGAATTTGTGGTGTAGTCAAAACATAACTTAACCATACAGCAATAAAGAAGAATGTGAGACAGTCACACACAATATGGATGAATCTCAAAAACACACTGTTGAGAAAAGAAGCCAACCCAAAACATATATGCTGTATGATTTTGTTCATATGAAGCTTAGAAACAGACCTTTGGCCTCAGAATTCAGGATTGTGATTAATTTTAAGGGGAAAAGATAACTGAGATGCAACGTAAGAGGGGGCTTCTAGGATGCTGCAGTGTTCTAACTTTAAAAGATTTTGTGAAAGTCCATTGTCCTCTTCTGTGCTTATATTTTATTTCAATACAGAAAAAAGTACATATGGCCTGGATGGCAGGCTGGAATCATGATAGCGCAGTATTGAAATTGTTGACAGGTGCATTCAGCAGAAAAGATTGAATTATTGAATGTGTCCTCAGTTATATTGGATGTGGGGGACTGGGAGAAATTAGACACATCGTGGTTGTGATGGAAGAGGAAGAATTACTACCTTTCTAGGTAATGGATGTAGAGAGCATCTTGATATGATGAATCTGCTACGTAGCTGTTATGGGATTGAAGATAGAATATTGCATCATCTGTGTGTCTATATCCTGTCCTGTTTCATGAGTCAGGCCATTTTCATAGTGCAACATGGGGAGGAGTCAGTTGTTTAATTCAAAGTGGATATAGTGGAGACCCTGACAGCTCATATTTTGACCTTGTTTCATTTTTGCTTGTTAACTAGGCACTAGACCTCTGTATAGGGAAACTGATGGCTGCATTACCATGTTAAGCAAATTATAGGCGATGTAAAAGCTTTTGCTCTAGTTGTGGGCTTGAACCTGGCTTTTTCTGGTCTGTGGTCTCCTAGCAAGAGAAATGTAACAGTTAAGTTCCCCATGTGGCTTTAAAAGGAAGACAACTCTTTCTTATGTATATGCTGAAAGTACCTTTTTCCCTTTTCCTCAGAAAACTAGGTTTAAGATCTTTGTCTTAGTAATATCTATTTGCTACTTAGGTATTTTGGTTAAAATAGAAAGACCATTTGTCTCTTGAATCAAAGGTTTAAAAAATTTTCTTAATGGATTATATTCATTTCTAAGATTGCTTTCCAGTTATCATGGGTAACCAACTCTAAGGCAGAGGATGAGGAAATTAAGGGCAGTGTTGCATTTTCTTTCCTCATATTGCTTCTTACTTTTTTGAGTTGATTTGTATTCTATCTTTCCTTATATTTTATCTCTAATGCTTGATGAAGATAATTTCTAAATAAGTTTCACTTACATTTTCTTCCCCAGGTCCAGAGGTTCTGTTGAATGCAATCTGTGACAGATATTAGGACACCTGTGAAGTGAAATGAAGTGAAAGTTGCTCAGTCGTGTCCGACTCTTTGCAATCCCATGGACTATACAGTTCATGGGATTTTCCAGGCCAGGGATTGAACCCAGGTCTCCCTCATTGCAGGCAGATTCTTTACCAACTGAGCTGTCAGGGAAGGCCTGGGCACCTGTAATGGAATACAAATAATCCACTACATAGCACATACCTAAAGGGACCTTCCCTCCTGTCTCAGTGGTAAAGAAGCTGCCTGCCAATGCAGGAGACATGGGTTTGATTGCTGGGTTGGGAAGATCCCTTGGAGAAGGAAATGGCAACCCACTACAGTATTCTTGCATGGGAAATCCCATGAAAAAGGATCCTGGCAGGCTACAGTCTATGGGGTTGCAGAAGAGTTGGACGTGACTTAGCGACTAAACAACAACAACAACAACAACAAAAGGGACCTTTAAGTGAGCATGAAAGTTGAGATCTTTTGAGAATAAAAAGATGTGCCATTAATTATTATGCTGAACAACGGATGTGACGCAGAACTGTCTTGTGTAAACGGGGATGTATGGTTGCCCTACCCAGAGCCCTTCTGGCAGGAATAAGCCTTGTGAAGTCTCTGTTCTGCTAGGGATGCTGCTCACCTGGCCCACCCGCTCTTGGCGGGGTGACTCACAGGTATTAACTCAGTTCTCTCCAGTGATACAATACTGGATACATACAAATACTACATGACAGGCTTTGGATATTACCTTCTAATTCCTCCCAATTGAAATCCTGGCATAAGCCTGTAACTGAATATCACCAACAGAATGGCCTCTATTCATGTCTGACCTGATTTCTCCTCCTTATTTTCTTGACTTTCGTTTTTCAGGGTCTCATGACTATGAGCAGACAATTCTCAGCCTTGTTAAACATAGGAATTTTTTTTTTCTTTTTAAATGATGAGGTTAGGAAGTCAGTATAGCTTGCAATGTGTTTGCTACTCATTACTTCTCACTGGGCCCAGCTTCCCTGTGATGGCTCCCATGCAGGGCTCACTTTCTTCCTCCTTGGTTCTTGAATCAGCTGACTCACTTTTTTTTCTGTCTGTGCACTCTGTTCTCAGCAGTGGGAGTTATTAGGAATCTGAGGGCTTAATTACACTCTGTCCTTTCTATGTGTTCTAGACCAATGGAGAAATAAAGACATAGAGGTCAGGGAATGATTTTTTAAAAAAATTTTTGGCTTATTTATGTTAATTAAAATTACACTATAATAAAATGGAAGTGAAAAGTGAAGTGAAAGTGTTAGTCACATAGTGTGTCCAACTTTTTGTGATCCCATGGACTATAGCCTGCCAGGCTCCTCTGTCCATGGAGTTCTCCAGGAAAGAGTAATGGAATGGGTTGCCATGCCCTTCTTCAGGGGATCTTCCTGACCCAAGTATCGAATCCAGCTCTTCTTCATTGCAGGCAAATTCTTACCAACTGAACCACCAGGAACAGCAGTTATGTGCAAAGGGATTTAATGCATCATAGTATGTACAATTATCATTAAAAAGTCAGGATGTAAGTCACAATGACTGTAAACATAAAATCTATATTAGAACATTCTCCAGGGACTTCTCTGGCGGTCCAGTGTTTAAGACTTCATGCTTCCACTGCAGGGAGTATGGATTTGATCACTGATCAGGAAATTAAAATCTCACATGCCATGGTGGCATGGCCAAAAATACCAAACCAAATAAAAAAAACAAGAAAACATCCTCCATAAGTGATTTATTGGACTGTTTTAGTTCACAGTCATCATTTGAGAATCTGATGATCACTGTCCTTCATTTTATGATCCCTCAAAATCACCTGGACAGATATACAAATAGGAGAGGAAATTTCATTGTGTATAATTTCCCTTTGGTCTATCTTGTTAATACCCATTTATTTACTTACTTCTATTGAGTTGGCCAAAAGGTTTGAGAGCTTTGAAGAGCTCATTCAAATATCATAAAGAATCTCTTCTTTAATACTACCACATCTTCATTATGGAGCTGGGCCCAGGGGACTTCCCACCATTTTTCCTCCCAGTGGACTTACTTTTTCTGTCACCAAGCAGCTAGTTCTGCCCCTGTGGATGTAAATAAGGGGGACAGAAGAACATCTGTGATTTCAGGATGGTAGTTGATGGTGAAAGGGAGAGTGAAAAGTAGAGGGGAGGAGAGTTACAGATAGCTAGAAGGAGGAAGAAAGGCATGGTAAGAGGAGGAGGAGAGAGGAAGGACAGAGAGAGGGTGATGGAGAGGGTGGGATGGAGCAGTCCAAATATAGAGAAAGAGGGAGCGAGGGAAGGAGAGAGAGAGATTGAGTAAGAGGGGGACCCAACAAGCAGATAATCCTTTTCTCTACCCATAATGGAAAATGGAGGGATGACAGAGCAAGGGAAGGATACCTCCTCCCGAGTACCAGTAGGTATCTGTGGGAATTCCTCTTTTATGTATTAAAGTAAGATTGTGGGAGAGGGAAAAATGGGACCCCTCCCCCAACATGTCCTGCCACCCCCACACCAGCCAGCATAGGTCATGATGTTCCCTGTGAAACTCTTACTAAGTACATCTTAAGATGGCAATGCCCAGAATCTTACTTATTCAACCATCTCATGTACTGTGTCCTAGGGGCTACAGTGAGAACACTGGTCAACTGCAATGCCTTTCCAACATTGTTGCATATGAAGGAATATGAAGTCGCATCTTTGTCCCTGTAAATTGAAACAGAACACCAGTTCTGTTTAGGAGAAGGATGTAACACTTTTATGTTAGATGAAGACAACTTTATTATTACTCTTGTTATTTTATGAAAGGGAAAATTGCCTGACTACATTTTGAAATGTTTGCGAATATTTTGTCCTTGGGTAAAACCAGGGAATGGGAGAAGATCAAAGATATTTCAGAGATGCAAAATGAATTTCTTTCTCCATAATGCTTCTTTCATTTCCACTGTCTATAAGATCTGAAAAAGAACATTCAGTGATGACATACATTATTCAAAAGTATTTTCTCTGGAGAGGACAGGGCTTTTCTTAACCTCCTTCTAGGTCAGGGCAGCTACGTCAGGTCAAGTGGAAGCATGAGGTCATATTGGGGCTGGAGGCTTAGCCCCGATGATTCCTCTAGGAGAGTCAAAGGGATACTTGACATTTGTTACTTCCAATGGACTGGGAAAATATCCCTTCTGTGTTAAGTGCTTATTCTTCAGATTCAAAAAGCACAGGAGACTGTACTGACAAACTTGATGAGCAGGGCCGTCAGGACTCCCACTGAAAGCTCAGAGTATGAAGGTCTCAGCAGGCACGAGAAACACAAAATTGAACAGTGAGTTAGGACAGGGAAAATTGCAGGGAAGTACGACTGTCACAACTTGTTGAAATTCATGTTCCATTAAGGAGTAGGAAAAAATTACCTTGAATGGGCTACTTAAGATGAAAAAGAAAAAGAAATTGTATTTTCAAAGTTTTCATTTGATATAGACTTCTTATTGACACAAAATTCTTGTAAAAACCAAAAATGAGCAGAAGACCTAAATAGGCATTTCTCCAAAGAAGATATAAGATGGCCAAAATCGCTAATTATTCAGTTCCGTTCAGTCGCTCAGTTGTGTCCGACTCTGCGACCCCATGAATCACAGCACACCAGGCCCCCCTGTCCATCACCAACTCCCGGAGTTTACTCAAACTCATGTCCATTGAGTCGGTGATGCCATCCAGCCATCTCATCCTTTTTCGTCCCCTTCTCCTGCTGCCCCTAATCCCTCCCAGCATCAGGGTCTTTTCCAATGAGTCAACTCTTCGCAAGAGGTGGCCAAACTATTGGAGTTTCAGCTTCAGCATCAGTCCTTCCAATGAACACCCAGGGCTGATCTCGTTTAGGATGGACTGGTTGGAGGTTTATAGAGAAATGCAAATCAACACTGTAAAGATGTATCACCTCATACCAGGCAGAATGGCCATCATCAAAAAGTCTATAAACAATACCTGCTGGAGAGGATGTGGAGAAAAGGGAATCCTCTTAAACTGCTGGTGGGAATGCAAATTGGTGCAGCCACTATGAACAACAGTATGGAGGTTCCTTAAAAAACTAAAACTAGAGCTACCCCATGACCCTCCAATTCCACTCCTGGGCATATATCTGGAGAAGGCAAAGACTCTAATTTGAAAAGGTACACACTCTCAAATGTTTAGCACTAGACAATAGCCAAGACAGGGAAGCAACCTTAAATGTTCATCAACAGATGAATTGATAAAGATGAAGTGGTGTATATGTGTGTCTGTATCTATACATAGACACACAATGGAATATTACTTAGCCATAAAAAGGAGTGAAATGACATTTGCAACAACATGGATGGACCTAGAGATTATCATACTAAGTGAAGTAAGTGAGAAAAAGGCAGACAGATATCATCTGGTGTTATTTATTTGTGGAATCTGAAAAAATGATACAAATAAACTTATTTACAAGACAGAAATAGACTCATAAGACATAGAAAACAAATTTATGGTACCGAAGGGGAAGGAGGGGGAGGTAAATTAGGAATTTGGGATTAACATAAACACACTACTATATATAAAATAGATAAACAGCAAGAACCTACTGTATAGCACAGGGAACTATATCTTATAATAACCTGTAGTGGGAAAGAATCTGAATATACATATATATGTGTGTGTATAATAACTGAATCATTTTGCTGTATACTTGCAACATTGTAAATTTGACTATACTTCAAAAAACAGTAAAGTGAAAAAATTCTTGTAAATTGTTTTTACCCCCAATAAATAAAAATTGGTTTTCTGAATAGACTGTGTGTATCTACCCATGTGGGAAACCTGTTCATCAGGACAGAATGATCTCAGAGATTAGGTAGAATGGTTTGATCTTCACCTCTCTTAGCCTGGGGTAGTGTTCACTTATTTCCCTTTTTCAAAAGTTTTAAGATCTGTTTCACATGAGAGATTAAAAATCCAGGTTACCAATGAAAACATACACAGATCTTCATGTCCCTTTAATTTCTTGACTTGTCAGATGCATCTCTCTGGTTGAGTTTCATTTGCATGCTGATTTCATTTGTGGTTTGTGTAAAGTTCACTTCCAGGGCTGTGGTGCTTCATATATCTGTGCAGATTAATCACCATACAATTGGGCTGGTGTGGGAGTTGAGTGCAGTGAAAAGGAAGTCATACTCTGCTTGCCAAGCCATTGATGCCTCAACCCACAGGAAGGGGAACTTTTTTCACAAAGGTGCCATGTGGGCTAGCAAATGGCCATGATCACCCCCATGGTCTCCTGTTTTGAAGAGCAGGCAGAAATGCTTGGGTCTAGAGTTCTGGAAGTAGTCAGAGTCTTAGTCTCAACTATTTAAGTCTATTATTCAGTTTGGTTAGCCTGAGGAATTCAAAATTCTAATTTTGGGGAAGTCTTGGAACCTTAGTGTATTTGGTACAAAACAGTGCTTGCTATAAAAATTTACTGTTCAGCAAGCTGCATAATTTGGGGCTTAATTGCCTTCTATCCACCCACCCACCCACCCATCCATCCATCCATTCATATATCCATTCAATCTGTCTCTTCATTACCAAAGAGGGTTTGCACTGGTCAGACAGGTGTTGTAAGTGAATGGTTCAGGGAGGGATTACAACATAATAGGGCATGGTAGAGTCTTAGCAAATTGAATATTTCTCCACCCATGGAGAGTGTCCATTACTCGCCATCTGGGGATTGTTGTCTTGCAGAAAAGCAAGCATGTGTACCTGTAGAAGTTTCAGATCTTTAGACATTTTTTCAAATGAGCTGAAAATAAAGTTGTAAAATCTCCTGAGTTTTAAATATTGACTGCCAATTCAAATGTTTACAAATACTATGCTAACATTGTGAGATTTGTTGCTACACGTTAACATGGGGAAAATAGGTTGATCACATTAGGTATTTGGTTGTCAATTTGTGACCTCTGCCTCTAAGGGATGTATGTGTGTCCTTAGAAGGGTGTCCAGTATCATCTTGTAGTTGAATGGGAAACTTCTCTATTTTTAGTGAACTTTGAAGTAGAGATATCATCTAATCATCCCTCTACATTTTGGAGGATAGGCATTTTTCATGATCATGCTTGGTCATGTCCGACTCTGTGTGACCCCATGGACTGTATGTAGCCTGCCAAACTCCTCTGTCCATGGGATTTCCCAGGCAAGGATACTGGAGTGGGTTGCCATTTCCTACTCTAGGGGATCTTCCTGACCCAGGGATAAAACCCATGTGTCTTGCATCTCCTGCATTGGCAGGTAGATTCTTTACCACTGTGCCACATGGGAAGTATGCGTTATTGGTGGCTACTAAAAAAAAAAATTATTAGCCTACTGCTTCCTGATTAAAGCAAGTCTCTCAAGACTTTTCAGTGAGGTCCTCCGTGGGCTTACAAAGGAGTTTATGATTGGCAGTAAAAAAAGAGGGATGGGAATAAAACTTTCTTGTTTGTTGGGAATAGACCTTATCTGTATATATTGGTTTCAAGAGTGGGGATTTTAAAGTAACTCAATTTAATCTGCATTTCTAAAAAGAAATACAAAACTTCTTGACAGAAATGCCAGTTGTTTTAATGTCTAAGCACCCATGGAGCTCTGCCAAGTTGAAAGCAAATTTAGGCAAATTTTAATCAAGATGGCATCTCACAGAACTGGCATGTGCATGGTTCATAAATTTTATCTTTTTGCTTAAGAAGAAAAGTGACATTTCACTTGATCCCATGGCAGAAAATCTTTTAAGGTTTTATGAAAGACTATTAAGATCAGAATGAAACATGTTATAAAATTCAGTAATATTTAATAATATATTTAATGCTTTATATTTTATTATGTATTTTAATACAAATTAAATTTAATATTTTACAGCAAGCTGATTATTTTTCTGGCGCCTTCTAAGGAACTTTCACACGAGCCCATGTAATGCCGGACCAGAGTTGGTAAGATACCCTGTGTCCCTAGCCTCTGGTTTTCCCCTCCTGACCATCCTCCACACAGCAGCTGACAATTGTCTTCTGATTGACCCTGGCTTGAGTAACACATCACATTGGTAAAGTAAGAATTTAGGAAGTAGCTTAATAGGACATCCCAGTAGGTGGCTTTTCTGAAAAGGCAGGTACATATTCCTCCTGAGTTTGTTGGTTGCTGGCAAGTGTGAGCCTTGGAACACTAATGGTAAGTGGGAACTCAGGAGTTTTCCCCCTGGACTTGGGGGATATCCCCGTGCTTTCTTTGTAGAATAGGCAGATCTAGCATCCTGTTTTGTCAGATGATTGGACTGATATTTGCATATCTACATTTCATCTCACTCTTCTATTAAAATCTTCCAATAACTTTTCACTGGATTTGAAACAAAATCCAAGGGTTTTACTTTGAACTCTGTGACTCATCTTGAGCTGGCCTCTGCCTTCCCTTTCTCCCTTGTCTCCATCTAGTAAGGTCTTCTTTCTCTTCTGTGAATGGGCTGAGCTCTTTCTCACTCCAAGCTCCTTGTTGAACCTCCTGGTCCTTCTTTCTAGATGTCTCTTTCCTCAACTCTTTGGCTTCTTTTCACTTGAACTTTGACTCAAACTTGACCTCCCTGGAGAAGTTTTCTTTTGTAAGCCCAGCTCTACCATCACTCTATCCTATAACTCTATTTCATTTTCTTCACAGCATTTATTTGAACTAATATTATTGATTATTGTCTCTCCATTGACGTGTGAGCCTCATGAGACTATGGCCTCCTCTACTGTACTTTATTGCTCTATTTTCAGAGTCTATAACAACACCTAGTGTGAATTCATTACTCAAAGGTATTTGTTAGATGAACTAGTTTGCTCCCATTCAGTGGCTATACCTGTGACTATTTCACTCTTGACTGGAATATAATTTTATTATTTGTCAGGATTGGAGAAGAACAAGGACAGAGGACAGTGATGAAATGGGAAAATATGGGAATGGTGAAATTAGCTACATGATTTGAGCAGTTAATCACTAGCACTGCCTTAAAACAATAAAGAAGTAAATGTATAATACTTGAAAGTCAAGCCCTAATATTACCTTACAGTGGATTTCATTTTTTCAAATCATATACATCAAAGCTTTATCTTCATAATTCTGACAAGAATAGGGAGGCTGATGAGATTTTTTTCAGAACAGAAAATAAACATAGTGGGCTTCAAGTTTGCTTTGAGCCTGTCTGCAGGGCTGATAAATGCGTTTCTGATAGTAGAAGGGGGAAGCATACACTTAAGATGATAAGCGACCAGAGATAAAGCCCATAGCTAGTGTCAAATTTTTAAAAGGAATCATCCTCCTACCACCCTGAGAGTCTATGATGATCCATGTATTTGTTTATGAATGGTGATCAGAGACCAAGGTCAACAGACTTAATCTTTTAAAATCAAACAGAAGTAAAGTTGCAGGATATAAAATTAACACACAGAAATCCCTTGCATTCCTATATACTAACAATGAAAAAACAGAAAGAGAAATTAAGGAAACAATACCATTCACCATTGCAACAAAAAGAATAAAATACTTAGGAGTATATCTACCTAAAGAAACAAAGGACCTATACATAGAAAACTATAAAACACTGATGAAAGAAATCAAAGAGGACACAAACAGATGGAGAAACATACTGTGTTCATGGATTGGAAGAATTAATATTGTCAAAATGGCTATTCTACCTAAAGCAGTCTATAGATTCAATGCAATCCCTATCAAGCTACCAATGGTATTTTTCACAGAACTAGACCAAAGAATTTCACAATTTGTATGGAAATACAAAAAACCTCGAATAGCCAAAGTAATCTTGAGAAAGAAGAATGGAGCTGGAGGAATCAACCTGACTGACTTCAGACTCTACTACAAAGCCACAGTCATCAAGACAGTATGGTACTGGCACAAAGACAGAAATATAGATCAATGGAACAGAATAGAAAGCCCAGAGATGAATCCACGAACCTATGGACACCTTATCTTTGACAAAGGAGGCAAGGATATACAATGGAAAAAAGACAACCTCTTTAACAAGTGGTGCTGGGAAAACTGGTCAACCACTTGTAAAAGAATGAAACTAGAACACTTTCTAACACCATACACAAAAATAAACTCAAAATGGATTAAAGATCTAAATGTAAGACCAGAAACTATAAAACTCCTAGAGGAGAACATAGGCAAAACACTCTCCAACATAAATCAAAGCAAGATCCTCTATGACCCACCTCCCAGAATATTGGAAATAAAAGCAAAACTAAACAAATGGGACCTAATGAAACTTAAAAGCTTTTGCACTACAAAGGAAACTATAAGTAAGGTGAAAAGACAGCCCTCAGATTGGGAGAAAATAATAGCAAATGAAGAAACAGACAAAGGATTAATCTCAAAAATATACAAGCAACTCCTGCAGCTCAATTCCAGAAAAATAAATGACCCAATCAAAAAATGGGCCAAAGAACTAAACAGACATTTCTCCAAAGAAGACATACAGATGGCTAACAAACACATGAAAAGATGCTCAACATCACTCATTATTAGAGAAATGCAAATCAAAACCACAATGAGGTACCATTACACGCCAGTCAGGATGGCTGCTATCCAAAAGTCTACAAGCAATAAATGCTGGAGAGGGTGTGGAGAAAAGGGAACCCTCTTACACTGTTGGTGGGAATGCAAACTAGTACAGCCGCTATGGAAAACAGTGTGGAGATTTCTTAAAAAACTGGAAATAGAACTGCCATATGACCCAGCAATCCCACTTCTGGGCATACACACTGAGGAAACCAGATCTGAAAGAGACACGTGCACCCCAGTGTTCATCGCAGCACTGTTTATAATAGCCAGGACATGGAAGCAACCTAGATGCCCATCAGCAGGTGAATGGATAAGGAAGCTGTGGTACATATACACCATGGAATATTACTCAGCCATTAAAAAGAATTCATTTGAACCAGTCCTAATGAGATGGATGAAGCTGGAGCCCCTTATACAGAGTGAAGTAAGCCAGAAAGATAAAGAACATTACAGCATACTATCACATATATATGGAATTTAGAAAGGTGATAACGATAACCCTATATGCAGAACAGAAAAAGAGACACAGAAATACAGAACAGACTTTTGAACTTTGTGGGAGAATGTGAGGGTGGGATATTTCAAAAGAACAGCATGTATACTATCTATGGTGAAACAGATCACCAGCCCAGGTGGGATGCACGAGACAAGTGCTCCGGCCTGGTGCACTGGGAAGACCCAGAGGAATCGGGTGGAGAGGGAGGTGGGAGGGGGGATCGGGATGGGGAACACATGTAAATCCATGGCTGATTCATATCAATGTATGACAAAACCCACTGGAAAAAAAATAATAATAATAATAAAAAGAAAAAAAAAAAAGAAAAAAGAAAATCAAACAGAAGTAAAATAACATTTCTTATCTTTCCCATAAGACATGTTGGACAGGAGATGTTCCAAGATGCTGATGAAATTTTAATTAATGTGAATAGTCCATAGAGATTTAACTCTCGTCAGTCACCATCCTTGTTGTTACTATGTGGCAGAAAATATACAGTTCTGTTAAATGCTGCCTCTTGACAGAAAAATATGAAATATGAAAGTACAACTGACAGCTCTTAGATTGCCAAACAGTGACTCATCTGACCCACCAGTCATCTTGTCAAGACCTGAAACAAAAGAAAGCAAAAAGGGTTTCTGTGGTTAAGAGATTTCTGACACCAGTCCATGGGAGCAGATCAAACACAAGGAAGGAGAGGCTCAGGACAGTTTTTTGGTCTGTTTCACATCTGTCGAGCTGAGCTCTAAATGTAATCTCATTTAGAACATGTATTGCTTTTCTGTGGGACATAAATTGCCTTCTCTCCCTTTTATTCCCAGCACTGATCACAGCCTGTTGCAGAGAGCAGAATTTTAAAAACTCTTGTGAAATTAATAAACCGATTAGAGTAAGGGTAATAATAAGGGAAGATTAGAAGATGGTCTGGGATAGAGGTGAGCAAAATTCAGAAACTATGAGTTTGAGCTTTGATGTGATCATGGCTCATTGTTATTTTGTGGCAACTTTAGCATCCTGGAATTGTATTCCCTTTATCAATTGGTCTGGAATAAGATGTGCTACCATAATAGTGCCAGGGGTGAAAGAACAAAGATTCATTTCTTATTCACACTGTGTGTCCATTGTGGGTTGACCAGGCGCTCTGCCGATCATCCTCACTCAGGGATACAGGTTGATGGAGTAGCCAGCATCTCAGATGTTGCCCACTGCCATGCTTGAGAGGAAAGCAAGCTCAGAGGGGTTAAGTGCTTTTGTGCAGAACCAGCATGAGGCACCTCAACTCAAAAACTCACTGAATAGAAGTCATTGTGCCTGGCTCCACCTAACCACAAGAGGGACACAAAGTATAGTCATGAACAAAATAAAGGACATTCATTTATTATTTGTCTCCTTGGTTTTGGCACAGGCTGATTTATTTGAATAGAAAGCGTAGGCTGGTTATCAAAGAATGTCTCATTTTCTTATTCAGAATCACTACTTAAATTTTTTTTAAGAGTTTATTTGAGCAAAAATTGATTTGAGTGGGGCAGTGCCAAACCAGAAGTGTTTAGGAATCCTGGCTCCAGGCGCCAGGATCTAGACTTAAACAGAGAAAATGCAGAAGCAACAAAAAGGAGACTATTTGATTGTCTATAGCTTAAAGCACATTTGGGTGTTCCAGAGTGGTTGTCATTAGCCTCTTGATCAGAATTACCATTCATTCATTTAATCATGTTGTTGTTCAGTTGCTCAGTCGGGTCTGACTCTTTATGAACGTGGACTGCAGCGTGCCAGGCTTTCATGTCCTACACCATCTCCTGGAACTCGCTCAAACTCATGTCTATTGAGTCGGTGATGCCATCCAACCATCTTGTCCTCTGTCATCCCCTTCTCCTCCAGCCTTCAATCTTTCCCAGCATCAGGGTCTTTGCTAATGAGTCAGCTCTTCCCATCAGGTGGCCTAAGTATTGGAGTTTCAGCTTCAGCATCAGTCCTTCCAATGAATATTCAGGGTTGATTTCCTTTAGGATGGACTGGTTTAATCTCCTTGTAGTCCAATCATGATTTCCCCCCTTAATGTATTTTATGTGACTGGTTAATTTTCACAGATATATCAGGTAACTGATTATCAATTTGTGATCAATGCATTAATTCTTGAATTCAGCCAACATTTATGGAGCACCTACTATGTGCTTGATCACTATGCTACATACTACGTTGAATGGCTTTGCTGAATTATCACTCACTCAATCATCATTCACTCAGCTAACCCTAGAAATGAATACAGTTCAGTGCAGGTAGGGAAGGTTCTTGTGAGGCTTACCTACTTTGCAGAATTCTGGTGAGCATTCAAGATCATGTTTTCAAGGTCTCTAGTACTTCCAGTAGTGATGTTAATAATGATGTTACAACTTGACCTGAGTTTTATAGTTCATTTCCTAAAGTAATTTTTATTCAACTGGTAATTCAATTAAATAGTGCTCACTTGACTATTAGTCGTGGGGTCAGGACTGCCTCCAGAAATTCTCCATTCATTCTCCAATTGTGGCCCATTGGTTTGGAATGCTGAAATAGGGTTCATTCCTGATGATAACAAGAGCACAAATGCCAATGCATGTGCAGTAGCTCCTGGGAGAAGAGTTGATGACTCCTGTAGAGCCGCGTACAATGTTAGATACGGAGGGAGGCACTTAGAATGTAAGGGTTTATGTCCCATTAAACTTACATGTAGACTTTCCTGATGGCTCAGATAGTAACCAATTGGCCTGCAATGCAGGAGACCCAGGTTCAGTCACTGGGTCAGGAAGAGAGCCGCTGGAGAAGGGAATGGCTACATGCTCCAGTGTTCCTGCCTAGAGAATTCCATGGACAGAGGAGCCTGGTGGGCTACAGTCCACAGGGTTGCAAAGAGTTGGACACGACTAAGTGATTAACACAAGTTTAAATGTACCTTTTGAAACTCTCTGGCCTTTGGTCGCTGAGGTTGGTTCCTTAACTGTGTCCTCCTCCAGTCATGGGATTCCGTGCTTCTGATCACAGTTCCCCACTTACTTTCCCCTTAGTACATAGCAGCTGCGTACATGGTGACATCTTGGTTTTGAGCCATTGCACGTTGAGAGGCAGATCTTCTCTGTGAAGGTTGTGGATTACTTCTTGAAAGGTTGTGGACCCTCCCTTAGCTGTTCCCAAAAGCAGCTACGTTTCAGCTGAGTGTGAATATTCTCTCTGTGGTTTCCTCAGATTAACGATGTCAAATAAGGCTGACTAGCTGAGGTTTCCATCCACAATAAATCTGAATTTGGGGCTTTTGATGATTGTTTTCCTGCTTTGTCTGAGGCAAAAACAGGGTACATTGTTGGTATATGGCTTCAAAAACCAAGTCTGCTTCGCCTATTTCCATGGATCAGTCACATCAGTTTCTTGGGTTCTGTTCTCCCTCCGGAAAACTCTGGAGGAGACCTTCCTCTAGTGATAAGCCACATCCACTTCTGCCCCTACAGGGACATTCCACCCACCCACTGCCCTTCCAGTTAACGAAAGATGTTTACAGATGTGCAGAGGTTGAATAGGCGGAAGAAGCATACCTTGTTTGGTAAGAAAATAGTGTGACTAGAAACATGGGAGAAGTCATGTGTGCACGTGTATGTATGTGCATGCATGTGTGTTCAGATGGATAGATAAGGGTGATTGCTTACCAAATGATTCTGTAATGTTGGCATATAGATAAAGAAGACAGGAAAGGCTTTGGGAAATGTAGGCTGGCTTTTTATAAAGGCCAGGAGAGACTTTATTAGATGTGTTTAGAAGCCATTTGCCATGTACTAAAAGAGTTGTCCACACCAAAAGGTCTCTAGGGAACAGGTAGTTTTCTTTTTTATTGCCCCAAGAATGAAATCGGGCTTCCCTGATGGCTCAGCAGTAAAGAATCCACGTGCAATGAAGGAGACTCGATTTTGATCCCTGGGTTGGGAAGATCCCCTGGAGAAGGAAATGGCTACCCACTCCAGTATTCTTACCTGGAGAATCCCATGGACAGAGGAGCCTGGCAGGCTGCAGCCATGGGGTCACAAGTTGGACTCAACTTCTTGACTAAACCACTTCGAAGAATGAAATAGAAATAGGAACTTCCAGCCTTTTAGTTGTTTTAGCCAAATCTTTGTTGGGGGAAAGTCAGCTACTATTTTCTTATAAGACCCACCTTTAGGAACTCATTTTTTTCCAACACGTTTTTAGTATATTATTCTGTTGAGGCTGTGTTCTCCAAAATCTTAGTATAGAAAAGTATTTTTCCTTACACACCTTTTATAATTCGGACTTCCTTAATTGAAGATCACATATATTCTTATTTTAACACTTAGCATAGAAGCCACCTGAAGACAGAGGTGGCTGTCTTGTCTTCATCATCTTGTAATCCTCATGTAGCGTGTACCCAGTTGGTATCTTTTGATTGATTGAATGAATGAAGACAGACCCAAGATTCCCAATAAAAAGAGAGTAAAAGCCTATTTCTGTTTACTCTTCTGCAGTGGGGAGATGACCTAAACATCATATCTGATACCATTATATACATTTTGTTTCATGATTTGGCTTTATACATTTGTTGTTTACTTATATTCAGGACAAAAATATAGACAGTTCTTTCATGTAATATTATCATACTGAACTTGAATGAAACAGTATACGAAATAATGTACAAAACTAACTCTATGTTTAGCTACCAAGGGGCTTTGGCATTTTGCTTGGGTAAATTTGAGGATGGTCTGGAAGGCTCAGGCCCTGGAATGGCAGGTCTGTAATCACCATGGTGATGTGGGTTGGAGGAGATGGATGGCTATCATGTAAAATGTCTGTTGGATGCACTGTGCCAGCAGCAATGCTTGGTACCACCAAGGAACCCTATCAGCATAAGATGTTTTCTTGGCTCAATATAGTATACCATAATGTATCTGACATGGTTAGCCAAAACACGATCATTTATCATTGCCTCTGCCAGTTACCCAGGCTAACAGAACCAAAAGCCAAATGCAGTGATCAAAAGGACAATTAGACAAGCAAAAGGCAAAAGGGTGAGGAAAAAAGCCAGCCAGGGATATATGTTTTGCTTAATTATGTCTACTAATCTCTGGGATTCAGCAGTCTGGAAGCCCCTTCTACCTGTGTGTATAATCCATCTTCTCCACGGGTATAGAACCAATCATTCCTGAATCCTCCCACTTATGTCCACATCAGTCACTGGGAAGCAGACAAAGGACCATCGTAATATAGCAGAGTGGTAAAGTATGTAGGCTCCATTGGCAGACTGCCTGGGTTCAGATCCCTTGTTCTTCCTACTAGCCAAGAAATTACTAAAGCCTCAGTGCCCTAGTTTTTTGACTAGGAGAAAGTAATAAAAATATGGATTTATAGAGTTATTGTGAAGATTAAATAAGCTAAAACATAATTATCACTTGGCATACTGCTATTATTGATCATGGTAGGGTCAGGGAGACTCAATGTAAGTGGGAAATGGAGATGTGAAATGTATATGATTGGTACCTCAGTTGGGTACACAAGAGTGGATCAGGAACACAAGTTGAAAAATATAGTGTTATTATTACTTATACCATTACTGTCACTACTGATGTTTTTACCCAGGAGATCTAAAAACTATTTCTATATTCACCATGCATCCTACTTCACATAACTGAGAATTCAAAGCTCTCAATTTCCAGTGTTTAAGTTTTTTAAATGCTGTCTTCTCATCTCAACTCTACTGAGAGGTGGCAATAGTCAGACAGGAATCTGGTAAAAATTCCAAGTGGAAAGCACATAAAATTTTGCTCTTTGAAATGCAATTGCTTTGGCATAAAAAATAAGAATCAAGCTTTAGTCCCAGGATGATATCATTTTTTAATGAATTGAAATTGCAGCTAATAGAAAGCTGAATATATAAAGATTAGTGAATATGAAAAGAAGTTGTGGCATGGATTATTCATTATAGGTGTTTAGAGAGCAATAGGGATTTTTTTTAAAACAAAGACAACTCAGAAAAGCAAGTCAGGCAGTTTAAAAATGAATTCACTGCACAGCTTGATTCTGCATTCATCAATATAATGAAGTTTAAAAAAATATTTAATAGCAGAGGTATGTGGGAAGAGCCTTACCAATATAAACTGTAGTCTGTGGAGCAGGCCCTGTGGGAAGAGAATTCTTGAATTCACTAGAATTCTTGAATTTTAACCTATGGGACAGTTCCCCTGTCTCTGATTTCAACTTTTTTTTTTCTGTATTGACTAAGCACACCTGCCTCTGGTGCCCTGTTCTTTCCCTTTCTGCCTGTTTTCCACTGGGACTGAAACTCTTTTCTTTCCTTTATTACTACCTCTAATCACTGTAATTTCTTTATCAAACTCACTTTTCCTCCTGACCTATAACAACATGACCAGTGGATTTCTGACATGGGTGCTTGTAGCTGTGTTGATGGACAATGGTGGTCAGTTCTATAGCTTCAAGCTAATTGAATAGTATGTAATAGAGCTCACAGCGGTACCACTAGCATGGCTGGAATCAGACACCAACATACCAGTTTCCTTGTTTCTCATCTTTTCTTTTTTTTCTTTCTTATTTTTTTTTATTATTATTATTTTTTTCCAGTGGGTTTTGTCATACATTGATATGAATCAGCCATGGATTTACATGTATTCCCAATCCCGATCCCCCCTCCCACCTCCCTCTCCACCCGATTCCTCCGGGTCTTCCCAGTGCACCAGGCCGGAGCACTTGTCTCGTGCATCCCTCCTGGGCTGGTGATCTGTTTCACCATAGATAGCATACATGCTGTTCTTTTGAAATATCCCACCCTCACATTCTCCCACAAAGTTCAAAAGTCTGTTCTGTATTTCTGTGTCTCTTTTTCTGTTCTGCATATAGGGTTATCGTTATCACCTTTCTAAATTCCATATACATGTGTCAGTATGCTGTAATGTTCTTTATCTTTCTGGCTTACTTCACTCTGTATAATGGGCTCCAGCTTCATCCATCTCATTAGGACTGGTTCAAATGAATTCTTTTTAATGGCTGAGTAATATTCCATGGTGTATATGTACCACAGCTTCCTTATCCATTCATCTGCTGATGGGCATCTAGGTTGCTTCCATGTCCTGGCTATTATAAACAGTGCTGCGATGAACATTGGGGTGCACGTGTCTCTTTCAGATCTGGTTTCCTCAGTGTGTATGCCCAGAAGTGGGATTGCTGGGTCATATGGCAGTTCTATGTCCAGTTTTTTAAGGAATCTCCACACTGTTTTCCATAGCGGCTGTACTAGTTTGCATTCCCACCAACAGTGTAAGAGGGTTCCCTTTTCTCCACACCCTCTCCAGCATTTATTGCTTGTAGACTTTTGGATAGCAGCCATCCTGACTGGCGTGTAATGGTACCTCATTGTGGTTTTGATTTGCATTTCTCTAATAATGAGTGATGTTGAGCATCTTTTCATGTGTTTGTTAGCCATCTGTATGTCTTCTTTGGAGAAGTGTCTGTTTAGTTCTTTGGCCCATTTTTTGATTGGGTCATTTATTTTTCTGGAATTGAGCTTCAGGAGTTGCTTGTATATTTTTGAGATTAATCCTTTGTCTGTTTCTTCATTTGCTATTATTTTCTCCCAATCTGAGGGCTGTCTTTTCACCTTACTTATAGTTTCCTTTGTAGTGCAAAAGCTTTTAAGT